>NC_077227.1:641285837-641611670 GCF_027887165.1 Monodelphis domestica
CCTTCATGGCTACTGGAAATAATTGTTCTTTTCCATTCATCCTGCTTGGGAGAAGTCTTCACATGCTTGGAGTAGATATCCCCCTGACTCAGACAGGTTTGAGGCTTGTCAGTTGTTCTCAACCTCATTAAGCACATAGGCTGAGACAGTTTTACCAAGGTGTGACTGCTGTGCATGTCACAGCTTCTTGGAGCCACAGGTGACAGGTAGATGCCAAAGGTGAACAAGTAGCTCTGGAAAGGGCTTGGCAAGTCCTCATACCAGAAGTGCTAGTCCTTGCTACACACCTCGTTCACCCTAACACTACACATCCAGGAGCTGAAAAGGTAGAAAGATTGTAGTTAGGAAGTCCAAAGAGTCCAAAGCAAACCTAGGATGGGAGTGAAGGATGCATGTATGAGTCCTTCCCTAAAATGGAGGTTCCTGGAGGAACTTACCAGTGATATTATTGTGTCTCAAGAACAAATCATACTGATATAAGATTTAAAATTAGGTTTGACTCAGTATGAGAGTTATAAAAGTAAGATTGTGGTCGTCATTTATAAAATATTAATCCTTAAGTCAGAAAAAATTGTCAGCAATCTTTATTTACAATAAGGTAGAGATCTTACAGTGGGAAATATAGGAAGGAGGTAGAGAATTGTCTGGCCTACCAGCCTAAGTGCTAAACCAGTGAAGTCTGGCTGAGCTCCTGACAAGGGCTCCCTCAAGTCCCCATATCCATGTGTAAGTCCTAGAGGCATCTTCAGCCAGAAATCCACCAAAGTAAGCCTCTTCCTTCAGCTCCAGTCATTCACCCAGCAAGCCTCTCCAGAGCAGAAAGCTCTAGTCCAAAATAATTCCAGGAAAGGGTGACTGCCTTCAAGAATCTCAACAGAGCTCACACTGAAGAGAGTTTCCCACTGAAGCACTAAACGAGAGAGGGTCTCCTTGCTGAAGAACCAAGAAAGCAAAAATTGAATCTTGTCCATCGCCTTTTATAGTTCTTTTTCCATGTCACTTCCTGTCTCTCTCCCACTTCACAGTGTTATAAGGAATTTATTAAATGTTCACTCTGTATCCTTAGGAGGAGAGTTTTTAGGTTAGAGGATAGTTTTAGTAATATCACACTATCTCCTTTAAGAAACCAGAGCAGATAGCTCTTGCCCTCCATCTCTTTAAGAGGCCTATCATAAAAGAAGATCTGTTAGTGATTTTGGAGACTGTTACTTTGAGATACTTGGGTACTTGAGATACCCAGACTAAGCTGAGAGTTTGTTTTACTGAGAGCTTTTCTCCTAAGAACCTGAGGGAGAGCTAGAGACTGTGTCAACTGAGACAGGCAGTTGGATTTGAGTTGAGGGAGAAGAAGTCAGTGGCCTTGTCTTCTCTGACCCCAGAGAGAGAGAAGCTGCATCCGTTTCTCTATGGAGATTTTTAAAATTACTTTAAGAGTTCATTATAAATTTAAGGTTCATCATTTAGTTAGATAGAAATATTTAAGATAGTGAGAATAGTTTAAGGAGGCCTACTCTGTAGGCAAGAAGAGGCTGCAAAGATAGCTAATTTGGGGGGGGGTATTTAGAGATTTTAGTATAAGGTTAAGAGATTTCCTATTCTATGCCTAACCTCTAGTGTCTACCTCCTATTTTCTCTCCTTACTTTTTCCCATACAACAAATCAATCAGGGTTGTATCAAACTGCTTCCTGCCTTCCATCCACTGCTTGCAAATAGGTTAACCCTGACAGCTTTAGTTTATTATTTAGTTTATACTAGCTGGGTACTACCAACTGGCTATCAATACTCAATACCAACATTAAATCATTTATACTTATAAAAATGGGAATCAATCACAGCCTCCAAATTTGCCTAGCACTGCCCAGTGCTTGTGACCTTTGAGGCTGTAAACTAGTAAGTGATTTGTGGGCTCTCTTATTTGATGGTTAGCTAGGTACTAAGTAGTGGTACATTAAGTTCTTGATTTGATTAAATTAAAGTTTGCTGATTGGTCACACATTAAACATAAACTAAGAGAGTCTTAATTTTCTCTTCAGAATGAGATAATATTTTAAAAAGATTTTTAACTTGGGTTGTTAATTAGGATTATGGTATCATAGATTTAAAATTCTACCTTTGAAGTCATCTAATCTATTTTACAAAGGAGAAAGTAAAAAAGAGATTGATTTTTCTAAAATCACACAGGGAGGGATTGGAATCCAAAACCTTCTTCTCTACTTCCAGTGATCTTTTTGCTACATACCATTTGGGATTAAGTGGAATAACCTGCCTAGCAACATATAATAAGCAAATGTCAGAGCCACTGGTAGTCAAAAAGTAGTTGTTGAATGAATAAATATCATTTAATCTAACTTTGTTTTATTAACACTGATTAGACTAAGTTGATGGCCCTTCCAACTGTGAAATTCCATGATTCTATTGGAAGCAATTACCTTGCTCAGTATAATCTTGGCTTTTTTTTTTAATTTACTTAAGTACTTAAATATTCAGAAGGATTTATGATCTAATGAATTTTGATGTTCTCTCATACCAGGTAAGATTGTAAACCATCTATGCCTGCTCACTGAATATAACTCTTATTCATGTTTTCCTATAGGTTGGCCACAGAGGCTCTACCTCACACCAGACATCTTCCTTTTTCAGATAGTGTCAGATTTAGAAACCAGACTGAAAGGGGTTTAGAAGTCTGTGAATGACCAAGCAGGTAGAGATTTTGCAGATCTGAAGTTGTTCCTAGGTGCCAACATCTTTGTGATGCCTTCCTTGATTCTCTTGATTCTGAAATCATTATTCCCTTTTCTTTCCTTGATTTTGATTATATTATTTTTATATTTATACATGCTATATCCTCCCAAGAGAGTGTAAACTTCTTTGAAAATTAATTGTTTTGACTGTATCTGTATCCCCTTCATTTAGCATAATGCCTTGTGCTTTATGGGTACTCATTTAATTGGAGAAAAAGAAGAAACGAGTGGGAGAATTTTCAGTGGAAGAAACCTAAACCATCTAAAGTCATATGAAAACAACCCTAAGCAACTAATCCCCATCACTGTCTCCTACCCCTCATCAAATTGGCAAAGTTGACATAAAAGGAAAATGACAAATGCTGCTGAGACTGTGAGAAAAGCAGGTACATTAATATTCAGTTGGAACTGTGAACTGGCCTCGCCATTCTGGAAAACAGGGTGGAACTATGCCCTAAAAGCTATTAAACTAAATTAAACCTTTGACCCAGTTATATCAGTTAGTAGTATCTTCACCCGAAATATATTGAAGAAAGAGGGAAGTTTTATATAATAACAACATTGTAAAAACAAACAACTTTAAAAGTCTTAGCTCTCATCCGCACAACAACCAAACACAATTCCAGAGAACTTATGATGAAACATATTTCTACCTCAAGGTAGAGAACGGATAGTTTGAGAGTACAGAAGGAGACCTTTTTTTTTTTTTGAAACATAGCCAGTGTGGAAATATTTTTTTCTTGACTATACATGTTTGTAATGGATTTTGTTTTTCTTGCTTTCTAATCAGGAGGTGAGGCTGATGAAAGGAGAAGGTGGAAAGGATAGAATGTAGACTTGAAAATAAAACAAAATTGAATTTTAAAAATAGGAGTGGTAAGTGAGGAAGAATTGAGGCAATAAGTGTATGGAATTTTTCTTAGGACTTTGTGAAAATGAGGAGAAATGTAGTGATAGCTTCAGGGTATGGGCAAAGGTAAGTAAAGTTAGTTAGTCAATATACATTTATTTTGTGCTAGAAACTCTACTAATTGCTGGGAATATAAAGAAAAGTAAAAGACAGTCCATGTCCTCAAGGACTTCACCATCTAATGGGAGAGATGACATGAAAATTGCTATATTTAAATAAGTTATATTCAGGAATTATTTTTGGAAATTCTACTGCTTCCATGTTGCCAATGATTCTAAGTTTTGATTTTAAGTATATGATTTTTATAATATTTGACACTAAAGAAGACTATTACCATAAGGCTGCTGTATGCAAGAACTATGAGGCCTTTCTGTCTGCCTAGAAAACCATCTATATAGTGTTTGTAAAGACCTTTAATTTGTTATGGAAGAAATGGTTACTGCTACCAAATAAATCTAACCACAACATAGAAGTTATAGAAGTAAAAATCCAAGTTTTATCCTGCTTAAGTATAGGTTAGGATATAGAAAATAAACTTGAACAAAGATTAGATGAAGGCTTTTTATAGACAAAATTATATCAGACAGAGGAAAAAAAATTGATGCATAGCTATCTAGACCTCAGTCCATAAAAGTTGAACAAATTTAAAAGGAATCATAATGTCATACATCCCTTAAGAAAATAAACCTAAATAGACTATATAGGTAAACTATGTCAAATTACATATTAAACTACATTTAGAGAGTTCAAAAAGGGCTAATTGGGAAGAGAAAATTTACATACCTTACAAATAACTACAGTCTGGAGCCAGTATAATCCCTTAGCTACCCTGGGAAGCTCAAAATTCCTCTTTGTCTTCTTATTTGAGAAATGTAAAAAAGGTTTTAACTAATATTACTAGAAAACAGACTTCAATTAGCCAAAATGTTCCATGAGAAATGACTAAATAAAATGGAAAAAAGTTATTTTTACCACATCTGTTCTCTCATTTGATCTTCACAACAACCCTGCAAGTTAGATGCTAATTATCATCTTCATTTTACAAATGAAAACTGAAATGAGGCTTAGAAAGATTGTTACTTTTTCAGTTTTATAGCTAGCAAGGGTCATAGATTGCATTCAGGTCTTTTGAAGCTGAGTCCAATATCCTAGCAATCTAGCTACAACTGATAAACTACTGTGCTAATTATTTTGCTACTACTAATATCTCATCAAGAGCAAAAACTCTTTTCTGTTTTCATTCTGAGCTCTTAGGACAGGACTATGTGCATAAATAAAGTTTTGTAACCTGACAGGTTTGTAATTTGTTCTCTTCTTCTATCGATAAAATAATATGGAGTTTTTGTTTCAAAATTATGTTAATTGGTATTTTATAAAAACTTTCAAAATTTTTGTTTTTATAATTAATGTTTTTAGATTACCTTCCTTTCCATATATATTCCTTAAAAATGGATGTCATTCATATGAGTGAGGAGGAAGGAAGAGAATCAACAAGACTTGACAACTTATTGAGTGTAGGAAAGAGAAGTAGAGGGAAGTTTCAAAAAAGATTCTACTCATTTCCTCCTCAGAGAACCATGCATTATAAAAAAAGAATAAAAAAAAAGACAAAGTAGTTCATCAAAACTAACAAACAACATATCACCTAAGTAGTAGTCTATGCTGTGTTTCTTTATGCATAACCCCTTATCTCTATAAAGGGCTCAGTTTCAGTTTTTTGGTACTTTCAATTTACATAGTTGTAATCATTGTATATGTTGTGTTCCTGGTTCTGCTTACTTCTCAGCATCAGTCCATAGAAATGTATCTTCTAAGTACTTTTATGTATTCTTTGTATTTAGGGTTTCTTTAGGCTTAGTGTTATATATATTCATATACTGCAATTTATTTAGCCATTCTTCAGTCATTGGGCATCTACTTTGTTTCTGTTTCACACTATTACAGAAAATGCTGCTGCAAATATGTGTCTGTCACCTTTTTTGACTTTCCTCTCCTTGAGGTCTTTGCCAAGCACTGAGATCTATGGATCAGAAAGTATAGTGTTTTAATCATTTTTCTTTAAAAAATTCCAAATTGTTTTCTGGAAGGGTTGAACATTTTCTACCTCCACCAACAGTGTTCCTGTCTTTCCACAACTCCCCCAACATTGATTATTTCCTTATTTTGTCATCTTTGCCCATTTGCTGCTTGTGGGATGAAACATTAAAGTTATTTGATAAGCATCATTTCCCTTGAGATTTTAGACTTTTTTTTCTTTAAAGGAAAAAAAAAATTATACCTTTTATAGTCCTAATAAGCAGTCTTTTGGTATTTTAAATTGGTATAGCATGTAATTTTTTAGGTGACATAGTCATTTTTATTGTAGTGATGTGACCCAGCAGTAAGAAATGAATATCCCTTTAGTTAAAGTTCTTCATTTCTTTTGTTTAAATCATTTACCAAAGTAACAGTATTCTGTATGATGACCTCCTTTTAACTATGACTCCATAACATTTCTTAGAAAATCTTTTTCCAATTTATTATTTAAACATTTTTTTCTTTTTAAAATTTTTGAGTTTCAAATTCTCTCCCTTCAACCCCCTCTGACATCCACTAAGACAAACAATATGTCAGTTATACATGTGAAATCATGTAAAATACATTTCCATATTGGCTATATTTCCAAAAAAGCAAGAAAATTCTTAAAAGTAAGAAAATTATACTTCATTTTGCCCTCAGATTTCATTAGTTCTCTCTCTGGATAGAATTTTTCATCATGAGTCCATTGGAATTATCTTGTATCATTGTACTGATCAGAGTAGCCAAGTCTTTCATAGTTGATCATCATTACAACATTGCTGTTATTGTGCTCCTGGTTCTTCTCACTTCACTTTGCATCAATTCAGTGTAGATCTGGCCATTTTTCTCTGAAACCACTCATCTTATAATTTCCCACAGCACAATAGTACTCCATTACATTCACATATCTCATCTTGTTTAGCTATTTCTCAACTGATGAGCATCACCCTCCCCTCCATTTCTTTTTCTTTCTTCCCCCCCCCTCTCATTTAAAAAAAATCTTTTTAATTTTATTTGGTCAATTTCAAACATTATTCCTTGGTTACAAAAATCATATTCTATTCTTCCCTTCCCTTTCCCACTCCTCCCATAGCCCACGCACAATTCCACTGGGTATTACATGTGTCACTGATCAGAACCCTACTCCCTCTCATTTTTAAAACCCTTAATTTCTGTCTTAGAATCAATAGTATGTATTGGTTCTGTAAAAATGGAGATTTGAACCCCAGACTTCAATCCCCAGAAGTCCTTGGCAGTTCCCAGAATCTCACCTGAATTCCCACCTGGGTCGAGAACAGAAACTGTATTTAAGCTGACTCTTTGCCTACTTCGGGTCTCTCGGCTTCCGCTTCTAGGGACAGGCGACTCTCTACCAGGAAGGCAAAATGTAGGTTGCATGTGCTTTCTTATTTTGTATTTTCTTTAGTTCTTAATCTTTAATAAACCTCTAAAAATATAATACTTTTAGCAGAGAAACAAATTTTAATCTTAACATTTCCAAGGCAGAAGAGTAGAAAGGGCTAGGCAATGGGGGGGGGGGGGGTGGTCAAGTGACTTGCCCAGGGTCACACAGCTAGGAAGTTTCTGAGACCAGATTTGAACCCAGAATCTCCTGTCTCTGGGCCTGACTCTCGATCTGCTGAGCCACCCAGCTGTCCCTTCATTTCTAATTCTTTGCCATCACAAAAAGAGCTGATATAAACTCTTGTTCATATAGGTCTTTTTCCTTTTTCTTTGATCTTTTGGGATGCAGATCTAGTAGTGGGTATTTACTGGGTCAAAGAGTATATAGCCCTTTGAGTCTACTTCCAAATATATCTACAGAATGGTTGGACCAGTTTCATAGCATGAATAAAAGTCATGGAATACATTAGCTTCTGTGGAGGTCAACAGTGTTTTGAGATGCATAGCATAGAGGGAAGGAGCTTACACATTGTGAACTAGGATAGGACGTGCCTGCAGGAAAAACAAAAGTCTTAAGTATCTTTTTTTTTATATCCTGTTTGATTTTTCTGGAGGTTGTTCAACTCTTGGTGTCTTTGCTTATTCCTTCCTTCCTTGCTTCCTTGCTTCCTTGCTTCCTTGCTTCCTTGCTTCCTTCCTTGCTTCCTTGCTTCCTTCCTTGCTTCCTTCCTTGCTTCCTTCCTTCCTTCCTTCCTTCCTTCCTTCCTTCCTTCCTTCCTTCCTTCCTTCCTTCCTTCCTTCCTTCCTTCCTTCCTTCCTTCCTCCCTCCCTCCCTCTCTCTCTCTCTCTCTCTCTCTCTCTCTCTCTCTCTCTCTCACAGCTGATGAAGATAATGTTTTAAAATTTTTGACTTTCTTATTACAATATTCTAATCAATATTCTCTTGTATGAAAATAGACTGGCAACTATTTGTTGAAACCAGCATGAAGTATAATAAAATTGTTTTTGTGGTAGACGGGGAATTCTTTCAGAAAAATCTACCATCTTCCTCAGCCACTGCCCTGTTCTTGATTTCTTTAAAGGGTGTTTGACAATTAAGTTTGTGTCTTAAGTATGTTTTAGTAGAGTAGCTCCAATTTCTATGTATGTTGTTCAGTTTTTTTCAGTTGTCTGACTTCTTTTTTAATTTTAATAATAAATTTCCACAAGTTTTCCAAAGTTATATGATCCAAACTGTCTCCCTCCTTTCTTCCCTCCCCCCTCACAGAACTGGCAAGCAATTAAATCTGGTTTTATATATACATATATATATACATAATTACAAAAAACATTTTCCATATTGTGTCTGACTCATCTTGACCCTGTGAGAATTAAAATTAATATACAATAACTCAAGTATTACATTTATTAAAATAAAAACTAGAGTTAAAAATGAGCTAACTACCTTAAGCTGTGATCTTGATTGAAAAAAAGGGAGGAGTCCCAGAAAGTTATAAACAATAATGTTACAAAACAAATGTAAACGAAGGGGAAAAGATGTGGAAAATACTAAAGGAATTCTGGGAATGTAGTCCTGGGGTTCAAGATTTTTCAACTATACAACCCCATTTGGGATTTTCTTGGCAAAGATACTGAAGTGGTTTGCCATTTCCTTTTCCAACTTACTTTACATATGAGAAAACTGAGGCAAACAGTTAAGTGACTTGTCTAGGGTCACACAACTAATGTCAATGGCTAGATTTGAACTCAAAAAGATTAATCTTGCTCAGCACTCTCATCTACTGTACTACTTAGGTATTCCAACTTTTATGGCCTTTATAGTTATTTTGTGAGGGATTTACCTTTATTTACCCTTGGATTTTGTTACTGCTGTGCAAAAATGTTTTTGATTTTTGTTGATTTATATGCTACTCTAGAAATAGTTATCTTAATTTTTTTCTCATATTTTCTAGCACTTTTAATTAAGCCATCATGTTATTAGCAAATAGAAATAGTTTTCTTTCCTGTTTGGTGTTTATACCTTTAGTTTCTTTTGTCTTATTGTTATTTCTTTACTCCTCTATGGAGAAAACTTCTAATATACTAACTCATTGCAAATAATGCTAACTTATGGTTTTAGGTGCAGACTTTTAATTTATATTTTATGATTTATCTAATTATTATTTAGTTACTAGTAGCATAATTTTATGTGATAATCATTACTCTTGATTATCATTATTATTACATATTTAAAAATTTTAAAGATTCTTCTATGTCTATATTTGGTGGAGTTTTTAATCTGATTATGTTGTGTTACTAATATCGAATCATGACATTCCTGGTTTAAATCCAAATTGTTTATAGTGAATAATTTCAAAAGCCTTTTTTTGCTTAGATTTTTTTAAAAATGGAATTGATATTCATTATAGATAGTGGTCAATAATATTTTCTTAGCTTTATCTCTCCTTGGATTAGGTATCCAGAAGACTGTATTTGTCTCATAAAAAGAGTTTGGTAGAATCCTTTCTTTCTCAATCTTGAGAACAATTTATCATAGCTATGAATTACTCTTTAAATGTTTTTTAATTTTATTTATATTTAATTTTTAATAGAATTCACATTCAAATCCATCTGGATCGAGAAGGTAGTTACCCCTTTAATAGTTCCATAAGTAAAGATTTTTTTTAGGATGGGAGGAGTCTGGATATATTTGTAGGTAGAAGGGAAGGACTCAGCAGGTAAAGACAAATTGAAGATCAGAGACAGGTGACATTATTAACCCTTAAAAACCAAAGAGAAGGTTATTCTGTACCCCTGAAAACCAAAATAGCCAGTGTGTGACTCTGTGAATTTGTTTATTTATTTCTTTTAAAAGTGGGGGTGGGGAGGTGGGGAAGGTCACAAAGTCTGGAGAGGAAAAGATTATCGCTTTTATAGTGTTTCCTGGGGAAATTAGGGGTGCCAGAGTGAGCAAAGTGGGAAAACTTTGAGATCACAGCTGGAGATGGTTATCAGGCACGTGGAATGTTCATCAACAGCTTGGAGTTTTGATCAGGGCACTCCAATAAGATAGAGGGAAGTAGCCTTGCACTGTTTAGGGCAATCTGAATTGTTCTTGTGTGGGAACATTGAAGAAAAATTTCCAGGGTATATGTCATTGTTTTATCAGATTAATCCCTATATTCTAGGGCAATTTTAAATATTACAAAGCCATTAGAAACCTGTTAACTTTTGACAATATGAATTAAGGGACAAGCACCCAGAGATGAATGGAAAAAAATTTTTGGAATCTGTGCAAGCAGAGGGGTTAGGCTTGGCATAGAGAAGAGCTATTTTCCAATTTGGAGCAAGGAGGAGACAACAAGAAGTGATGGTAAAAGGAGAATTCAGAAAACACTGTAAAAAATTATATGAATTCATACAAAGTAAAGTCAGCAGAACCAGGAGCTATTATACACTAATCAGCTGGGCAGGACTAAATTATTACCAGCAAAACAAGATTCCAAGATAACACCAGGAAACAAAAAATGCTATCCACAGCCAAAGAAGGAACTGCTGGAATCTGATTGCATATTAAAACATGCCACCTTTTACTTTATTTCCTTCATAAGTTTTTTTATATGTGTGATATGTTTTCTGTCATGGCATGGGGAATATGGAATGACATCACTGGTATCAGACTATTTACTGCCTTGGGGAAGGGGAATGGGGAGAGATGGAGATAATCTAAATTGCTAAACGTCTGAAAACTATTGTCAAAAATTATTTCTTCATGTAATTAAAATGTTTTTTAAGTTTAAAGAAATAGGTGATATTGAGGGGATTTGAGGTATATAATTAGGGAGAAGGAGCACTCATTGGATGACTTTTGCTTTCTCAGTAAAGTATAAAGTACTTCTCAATAAAGTATAAATAGTTTCTTTGTTAAGAGGGAGGCATGAAGGAGTTGACAGAAGTTTAAGGTTTAGAACAACTACTCTGGGGAATGTGATAGAGCAGAGGTGTCATATAGTTGCATGTGGCCTGAACCAGATTAAAATGTAATTGGGAAGCATTTAACAAGACAAATAAAAATACAACAAAACATAGAGAGCATTACATTTTAAAACAAAAATCAATGTATGGGTTATCTGGTTCCTTATGTAAGGTTTAGTGGGCCCTATTTCTATTTGATTTTGACATCACTATGAGCGACTATCAATTAGGAAAGTCAAAGGATTGCTATGCTATGTACTAATGAGAAAATAATTGGGATTAGATACCATCAATTCCTATCCAAGTTGGACTCTTTCAGCATAGTTGTGTGATTACCTTCATCAACTGAGCAGAATGTTATTAGAAGTGAAGAAAATCTTAGTTAGTTTGGAAAGGGATGAGTAGCAGCAATACTCGGGGCAAGGAATTTAAAGGTACAGAATAGTGTTAAAATTGAGCTCATTAGCTATAGTGTCAAAATTTCTAAGGGAGATAAGTGAAGACAAGGTACAGGTGATGGAATAGGAAAGTAAGGAGAGTTGAGACCTTAATAAGGACAAAGGTTATGTTTAGAAGACTGAAGTCCTAAGACATAGAAAGAGAATAGGTTTTGGTGAGAAGAATTTCAGAGTACTTGGTATCATAAATATTAAGAATTTGCAGATAATGGTAAGTTTTAAAATAATCTTTCAAGTTTTCTCTCAAGACCCCCTCCCCCCCCCAGCCTCAGACACTTTCCAGCTGTGTGACCCTGGGCAAGTCACTTGACCTCCATTGCCTAGCCCTTACCACTCTTCTGCCTTGGAGCCAATACATAGTATTGACTCCAAGACGGAAGTTAAGGGTTTAAAAAAAAAAAAAGAACACCCCCCCCCAGTTCTTTCCAGTAAAGAATTCTCATTTCAATTCTCATTTCCTTTTTAATATTTTACTTTTTGTTTCTTCCAGAAATTCTGGTTGTCTTTGTTGGCAAGCTGTATTTTTGTTTGAAGCTTTACTTGTAAATGTTGTATAGTTATTCTTTTCTTTGGGGTTTGTATCTCAGACCTCCCTGGTTTCATAATAGTTTTTATCACTGCCGTCTTTGCTGTTGACTCATTCTTCCAGACTTCTTTCCTGAATTGAGTCTTACTAGACCATGTGTACTTCTGAAGGAAATGTCATAGCCTTTTTTGGTGTTGATTTGTTATCAGTAGTCCTTGCAGTTGCTTTCTTCAGGTACTGAATGCTCTGTTCCTCAGGGAACTCAGGGACATCTCAAGCCAGGTTGCTATGAACCTTCAAACACTCATGTCTAATTTAGACTATGGGCCAATCACTGTTCTCCTATTCTAAGCTTTATTCATTCTGGTTTGGTTTTGGGCAACACAACTACAAACCTGGCAGTTTGTAAACAGCTTTTGATCCTACCAAGTCCATGTCATCTCGTTGGAAGCCTTTGCAGGTTCACAGTTACTAAAATCTAGGGTTGTCTCTGGGCCAGACTCTGTTTTGGTTACTCATCTGCAAGCTCCAGTTCAGATCTGTGAGCTGTGATCCTGTTCCAGAGACAGAGTGACAGAGCTATACTCTTTCCTGAACCATACTCCCTGCCCTGGGATATAATAGAAAGTTCCAGCCCCATCTTTGGTAGATCTACAACCCTGGACCAGGGTCAAAACTATATAGATGCTACTTTATCTCTGTTATATATTGGCACATATACAAAAGCACAGCTCAGTTTGCTCACTAGAATGTCCTTTGTGAACTTCTTAACTGGACCTATAGTGACCCCCCACGGGAGTCCTATCTTATTTATCTGTGGGTAATAACCTGAGGTGGAGAGAGGAGGCTAAGGAAATGGGAGAATAATAATGACTCAAAGGCAAAAGTAGAAACATATGGGGAGTAATGCGAACTCCAAGGAAATAAGAGGAATAAGAGAATAGGTGGGGAGTACCAACTCCTTGATACTCTATAGACAAGAGAGTTTGCTTTGGGGGCGACAGTGTCTCTAGAAAAAGTGGGGAGTCTCAACTCCCTGGTACCTCCTATAGACAAGAGAGTCTGAGCAATGGTAGGACGCACTGGGGGTGACCTCGTTGCTAGAAAAGGGGGGAGTCTCAACTCCTTGGTGCCTCCTATAGGAATAGGAGGCACTGGGGTGACTGCATGGCTATGAAAGAGATATAGTGAAGCAAGAGAGGTAAGAGGAGAGGAGGGAAAAGAGAGAGTAAGAGTAAAAGTAAGAGAGCTTGTAAGAGAGAGTTTCGTGCTAGTTCTCCAGAATTGATTGAAGGTTTTAGGAATGTGGATCAATGACTACGTAACATGACATAGGTTTTAACATTGGTTAAATTGACAATGACGAGATCAAAGAGGTGGAGATTAATCCAACCCGGGCTTTGCAAATGAAAGTACTCCGAGCTGTGACAAGGAAATCACTTTCAAAGACTGATATGTATTAATTTAAGGTCACCAAGGAATTCAGCTATGTAATTCCTAAATGAAAACTCAAGTCAGCAGTCAACCTTTTATGGAGTTTAATTACAAACAGGAGGAAGACAGGTATTAGAGATAGAGAGAGAGGGAGAGAGAAAGGGGAGAGAAGGGAATAGGGCTTAAATACCCCTTCTGTTTAGGCTGGGCCAAAAGGCCCAAGCCCTTAGATAGCTGAGGCAAAGAAAAGAGATCAGTCCCTATCACTCACGTGACCAAAATGGAGAAACAGTCTCAGGGGCCTCCACCTCCAGCTTCCTTCAGAGCCAGCCTTCTCAGAGCACCACCTCTCAGAGCAAAAACTCTCCAACCAACCACCCTTGTCCTCAGACCTCGCTATCTTTAAGGAAAACATCCAAGTTCCCTCCCCTCAGTTCTCACATCTACCAATCACTGTCCATGTCTTCCCTGTGCCAATGGTGGCTCTAGCTTAACCCAGGACCGCCCAGAAGTCTGTGGCTTTGCACATGTATGTTGAAGGTCATATTCTCAAATAATTAAATCTTGATCCTTTGCTATAGCCCTTCCTAAATCCTGTTACCCTGAGTAGGGTGGAGATTGGAATAATTAAATTTTGATCTATGCTGCAGCCCTTCCTAAATCCTGTTACCCTGAGTAGGGTGGAGATTGGAATAATTAAATTTTGATTTATGCTGCAGCCCTTTCCATTGTCAGCAAAAAGTTTCTGTCCTAAAGTAATCTTAAGAAGGGAGGAGGAGGAACCTCCCTTGCCAATGGGGTTCACATTCCAATAGAGTGCCCACTATCAGTATGAAATTTTCCAAGTATGAAATTTACCAATGGTGAAATTTCCAACATTTATAAGTCTAAGAAATTTTAAGGTTTACAATCCTCCCTGATGATCATTGGGAGACTAGGCTCCCCATTGATCATTTAACATAATCATTTTGTAGTTCTAAATGCACTTCTAACTATAGATATACACAATATTCAATTTTCTAAGAGAAATTAGAATAGTGAGAGAGGAAATAGAAAAGAAAAGAAAGCAAAACCAATGTTTTGCTAGGCGCATTGACAGAAAGCCAAATTAGGGGCAGTCCCTTTTGGCATAAATGTGTACAATTACAATAAATGTTCAATCAAAAGTTCAGTCCAATCAATCACATCCAAAGTTCATTCTTGATCTTCTTGATGAAGTGTAGGTTTTCAGCATCTTTCTGCAACAGTTCATTCTCTGGATATAAAAGTTTCAAGCTTCTTTCTTGAAGATCTTTTCTCGAACAAAATCAAATCTTTGACTTTTTATAACAGTAAAATCTTAAACAAAATTCTTGGATTTTTATAAAAATACAATCTCAAACAAAAAAAATTCTTAGATTTTAAATTAAAATACAGAGCCCAGACAGAATGGCTGCCAAGACCCAGCCTATGCTAGAGCTTCGGACTGTCCCTTTTCATACAATGAACATCAAGAGGTCTGACCATTTGTCTGGTAATACAATATCAATACATCAATCATACTTCCCAGATGCTAACATGCCTGGTATGCTACAGGACCACTCTTCACTACTCAGGGGCCTTTGACTGTCTCCCTTTGCTGAGCCAGTCTGTTGTTTCTGCTTGAATTTGTCCAGCTCTCCAAGTCTGGTGCTTCAGTCTTTGTTGGAGTATTTGTGGGAGAAGGTTGGACTGTACTAGCTCATCTTATTCAAACATTTTAGGCAATCTCCAACTCAGTTAAAAAAATACATACACATATATATGTATATATCTTATTCTTCCTATGGTTTGTTTCCTGAATTAATGAATTCCTGTAAGTTTATAAATGTTAAAACCCAGCAGGCGAATTTCTCAAATAATGAATGGCTTTCTCATCTCATTGATTTAAAAGTTACTTCCAAAGATGCAGTTCACAATTCATCCATGCCTGTGCTACTCCCTCTCGCCTATTGCAAATGAAACCCCTAGGCAAGACTCTTACTCACTGAGAACTGCCCTGAAGGGTGAAGCCAGGCAAGGGGTACGTGCTACTGCCACAAGGTGCTCTAGGGGCAGGGTTTGTATAGGTTTAAGGTGAAGTGGGAATGATCCTAATTGCAACTGTGTAGTTATTATGTAATAACAATAACAGTGGTAGAGTTCTTTCAAACACTGGCAAGTTTGGCAAAGCTGGGATGCAACCTTTCCTCCATTTGGCTAGTATTCTACCCCCATGGATCATTTCACACACTCTCTGGGGTACACACTCTATTTTGAACCATACCCCCACCTCCATGACTACATAACATGATGAAAGAGTGCTAGGAATAAAGTTCAATTGATAAATTTATCCCTCAGACAAATAAACTAAATAAGTTTCCTGTCATGGAGTCTTGCCTGTGATACATAGGAAACATGTTTTGTCTATGTTATCATTAGTTGTGTTTACATGTTGAGTTTTGGACACAGCAATAATACAAGAGCAGTAAAAACCTGGTTCTAAGCATTTTGGTATGGCTCACACATTATTTTTAGTTTTTCTGGTGATATTTGTTTATTTTTAGTCTGAATCTGTGATTTCATCAATTTAGAGAAATGTCAGTGTTGAAACTCCTTCCACTGGTGTATCTTGGTAGTTCAGCTATAATTTAGGTTGTAGAAAGTTGCCTGGGGACACTTAGGCATTGATATTTGCCCTGGGTCATATAGCTCATTATATGTCCTATGTTGTACTTGATAAGGTCACAGATTTTATAGAGGGAGAGCTCATAGCTCATCTAGTCCCATTCCCTCATTTTACAGGTAATGAAACTAAAGCCCATGGAAGCAAAATAACTTTGCAATGTCACACATGGCAGAGCTCCCAAATACACTACTCACTCTTCCGTGTCACCACCTTACATTTCCAGGAGCTGTCCCCTTTAATCCATAATATTGTATAGTACTTTTCATCTGAACCTTCAGAGCCTGTTACAGATGTTCTCCTTGACCCCTGGTACCCCAAATAATACAGGATAGTAGATAAAAAGTAAGATTTGTATATAGACCCTGCTTCATAAACTTGCTAGCTATGTGACTGTGTGCAAATTATTTAACCTTTCTGAGTAAGAAATGAAATCAACAAAACTATTCAATGTTTGTCTTTATTCTGTAACTAGTTCCTCTCAAAGATCTTTGCAATTTGGTCACATATATGTGAGATAAATGTTTTACTTCACTTGTATACATATATACGTGTGTGTGTGTGTGTGTGTGTGTGTGTGTGTGTGTGTATGTACGTGTGTGTACACATAGATTATAACCTTGTTCTGATTTGGGCAGATTGTCTTCAGGAGTTGCTATGGCCAAAGAAATTCATTACTTTCTTGCCAGTTTAGTGACGAATCTGATGATATGGTTCTTATGTCTGCATGTATAGGAAATATAAACATATATCAAATGCATATTTAATGTGAAGTTAAGGATTGAAGTTTTATTGAACTTGGTAAGGTTTCTCAAGTTTTCAATATTCCTTTTCTGAAATCTGACTTTTAAGAAATTAAGTTCCCAATGCTTGCTTTATGGGAAAGGAAAATAGTTATTTACTTGTGTCTTTAGGTCAAACTTCCTTTGGGACTCCCCCTATAAACTAGAAAAATGCATTAAAAATAAACATGTGAGTTCATTGATTCTCAGTCAACATTAGTGAGAAATCTGTGGGAGTGGAGGGGATACCCCCTGTTTAATTCCAGGCTCACTACAAATCAAGTGATGTTTGAATGCCTTTCTAGTATTTACTGAGATTGAGGTCATTGCTAAATTTCTAAATACTGATTCCTCCTGAAAAGAGTTTTATTAGCAAATTAGTTAGGTATTCAGTAATGATGTTGAAACTTAATTTCACTTAACATTTTTTCCCCTTTTCCTTTTCTTTCTGGGTGTGACTAAACTGCCTACAGCATGCTGCATGGTTGCTGGTAAAACAGGAAATGGGGTGAGTAATTTGGGTAGGGAATTTTTATATTCTTTTAAATACGGACTACCTGTTTTTTAAAGTGTTTTAACTACATTTCTCTAAAGAGTGGCTTCACTAATATTAAAGCAATTGAATGCAAAGAAAAACTTGTGATCATTTGAGTTCATTGTGTTATCTTTCAATTCCTTTGCATAGCAGAGATGTGCTAATTCATACTGGTAACTTATTAAATCTTTGCAGCTTTAGCACGAATGTAAGTAGATTTGCTAGCACATATGCTAGGCAACTGCATTACATAATATAGTTTGATAAGCTATTTTGACAAGAGAAATTTGTTTTCATCATTTAGGAATCAGAGTACATTTGTGAATATGCTAGAAATTATAAAAAGTATGTGAGATCTTATTAGGTTTTTGAAAGTGGATTTAAAATAATTGCTAGAGTTTTGGTTATTAATCAGTAAGCACTAATTATAACAAAATAATCTGTTGATTAATAGATTATACTGCCACTTTTTATAGCAAAATGAGAAGTTTTTGCTTGAGTCATTTTAAGGTGAAGATAAAAAGAGAGTTCAGGGGTTAAATGGCTAAATAGATTGAGAGCCAGGCCTAGGCAGGGAGGTCCTGAGTTCAAACATGACCTTAGATACTTCCTAGCTGTGTGGCCCTGGGCAAGTTATTTAACTCCCATTGGCTAGCCTATACTACCTTTTTGCTTTGGAACAAATATGCAGTATTGATTCTAAGATGGAAGGTAAGGGTTTTTAAAAATAAAAAGAGAAAGTTCAGGTTTTTTACTTGATATTTATGGTAACAATAAATAAATTTTGTAGTCTCAGATTATAAGATTTGTAAACCAGTAGTGGAGCACAGTGTACTGTTTGCAAATCCTAATTACTGTATTAGAATATAATGTATTTAAAAAAATAACCATTGATTTATTTAGATTTTCAACTGAATTATTAATATAGACATTCTTTAGAGGTTTATCTTAGTTTTTATCTTATATCAACAAAATTTATTATTATATCTAAGACAGGTTTTGCAATAATACCTTAATTATTAGGATTATTGTTTATCTGAGAATCCAGAAGGCACATTCATTTTTCTATTTTAAATGTATTAAATATTAAATAAAATAATTTTAAAATTAAATATATATTAAATATAAAATACTAAGATAAAAATATTAAATAAATAAGTTGGGGTAATAGGATTTTAAAATTTTCCTGTCTGATTTAAATGATTTTTGGGAAATCACCCCCCCCCAAGGGCTTCAGGTTAACATATAGCATATTAATACTAATTTTTCATAATTAACTATAGAACCTGATCCTTATGTTTTGTTCTTAAACCTTGAAAATGTTGTTTAGCCTGTTCAGGTCATAAATTCAATTTAAAAAATGATAAGCTTCAAATATATGCAAAAGCCCTGTGCTCAGTGATGAGGATGCAAAGATATAAGAACAGGCATTTCCTTCTAAGTCTTACATTCTATTTTTAAACTATTTTTGCATTTACCCTAGGTTGATTTTTGTATTGTTCTCATTCAAAGAGTTTAAAATAAATAAAGCAATAAAAGATTTCAGTTCCAAAACAAACTATAAAGTAGATTAGTTCAGAATTCCAAAGCTCTTTCCTAGTGTTGGAGTTCCATGTAAAAGTGATCTAGAGGTACTACCATTAAAGAATTTAATCTAAATGAAATTAGTTGAATTGAAGCTTTTTGACCAGCTTTATTCTAATTTGCGTTGTATTTGTTCCACAAATTATATAATTGGAATTGTTATAAGCCAATATTTTGTAGAGTCATTAGATTCTTAGGGGGATTAAATTTGTCTTACTTAGAATTAAACCCTACAACTGGCAATGCAGTGATCCTGAACAACTCAGAGGGTTCTATGAGAAAGAGCACTATCCACATCCAGAGGAAAAACTGTGGGAGCAGAAACACAGAAGAAAAACAACTGCTTGATCACATGAGTTCATGGGAATATGATTGGGGATGTAGACTCTAAATGATCATTCTAGTGCAAATATCAACAACATGGAAATAGGTTCTGATCAAGGACACATGTAATACCCAGTGGAATTGTGCGTTGGCTACAGGAAGGGGGAGGGGGAGAGGAGGGAAGGAAAGAAATATGATTCTTGTAACCAAGGAATAATGTTCTAAATTGACTAAATAAATTTTTCAAAAAAAAAAAAAAGAATTAAACCCTACAGAGAACTTTGGGGTAGGTAATTACGCTTTCTTCTTTTTATGGATTGTATAAATCCCTTTAAAGTAGATTCCTTTTTCAAAATGATATAAACCTGGAATTTTTATTATTTATTTTGTAGTAAAGGAAAATATATCAGAAATATCTTAACATGAATGGGGAAGAATACAGTAGCCAGTTCTTAAAAAATTGAGACTCTTTAAAATTATTTGAAATATTAGAGATTTTGTTGTGTGACTGTGTTCTGTCAAAATTGGAATGTATAACAACTTAAACATTTTTAAAAATTACTTTTTGTTCATTCTTTATAGTAATCCATTTTAACTGTGTTCCCTTATTTCACCTGTTTCTCCTATTCTTTGGAATATAATTGACTGTAAATTAATCCATATACTTCCCATTTATTAACATTCTTCTCAAAGGAACATGAAAATGTGAAAAAATATTATTATCAGTTATATTCTATAGTGGTTTTTTCCAAAAATAGATATGTTGTAGGAATTTTTTCATCCATTTAGTATTTCCTATATGGTTTGTTAAGTCAATTTCCTTTGGGCATGTAAGGGTAATTTTAGGATTCTGACTTAATCTAAATTAATTTGGTCTCCAGGGACTATCCCAAATAAAATACTCAAGTCAGTTTGGAAATTTTATGGTGGTTTAATTAATATAGAGGGAAAGAATTAAGGAGAAGAGAGAGGGAAAGGGTATAGGATTTCTCCCGCCTGGCCTGTGCTGGGGGAGTTCAAAGACCTTCACCACGAGGTTTTTTCAGAAGAGGATAGTCTTTGGAAGGTAAAGGAGAAAAGAATCAGCCTAACTCCGAGAGAGCTCAGTGAAAATGCCCCACCGGATCTAGGCTACTAAGCTTCTCCCAGTATTGTATCAAGGAAACTCACTGCCAAACCCGGACAATAGCTGCCACCATGCCAAGACACTCAGCATGCTGCTGCCAGAGCCACCTCTCCGCGAAAAGAGACCAAGAGAGGAAGTGACGCGAAATATATAGACTGTTTTTACATCATTTTCCTGCATCTTACATGTACCAATGGTAGCTTAAGCTTGACTTAGGACAGCCCAGGGGTGTGTCAGTTGTTTCTGATTTGTCATTTGCTAGCACTTGTCTATCATAGGCCATCCTTCTCAATACTTAATCCTTAAGTAGGGGCGTAGACATTCCTGTTTTGTTAGACTAAGCAGGGTGGAGTAATTCTAAAGTTCACAGGTAATCATGGATCTCATTCTCTGGAATGTTTTGAGTCTAGTGTTATTCATATTAGGAATACTTCAATAGGGAATCCCTCTTTCATTTGGACTTTGCATAAATAGGGAAATGCAGTTGGTTGTCCATCCAACTTCATTAGTATGTTAATATACATATCCAGGACAGGCATTGTGAATGGCTAGTGAGCCATGTCCAGAATTAAACAAATAGAAGAGAGCAGGCTCAGTTGCATTTGGGAAAATAGTTGATGGGTGCACTGCTTTCAGATACACACCAAAAAATCTCTTTAAAAAATTCTGTTGTTCTCCTGGTGATATTCTATAGTCATTAATTTTGGAATACCACAGTTTCCAAAGATTCAAAGTTGTGTGTTCAAAATAGGTAGAGAAACACACTGGGTATGAGCAAGCAAGATGATCTGTGTGGAATCTGTCATGTGAGACATAGATGTTATCAGAGAAACTTACTGTTAGGAAAAGTAATTTTCCTAAAGCATAGGTCTGTGTCTCTCCCCTCTTCAAAAAACTCCAGAGGGTTCCCTGTTGCCTTTAGAGTCAAACATAAATTCTTTAGTTTGGCATTTAAAGCCTTTCATAAAATTTCATAAAAATTCTTCTCTTAGATTCCCTTGCTTCCTTCAAAGCTCCCCTCCAAGTGTTGTCATCTTTATAAAAGACCTTTTTTTTAATTTTTTAAACACATATCTTCCATCTTAGAATTGCTACTGGGTATTGGTTCCAAGGCAGAAGAATGGTAAGAACTAGGCAATAATGGGGTGTTAAGTGATTTGTCCAGGGTCACACAGCTAGAAAGGGTCTGAATTCAGATTTGAACCCAGAACTTTTTGTCTCTAGTCCTAGTTCTGTATCCACTAAGCTACCCCGCTGCCCCAAGGATACACTTTTCTAGCGTTCCCAGACTGGTTCATGTTTCTACATCATCCTTAAATACTTGAGACAAACCCAATGACTGAAAAATTCCTTTATCTCACATCATACTTTAGCCAAATGTTGTTACTTCCAGATGGAGAGGTAATAGACCTAAAGTACATGTGCAGGGTCTGTCATGCTTTTCTCTTTGTATTCCCTGTGCTTTGTACATAGTAAGTGCTTTATCATGCATTCATGTTAGAGAAGGTTGTATCCTTCATTCGTCTCTCTCACCCCACAGATGTGATCAGTTGCTAAACCATATCTTTTCTAGCTCTGCAATAGTATTTGTCTCCCCCCTTCTTTCCCCTCACATGGTTACTACCTTATTTCAAACTCACATCACCTTTTGGCCACTTCACTGTCCTCCATGAAGCCTTTCCTGATCTCCCTGAGCTGTTAGTGCCTTTCTTCCCAAAACTGCCTTGTATAAATTTCATAATTATTCTTTCTTTATTTGTATATATGTTTTCTCCCTTGTTCAAATGTAAGCTTTTTGAGATTAGGAAATGTTTCACTTTTTCCTAGTCTTTAATAAACGTTTGTTGATTTCAAATTTTAAGCTTTCAACTGATTGCTTCTTCTTCTGACTTGATACTGTTTCCTTTTGGTTTAAGAAATGCCATCCTCTTCTGATTCTTCTTGTACTATCACCACTACTGTCTCTTTCACTGGTTTCTGATGATCTCACTTCTTTATGTGGGGATTTCCCACAAAATGCCAAATTTATGGCCCTATCTGGATTAAAATATAATTGGGAAATGTTTACCAAAAATAAATGGATCACATTACTACATATATGTTGTTAATTTGTGGCTTTTTAAATAAAAATGTAGCCAAGAGGGAATCCCTTTCTATTTAACCTTTACAAAACTGATGTAGAAGGTATCGTCTGAGCTGAGTTTTGAAGGAAATCAAGGGTTCTAAGATTCTCTCCTTTTTTCTCTTCTCTGTTCTTTCTACACTTTTCCTAGGCAATCTCATTTATTCCCATTAATTTTTTAAATTTTATTCCTTAACTCTTCTAAATTCCAGGCCAACATCTTCAGTGGCCTACAGGACATTTTAACGTAATATACAAACTAATATAAGCACCTCTGACTCGTTATGTGCAATTGAGTATATTCTCTAATAAATGTTTCTCATCATGGCTTCACTGTTTCAATCTGAAGGATTACTACTCTACTTCCTATGTTGAAGCTTTGGACCACCTTTCTCTCTTTGTCCTTCTTCCTATCCTTACTATCTAATCAATTACCAAATCCTGTCAGTTCTTCTCTTACAAATTGTATATTATTTCCCTTCTCTCTTCCTATTTTCACCATTCTAGTAATGCCTTAATTGCCACCTACCTTAATTATTGTTATATCCTCCTAACATCTCCTATACTGTTCATTCTTCATCAGATGTAGTTTCTAGAATAATCTTACTTATACAAAGATCTGGCCGAATCACACTCCATAAAAATCCTCAGCTCTTTATTGCTTACTTCTATATTTCAAACTCCTTTGAATTTGAGGGTATCTCCAGTCTGTTGCCATTTGCCTCTTTCCAATTTCAGTATTCTCCACCTTGCATTCTACAGTATAGACAAGTTGGACTATTCTCTTCACCTTAGTTCACCTGTGTTTTTGTTTATGTTCTTCCCTATACCTTGAATGTCCTTTCTCCTATGATTCATACTCTTCACCTACTAAGTTTTTACCCTTCCCTTTAAAGCCCAAATTAGATGACAACTTATTAATGAAGTCTTCTCTGACATTCTCTCCTATCCCTCCCAAAGGCTTCCCTATCCTTCACTCATCAATGTTTTTAGACTCTAGTGTAATTATCATGTACTATTTTATATCATAGTTATATTTTTATAAGCCCCATGCAGGCAGGAGCCATGCCTTATTTTATAATTTTTATAAAATTATGTCCCTTAACATTTAGCAGTGTTTTGCATATAGTAGTTGCTTAATAAATGCTTTCTAAATAGATATTGAATAGCTAGAGAACTTTAACATACTTATTAAAGGTTTTCATAACCTTTGAAGTGGTTATCTAGTTTTCGTTTGTAATGATTAGTTAATTAACTTAATTAAAGAATAAGTCCCAAGTAGAAAAAAGAATTTTAGGCTAGAGAAAGGTTTGAAATTCACCTTGGCTCCTTTAACCAGCAAGAGAATTTTCATGGGGTCAGGGGTAAAGAATTCCCAGCACCCCCTAGGGAGAGTCGGTTGGAAAAACTGACACTCTCTAGAGATTCTTCTTTGGAGAAAGTTGTCTCTAATAAACCTTCTAAGTTTTGGATGACAGTTTGGAAAACCATCTTGATATTCGGGGAAGACTTGGAGAGTGGTACATCTGAGAGTTTGACTCGAGCTATTCCTTGGAACCATCCAGGGCCAGCAGGGGACAGCAGAGAACAACTTCTGTGAGAAAACAGTGTCTGTGAACAGCTGATGGGCAATTGATCTCTAAGGCTGGAGAGAAAGAGCTGCAGTGAATATAGGACTGTAGTAGTTTAAGAATAATTCTAAATTAGAATAGTTTGATAAGATAGATTAATTTAATAGATGGAAAGCCCTGATTTTCATCACGGAAGAAGCAGTCCTTTGCAGGACAGCTTGGGTTTGGGGTTTTAAGTAGATATCTTAGATTTAGGGTAAATAGATCAATGATCAATATTTATATTTCCTTTTCCTGTCCCTGCTCCTTTTCATAGTCTAAATAAATAGGGTTTTTTTCATAGTCTGTCTCCAGCCAAATCTATCAGCCATCATCTATCAGTGAAAGTTCCCTGTCAGCGGTGTCTATATCAACTGATAATCAACTGCCATAATCAAGATCAATATTGATCATAACACTTTTAATATTGTACTGGTTTGCTTGTCAAATTATATGAATACTTCTTCATTCCTTCAAGCATAGCTCTTTTGTTAACATGGGCATTTATCTCCAGCAATACAGATATAATCCCTCTATAATCCAGTAGGTCAGCGGTTCCCAACCTCTCAATTTGTAGCAATGAGAATACATAATGCAGATCAGGTATTTACATTCCGCATCATAACTGTAGCAAAATTACAGTTTTGAAGTAGCCACCAAAATAATTTTTTGGTTTGGGGTTACTGCAACATGAGGAACTGTATTGCGGGGTCACAGCATTAGAAAGGTTGAGAACCACTGCAGTAGGTGAACAAATTATCACCCTTTAACCAACCTGATTATGGACATCTCCAAATTTAGCTTGACTGGTTCTCATACAACAAATACACAGTCCAGCCTGGTCTCATATTCAAAGCTTTTCCAGCTCATTAGGACCTGCCATGATGAAGCATTAGAGTTGGAGTGTCACAACAAATTCTTTAATTTCACATCTCTACAACATGAACTTTTCCAGAATTCTCTTTTCTGTAAGCATTAGAAGCTACATGGTTATAAGCAAACATGCTAATTCTAATTAAGAAAAAATTCAGTTTGCTACTGAAGGTATTTTACTGGAGGTATAAAGCCTTTTAATTACTTTTTTCTTTTTGTGGTTTCTTCTGATCTTTGATGGAAAAATAAAATTTCACCATGCTGAATTTCATATCATTTTTTACAATGTTTAGGAAACATGGCCTATCCCTGGGAAGGGATGATATTGTTCAGCTTAAAGAAGCCTACAAATGGATTACTCATCCCTTGTTTTCGGAGGAGCTGGGGGTTCCTGTTGATGGAAAGGTATTAACTAATTAAGTAGTGATAGTTCATTTCTTTCACTTATTCTGCAAATCTTATCTTCTTACAGCATTGATGAGATTCTCTTAGTTAAAAAACTCTTCCATCTTAACAGTCCCTTGAATAAACATGAAGCTTTTCTAATTTCTTAATTTTAAAATGTAGCATACAAGGTATTTTCAGACTTTCCTAATCAAAGATATTTATAACATTACATTATTTATCCATACCTTCAGTTCTATTTTTAATGAGTATGGCCTCTATGAATCTGCCCTGAATGGAATTCTTCAGAATGTTTCTCATTATACCAAAGGCAGTAGAAGATTTAGTAATTTAAAGTGCCTAGAGTACCATAGGGAGAACACTTAAGTATAGAATCAGGAGCTCCATTAAATTCTGTCTAATACTAATACATGTATATCCTTGGACAAATCTCTTCACCTTTTGGCTTCCCCATCCATGAAATGAAGGAATCACCCTACATGATGTCTAACTGTCTTTATTGAATCTATATTAGATATTCTATCCCTTCTCTCTGTCTGCTCTTTCCTGTCTAAGGCAGGTCTTCTCTAAGCTTCCAATCATGGCTTCTGCTGACTTCCAAATCCTGGGCATGATCCTTTCAGTACTGAGTTAGGTGAGGACCCTAGTGTCCTATAACCTGTTCACATGAAAAGTCGGCCTTTATTGGTAGTGGCATCCAAGTGGCCTAGATATTATGGAAAGGTCTTTGGATGCTTTATTTGGTGCATTACACTGGCCACATACAGTGTAACATATATAATTTCCTGTTGGCCCTGCCTCCTAACCTGCAAACAGCTAGAACCCTCACTGTTAACACTCGGGTTGTGGTCCTGGCAGACCTGCCAATCAGCCTTGCTGGAGTCAAACGTGCCATGTGTATAGAAGAGGAAGAACTAGAAATTTGGCTGGTACTGACGTTGGGATCATCTAGGACTTCTACAACTTCCTGGTGGCCGAGGTTCAGAAATGGAGGTTCGAGCCCCCTCTGTGCCTAAGCCATGCAGCTACATCTTCTACTAAGTATTAAATTGCTGTGCCCCACTTGTCCTCAGACAGCTCAAAGGACACAAACTGTGGTCTAATAATCTGCTTCTGTTCTTCCTCTGGGGTCCCTGAGGTCCTTCTGTGTACTTAGCCAAGAATTATATATGAATCTGGAAGGAAGTATGTAGGGTGGGAATGACTCCCTGAAGTAAGGAAGGCCCTCCTCCTGTTTCCCTCTCAAAATATGAAACTACAAGTGACCTCAGTAAATCTTAGGGTTTTTGGTTTTCTTCCCCCCCCCCCCCCCTTCGTCCTCTTCTTGGTGTTTGCTGCCCCTCCTGATACAAATGTTGTTCTGTAGATACCACCCTTGAATAATAAAACTATAGAGATGCTACCTAAGAGCTCTGCAAAGATCTATACTAGCTCTCTGCATATGCTAGAGTTGGTTGTGGGACTGAACTTTAACTCTGTCAAGTTTCAAGTGCAGAGTTCTCTAGTGTGTTCTTTCCTTCCTATCCCCATCTCCCCGGAAAACATGATACTATCAGCCTTTCTAGTCCTCCATGGGAACTTTGATAGCTACTTTCTTCCCCCTGGTCTCCAGAAGTGTGATCTCCCTGCTGGTTCTCATATCCTGCATTAACCTACCCTTTTTTCCTAGTTCAGAATCCAGCAAACACAGCTGTGCCTCTGGTCCTGACATCAGCTCCAAGCTGTAACTTCCTTTCTCTCTTTATGGAATTTCCATAGTGGGAGATTTTTAGAGAATAAACAAAACCAAAAAACCCTACATATAAGTAATAAGTTAAAATTTTTTTCCTTGAACAAATCAAATGTTTTTAACATCTTACTGTGTCAATCAGCTTAAAACATGGAGCTCATCAGAGAACCAAGAACTCAGAAGATGACAACAACAAAAATAGTTAGCATTTATGAAGCTTTTAAAGGTTTGCAAAACACTTTACAAATATTTTCTCATTTTATTATCACAATAACCCTGGGATATAGGTGCCTTTGTAATCTTCATTTTACCAATGAGGAAACTAAGTCACATAGATTAAGCAGCTTGTCCAGGGTCATATAACTAGTAAGTAATCTGAGATTGGATTTAATCTCCGGTTAGACCTCCTGTAGATTCACTACATTGTACCATCTAATTGCTTTATATAGCCAGTACTGGAAAAAAGTTTATATAGGTTTGCCTTTTTTTCATCAGGCTTTTACTAGTTAATCTGTGATCTCATCCACAGCATATCTGTCTGTGAAATTATAAGGAATAGTGGAGTGATCTTTTGTATTGAGCAAGGGTTCTAAAGTTTTTAGTGTCCTCGACTCCTTTGGTAGTTTGGTAAAGCCTATGGACCTCTTCTTAGAATAGTATTTTAAAATATAAAACTTAAAATACATAGGATTATAAAAGAAATTAGTTATATTGAAATACAGTTACCCGAATACTTTTAAAAACCAAGTTAATAGCCCCAATAGTTTAAGAACTTCTGCTACAGAACAATGAAGCTCATACTAGTAGTAAATATACAGTAGGACAGGACAGTAAGGAGATCTTGGTCTCCCTTCTTCAACAAACAGGTGAGAGACTAGCTGGTTTTATCACTTGTTAATACAACGTAGCAATGTCACTCTTTCAGAAATGTATTTTGTCCCATTACTTTAATTATTTAAGCTTCCTGAACTTTTAGATTAAATATCCACATTTCCTACATAGCACACTCTTGTCTTATATTCAAGTGCTTATGGAAACTCTCAGCATTAATTAGTTTCTTATTTAGTTTTGTTTTTATAAGTCCAGTACCTTTATGTTTTAGGGATTTAGAACCAAGTCAGTAACAGATCAGTCAATATTATTCTTTGACTTTAATTATGGTACATTTAATTTTGTATACCAAATATACATTAACAGTAACAAGGATGTTAATAAAAGAGGAGAAAGAGCCACCATAGGTTAAGTTATCATTTATATATACTGGTGTCATTTTTCTTTCACAT
This sequence comes from Monodelphis domestica, assembly GCF_027887165.1. NCBI lineage: Eukaryota > Metazoa > Chordata > Mammalia > Didelphimorphia > Didelphidae > Monodelphis > Monodelphis domestica. The sequence goes on from NC_077227.1 coordinate 641,314,380, forward strand.
TTTACTAGTCTGAACAGTTAGGACACATCATATCTCATTACATATTTAATAAATACCCACTGATTGAATCAGTCACTATAGTCAGTATTCATTAAGTGGCATTACTTGCTGGTGTCAAAGATTAGAGAAGAAATGGAGATTTATTATAATATTATATGTCCTCTCAGGCTGAAATATCAGAATAGAATTGTAATGCAAAAATATATAGTTAATCAATTATAAATGTAGAAACAAATTTAATGGCAAAGCAGCATATAAATAAATTTAATAAGTATAAAATTGACTTAAGATTGTCTGTAAATCATTCAGTTTAGGCCTGTACTTGGCAAATTTTTCAAGTTTGTACACATAACAACCTCCAGTTAAGTATTTGCTTTGTTGATTCTGGGCTTTTATTTAATAATCTGAATTGCCCATTTGCTCTTTTTTTAAAAAAAAAATCTTATCTGCCATTATTTCTATACACAGAAGCATTCTGAAACATAAATATCCAATAATCCTCTCTTTCCAAGGCTCACCATGCATAAATATCTGAGTCTATATTGTTTCTGTACTGATTGTATTAGATGATAGAAATGCTTTGAGTAGTATCAGCTTAGAAAAATTGAGCCATTTCTTAGCTCCTCCCAAGTCAAGTCTTCATAATGTAGTGTGATCACTTTGTTTGAAAGAAATTCCCCTAACATCAGATAAGCCTAGATTCAGATATAAGAACAAAAAAATTCGATGTCAAATTTTACAAGGTATGTTCACTATTTTGGATTCTCCATACCTATATTCCACTGCAAGACCGATTCTAATATAAATGAAGAAATGAGCTAAGATGATGATAATTCATTTTCATATAGTTGTTTTCATTTTCCTAATAACAATCCCCTGAATGAGGTAGTATAGGTATTATCTTATTTTTAAAACTTAAGAAACTGAGCCACCTATATACTTTAAAAAATTTTATTTAGAATATTTTCCCATGGTTACATGATTCATAATTCCCCTCCCTGCTCTCTCCTCCCCTCTCCCAAAGTTGGCAAGTAGTTCCACATTGTTCAAAACATATTTCTATGTTACTTATATATGCAATAGAGTGGTCCTTTAACATCAAAACCCTAATCAGATCCCTATTGCACTACATGATCAAGCATATATTTTTCTAATGCATTTCTGCACCTAGACTTTCTCAGAGTTTCTCAACCAGTAAGTACCAAGCTAGTGCTTGAACTGTTAACTGGAAACCAGTATTCCAGTATGAAAGTAGCATTGTGACAAAATGAATAGAAAGTTGACCTTGGAGTCAGAGTCCTGGGTTCCTTTTGTTTCTGACACAAACCACTATAGTCATAAAACTTCTCCATCCCCCAAGAAACTCTCCAAGACTGTAAAATATAGATGAGTGTCAGGGTATATCAGTTGAGAGAGTTCCATGTAAGTCTCTAAAATGGTTAATATCACAGGTGTAGAACAAAAAAAAATTACCTCTCTGTATATCAGTTTTGATGCACTGACAGCTTTACCTATTAAAGTGAAAATAAAAGTTATAAAATAAAAGGATACAGGAAAACATTACTTAGATATTCACATAGCTTATTGTTTCTTTTAACATAAAGAAATATGATTATTTTTTGTTTCATTTATTATTAATGGGTAGAAGGGAGATTCTTTAAATATTGGCCTAAATAGAAGAGATACTTTTGAGATTTCAGAAGTTCCTGATTTGTAATCTTGTGATCCAGTAATATAAAGAATGCATAATTTATTTAACAAGAAGTAATGAGGTAGAGCCAAGATGGCAGAGTAGCAGGAAGCAATGCAGTTGAGCTCCCATCCACAACTCCTTCAAATAGATCCAGAAAATAAAATGCACAAGACCAAGTCTTGATATGGAAATCAAAAAAGTCACAAAATCTAAAAAATCCTTTGCAGAACAAAGTTGGCATAGGGAGACAGAGAGATCTGCTGATTCTGCTTATTGGGTCAGTGCAGGAACATGCTTTAGCACCCTGGGAGAGGCTATGGCCCAGAGCAGGTGCAAACTGCCAGCTTTGTTGCCTATTACCTAGTTCTGGGTAAATCTAGAGTGCACTGAGAAGGGGTAGGGATGCCCAGGACAGTATTGAGAAAGGGGGAAGTTCAGAAGCAAGCAGGGGTAGTTTGGCTCAGAGTGGGTTGTCGTTTCCAACAGCTTACTAGCTATGTCTACAGAGGAAAAACCAGGGCAAAAATCACAGACAAAAGGGGAGCTAACAATTCTGTCACTCTGAACCTCAACTACATGACTAGCTGATAGAAGCTGAATCCAATATAATTTTATTGTTATTTATACCCAAATCCAGTTCAGGAACTTGCAGAGCTCAGACCACAGGGGTAGAGATCAAACTTTGCACTGGTGACCTTGGAAACACTTAAAGCTTACAGGTCCCACCTCAGAAAAAATAGGCACAAACTCAACTAGAATTCCTGAAAGAGTTGAAGCAAGAGTTTTAAAATGCTTTTATAAATAAAATGAGAGCATGAGGAAAAAGTTGAAAAAGAAATGAGAGCTATGGAAGAAATTATTGGAAAGTGAATTAATAGTTTAGCATGAGAAATTAAAAAAAAAAAACTTTACTCAAGCAACAAACTCCCTAAAAATTAAATTGGAATTAAATTGGAAGTCAATGATGTCATGAGGCAGCAAGAAATATTGAAACAAAGTCAAAAGGCTGGAAAAAAATAGAAGAAAATTGAAATATTTCATAGGAAAAACAACTAACCTGGAAAACTGATCAATGAGATCATTTGAATAGTATTCAACAACTAAAGTCCATGAACAAAGAAAGAGCTTAGGCATTATTTTTTAAGAAATCATAAAAATACTCAGACGTCTTAGAACCAATGGGCAAAGTGGAAATAGAAAGAATCCACCAATTGCCTCGTGAAAAACAGGCCCCCCAATTAAAACTCCTAAGACATCATAGCCAAAATCTAGAACTTCCAGCATAAAGGCAAAATACTGGAAGCAGCCAAAAGGAAAGAATTCAGGTACTGAGGAACCACAGTCAAAATCACACACAATTTAGCAGCTATTACTACAAAAGAATTGAGAACTTGAAATAGAGTATTACAGAAGGCAAAATATTTGTACTTAAAGCCAAGAATAACTTACCCAACAAAATTGAGTATAATAAATACTACAAAGGGAAAATGGGTCATTAATGAAATAGAGAATTTCTAAGCATGTCTGATTTTTTTTTTTTAATGGAGCTGGATTGACATTTTGAAGCTCACCAGAATTAAAAATGGACAATGGTAAAGAACTAAACTAAATGGTAAAGATACCATTTAGTTTAAATAAATGGTAAACTAATAAATAAATGGTAAACTAATGGTAAAGCTTAAAAAAAACTAATGGTAAACATAAATGGTAAACTAATGGTAAAGATAAACTGCTTATATTCTAATATAGGAACTAAGAGCTAAGACTAATAGGGATCACAGAGGGGATCTATGGATAAGATTTGGGAGTGGTTTTGTTGATGTCTTGATACTTTTACCAGAAGAATGGATAGTCTGGAGGAAGAGTACACCAGTGGGGAGGAAGGGGGAAAGAAAAATAGGGAAAATTATTTCATATAATTAGGGCATAAAAGTAGGTATCTATACAAACATGGAGGAGAAGGTGGGGCGAATTGATACTTTAACCTCACTCTCATTTCAACTGATTAAAATAACAGTGGTTTTTATATAACTCCTACCATCTGCCAGGCACTGTGTCAAGTGCTTTGCAATTATTATTTGATCCTCTTAGTAACCCTGGTTGGTAAGTGCTATTATTATCCCATTTTACAGTTGAGGAAACTGAGTCAAAGATTAAGTGACTTGCCCAGAGTTACATAGCTAGTAAGTGTCTGAACCCATAGTTGAACTCAAGTCTTCCAAATTCCTGGCCCAGCACTACTATACCAATTAGTTTCTTTAAACAAAGGAAAAATACGCTCTCGCTCTTGCTCTTGCACTCTCTCTCTCTCTCTCTCTCTCTCTCTCTCTCTCTCTCTCTCTCTCTCTCTCTCTCTCTCACATAACTTTTAAGATTCAAAGGCACAAATTTTATTATCTTATTGTCACTATATCATTACCTCAAATTCCCATCCTACTTTCACGTGTCATGTATATACAACAAAAACTTTGTTATATAGTAAAAACCCTAGTCTTTAATTTTGTTAGGGCACATTGGTCTCTATAAATAGTTTTAGCAAGATTTTTTTAAAGCAAGGTCTTATAAAACTGGCCTCTGAATAAGTTGATTATAGCAGTATTTACAGTTTTCTTTTTTGCTTTTTTTAATGAGCTGGTCTTTGAGAGTTTAATTTATGTTTTCATTCACAAGTTGTGAGATGTCAGCTTCCTTTGCTAATTTTAAAACTATTTTTATAATTTAGAGCTTGTTTGAAGTAAGTGTGATCTTTGCTCACCCTGAAACCGATGAGGATTGCCACTTCCTGTAAGTTGCTATGTAAACATGATAGTAATCTTTTAAATTGTATAACAATGTTCATGTTCTTTAGTTTTCATGATGATAAATTTGATGGCTTATTTCTCTTTTTCTTGCATGTCTTTATAATTTACTCAAGCATTAAGCGAGTGCACATCTTAATTTTATAGCTAATAATCTTAGATGATCCTCTTAGGAGATCTTTTTTAGCTACTTACCCCAAACTGTGGATTTTAAAAAATGTAATATAAGGTAACACGTCAGGTCCTTTTCAAATTTAAAATTTTATGGTATTATCTTATATTTACAAAGCATCTTTCAGTTCAAAGGTTTTCTGTTTTCTTATAAAGGTTCCTGCAACCTTTATCTTATAGAATGGTAAATATGAAATTCATGAGAGATTAATAATTTTATTAGAAGTTTTTTCTAGTTCAGTGCTGTTTCTCTTGGCCCAATACATGACATTCATGTCAGTCATTAAACCTTTATTTAGTTTTGGATATTTGCCATGCACTGTGCTAAGTGCTAGAAATACAAAGAACAAAAAGAAGCCTCTGCTTTCAAAGAGAGTCTGATGAGGGAAACAAGATACAACTACTTTTATGCAAACAAGATATATACAGGATAACTTGGACATAATCAGCAAAGGGAAGACACTTATATTAAAGGGAATTGATAAAGGTTTTTTTTTTTTGTAGAAGGTGGGATTTTAGCTAGGACTTGAAAGAAGCCAGGAAGTCAGTCCATCAGTTTTTTATTTAGTCACTATTTTAGTCTATTCTGATTCTTGGTGACCTTGATTGGAGTTTTCTTGGAAAAGATACTTGAATGTTTTGCTGTTTCCTTCTTTAGCTTGTTTTATAGATGAGGAAACTGAGGCAAATGGAATTATGTGACTTGCCCAGGGTCATACAGCTTATCAGTGATCCACTTTGCCTTGTAGCTGCCCCAATCAGCAAGCTTATATTAGGCACCTGCTATTTGCTAGGTACTATGCTAATCACTGGAGATAAAAAACAAAGGCAAAAGACTGCTCTTCCTATCAAGGAGCTACAGTTTAGTGGAAGGTAGAGATGAAGAGGAAGGGGATTCTAAGCATAGGGATTGCCAGTGAAAATGCTTTGAGTCAGGGGATAGAATATATTATCTGAAGAGCAGCAAGGGGTCCAGTATCCCTGGATCACAAAGAATGTGGGGAGATTATAAAGTAAAGAAAACTGAAAAGGGATGGAAGGGGGGGGGGGCAAGTTTTATTGCCAAACAGAACTTTATAGTTAATCCTAGAGGAGAAAAGGACCTATTGGAGTTCATTGACTTGGGGGTGAGGGGTAACATGGTCAAACCTGTGCTTTTTAGAAAGAAATGAAGTTTGGGTATAGAACAAAGGAGAAGGAAATAGTCATATAAAATGCTTTTGATATTTGATTAAGTATAGTGTTGAACATTATATTTCCCCTAAGACTCACGTTAATGCCTTAGCTATAAATTTGGGGTCCAGCTTGTTCTACTGAATTAATTGATACAACTAGGAGTTCTAAAAGACACTGGGAGTTAAATATCATTATGACAATCCTAACTTGGATTTAATAAAGCTCTTTTAAGGGTTACAGAATCCTTTACTAATAGATCATTTTTTATTTGAGGGAAGAACTAAAGGTATTATTATCATTTTAGAGATGAGGAAACCTGAGGCTTAGGGAGATTAAATGATAACTCCATGGTCACTATTGAATAAGGACTAGAATAGGTATTTGAGGCCAAGACTTCCTGACTCCAAATCTACCACTTTCCATTCATTGCTTTTGTTTTAACTCTTCTTGGGTTCTAAATGTTTTCTCTTGAAAATATTTTTGTTGGAACTAGCAAGTGAAAAAAATTCTTTGGCCTTTACAATTCCAAATAGGAGTGAAGAAATAGAGTAGGATTTTTACATTTACATATCCCTACGTCATTTTCAAAGTGTTTTCACATATCTGATTTTGAGCTTCACAACATTCCTATGAAGTGGTAATTATAGTAATATCTAGCATTTAGAAGCATTTTAAGGTCTGAAAAGTATTTTACAAATATTATAACATTTTATCTCCTTTAATAACCCTGGAAGGTGGGTGGTATTATAGCCCGCCCACCCACCCCCTCACCCCCATTTTGCAAATAAGAAAGTCAAAGCTAAGATGTTGTGCCCTGCCCAGGGTCACACAGCTAGTAAATGTCTGAGTACTGATTGGAACTCAGGACTTCCTGCCTTCAGGACAAGTGCTCTGTATCCACTCTTCAACGCAGTTAGGCAAAGTATCTATATTATCTTCATTTTAGAAATGAAAAAACTCAAAAAGGTTGAAACTTGCATTAGATTATATGGCTAGTGAGTGAGAAAGCCCAGACTGGAATCCAGATCTAATTGCTAGTGTGGTGCTCTTCCCCAAGTTTAGACCATGCTGCCTTTCCATATGCAAATGCTTATTTTTAAAAGTATATAAGTATAATCTTCCCAATGGACTATCAAGAACTGGCAAAACTGGTTAGGGAAATGTAAGATTAAAAATTAATGTGCAATACTCCAAGTAGTATATTTTTGTAAGATTTATTAATAATAACTTGAAGTAAAGGATAGTGATAGCCTGAGCAAAGAGGAGCTGACCGGATCTTGAAAAGTGGGAGGAGAGAGCAAGATAACTTGACAGCAGTTGGGGGAAGAAGAGGAGAGCATGGGAAGAAAAAAAAGGCTGGGTTATAGCAGACTTTTATCACTAAAACCTAAGGATACAACGTGGTGATGAAAAAGGAAAGGGATTCTGGGAAATTGAGTCCAAGGGTACAAAATTCTATTTACAGAGGAGGCATAGCATAATTGAGTGGAAAAGTCCTAAATTTTAAATATCTAATTTTAAATCTTAGCCCTCAAACTTAAGAGCTGTGTGGTCATGGACAAGCAAGTAGTTACTGTCAGCCTCAGTTTCTTCAACTATAAAATGATGATGATAATACTTTATTTATTGTGCAAAATTTTTAGAAAATACTTATAAACTTGAAAGTGCTATACAGAAATGAGCATAATGTGGATAAATGTGATCATTATCATTTTAGTATTTGCTTCCTTCTAATATCCTGAAGTCAAAAGCCAAATTATATAAAAATGTTCCTGATTTTTATTTTCTAAAAGTACATTAACTCTTGAAATTAATTTTATTTTGTTTTAGGAGCACATCATGCCCAGACTGTTTCAAACCAGCCAAAAATAAACAGGTAGAAATTTTCCTATCTTATTCTTAGATGCGTTTTGCATGAGCTGAAAGTTCACCAATAATATGTCATTCATTTGATAATGTATTTTTCCCCCCAATTACATGTAAAAACAGTTTCTAATATTTTTATAGTAGTAATAGTAGTCTCTCGGTAACTGAGGATGACGATTGTCTTTGTGCGCTTTCATCTGTGATGTAGATGAATGTGCACAAAAACACTTGTGCATGAAGGAGATTTAAGTGGAGAAGTCGATGCACAGAGACAGTCTCTCTCTCGGCGTTGGAAGCCTGGGTCCAGTGGCACGAAAGAATTTTGAATCTTCAGTCCCTCCTGGCTAAAATGAAATGTTAAAGGTTGCAAAGCACTTTGCATTTATTATCTGATCTGGGCCTCAAAGCAAAAGTGAAAGTCATGGAGTTTAAGTAACTTGGCCATGGTCTCTTAGCTGGCATCTTTCATTATCCTTTATATCACTTAAAAAGATCTGCTCTCAGGACTGTGAGGGAAAATGGATGATTTCACTTCTATAAGCTTAGGTCTGAGTCTCTGCTCTGCTCTCTGCTGAGGAAGTCGCTTAAACTCCCTGAGGTTCAATTTAAACAACTTTCAAATGGGGATAATACTTTCATCACTTATTCACAGACTTGTGTCATGGTGTATGTGTATGTGCATGCACACATGTGCACATACATGTGTGTAAAATGCTTTAGAGTTCATAATACTGCAGTGCTTCAAGGATGTGTGATTTTGCTAGTGTGGGTATCTCTTCCACTGATGCAGGACATAACCCCTTATTAGACCAGAGATGTCATACATTTGGAGCCTATGAGGCCTCCTGAACACAACCTGAATCACATTAAAATATGATTAGGAAATATTTAACAAAATAAATAAAAATAAAGTAGAACATGGATAATATTACTATGTCATTTTTCATGTCAATATGTAGCCCACAAGGATCTTTATGGATGATTTAGTGGTGCTTTTTTCTGTTTGAGTTTGACATCTCTGTCCTAGAACATGGTTTTCATGAAAAGTAATCAACTGTTAGCCAGCCAATAGATGATTAGTTTGTCTGAACCTCAACTTTATCCATTGGCATATTCCTGGACCCCAAACTCAAAGCCTTTCTAGATTGCTAGAACCTAACAGAGTTTATATATCCTAGGAGAGCCTTACATCACCTTCATTCTATTCTAAGTCATAAGACTTTATTAGATGACTAAATTATATTTTTGAAAGGTATTTATTTCCATTTCTTATTTTTGTTTCTTCAATCCTTGTCACCATTACTTTCTAGCTAAAAAGTTATAGTGTAGAATTATACTCATTACACTTTCTGAGTTAATGTTAAGATTAGTACCATAATTTCAGTAATGCTTCTGTTATTCTCATGGCAAGTAAGACTGATTCTAATCCAAAGGTTTGGTTTTTCAAGAAAACATCTGAATCAGTGTAACAGTCACATTTCAAAGTCTTGTGTAATTCCCATTTTCTGGAAGTTCATAATTTTAAAATTAAATCCAAAATTAGGCTATTTCACTTAGGGAAATCTTGAGTTGATAAGTTTCTTTATTGGCTGTATTTGAAAAAAAAAATTGAATCTAATAGACACTTATTATTTCTTAAGTTTAACTTCCCTAATTTCTAATTTGCAAGTTCAGTCAATTCACAGGAATATACGATAATGAAACCATCCATGGTAAATTTGTATGTCCCAGTTACTTACATAGTCTTGTGATGGGACTCAAGACATTTTTACATAAATGATATTCATTTTCAATTATTTCCAAGTTCTCTTTATTGTAATGTGCACCTGTTGGCCTTTTAATTATTAATACTTGTCTATTTTTAGGATCCTAAATTTTGAGCTAAATGGAACCTTAATCCCAAAACAGGTCCAAACTATGCATTTTATAGCTTAAAATATTGAAGTTTATACAATAATAAGGGAGGGGGGCAAAGGTGGTTAGATTATAAAATTTGCCAAATGTTTACTTTGTAATTTAAGGGGTAGAGTAAGTCTACTAAATGTAATATTTATTTTGTGCATCTAGCTTCTATAATATGCTTTTGAATTTTGGCTTGACATATAAGTACTTCATCAGGTAATAGATTTAGGTACATTTCAGAAACAACAACAAAAAACATATTTGGCTTGGACTGAAGCCTCCTCTTGTGACAGGGAAATGACCTAGGGTCTTTGAAGTTCTAACCTGCTGGAAAGGCTTTGTATCCAGTGACTATAAAATGAGTACAACCTAGGTAAGTTTGGAGAGGTTTATTAGCTGACCATTAGTCACCAGTTTGGTCATTTATTTTGACTGCAGCATCTATTCAAGATGTGAAGTGGTTGTCTTCAGAAGAAAACCCATTTCTCTGAATTAACAAAGTAGGAAAAAAGGATTAATGGACTAATATACAATTTTAAAAGTCTCAAGGAATTGAAAAGTATAAAAGGTAAATAAAATTTTAAATAAATAGAAGTAAACAGAAATAAAAGAAGAATGCTTAGAAAAATTAAAGAAGAAATCAATAAAGTAGAAAACTGTAAGACTAAAGCCATGCTATCTGCATACCCCTCTGGCTACAACTTGACTATCAGACTATATATTCTGGAACCAGTTTGAATCTAATCTTGATTGATTCCAGATCTCTACCAACACTTTAGGAACATCATTAGTTATCCCTTCCCTAACACCTTTTTATGTATTTTCTCCCCCCATTAAAATGTAAGGTCCTTGTGGTGGTGATTATTTTGCTTGCTTAAAACCTGGCTTGATTCTAAACATTAAAAAACAAAACAAAACAACTAACTAAAACCTTGGCAACTAGTCCCATCACTTCCTGACAAACAGAGGGAGAAGAAATGGAAGCAGTGTCAGATTTTATATTCTTGGGCTCAAAGATCACTACAGAGTGAGACTGCAGCTATGAAATTAAAAGACCCTTGCTCCTTGAAAGGAAAGCTATGGCAAATTTGGTCAGCATACTAAAAAGCAGAGATTTGGAGACAAAGGTCCATGTAGTCAAAGCTGGAGTTTTTAAGTAGTAATGTATGACTATGAGTGTTGTACCATAAGGAAAGCTGAGCACTGCAGAATCAACACTTGAATAATGGTGCTGGAAAAGAACATAGGGACTTTGAAAATCGAAGGGACAGCAAAGAGATCAAATCAGTCAGTACTTAAGTTAATTCAGATTACTCACTGGAAGGACAAAGACTGAAGCTGAAGTTTGACCACATAATGAGAAGACAGAACTCTCATTGGAAAAGATCCTGATGTGGGAAAGACTGAAGGCAAAAGAAGAAGGGAATGGCAGAGAATGAGGTAGATAGTTTCATAGAAGAAATAAACATGAGCTTGGATAGAGATAGAGGACTACAGAAGGGCCTGACATGCTATGATCCACGGGGTCTTGAAGAGTCAGACCCAAAGAACAAACAAACATCAAATCTGTATCCTCGGTGCTTAACAGAATTTCTGGCACATTGTAAAGAGCTTAATAAATATTTTTTTCTACAAACTAAGTAAAACCATCTGAAATATAGAGACAACTAACAGAATTGGGTTAGGAATTGGATAGAGTGAATTTATGATTTCATTGGTATCAGGAGCTCAGTCAGTCAAAAAGAATTTATTAAAAGCACTTAATATGCACCAAGCATTGTGCTAAGCACTGCCCCTGTCCTGAAGGAGCTCCTATTCTGTTGAGGAGATAGGATATACAAAAGGATACACACAGAGCAGGTGAAGGAAGGACCTTGGGAGAATGGGAGAGCACTTGTAAAAGCTTCCTGAAGAGAAAGTAAGTTTTGAACTGAGACTTGAAGAAAGCCAGGGCATCAAAGAGACTGGAAGAAGGGCATTTCAAACATGGGGTTGGAGATGTGGTATACACCAGTGTAGCATCACTTTTAAATGTTTAAAATGCCAGAGAACTTTACATTTGATCTTGAGTGAAAAAGGAAACTACTGGCATTTGCTGAACAGGAGATTAGACCTGCCCTTTAGAAGCAAGTCCCTTTGGCAGAGCTAAGTAGAAGTCTCTGTCCATTTGTCCTTCTGCCTCTCTCACCAGAAAGACACAAGACCAAAAGCCATTCCCAGTAAATAAATGATAAATGCAATCTGTTAACAACTTTATGAAAGAATGCTCCAAATCACTAATAAGAGATATGCAAATCAAAATGAGTGAAACTTTAAACACCTAGCAAACTGGACAACATGACAAAAAAAATGGGAAAAACCAATGTTTGAGAGAGTGTGGAAAGAGGGTTGCACACTAATGTAATGTTCATGGAGCTGTTAGTTGACCCAACTATTCTGAAAAGAAATTTGGAATTATGTGAATAAAGTGACTAAAGTGTCCATACTCTTTGATCAAAGTTTCTGTTAGGATTAATGTCAAAAAGAAAGTTCTCATATGTACTGAAATATTCATAGCAGCACTTTTTGTGGTAACACCTGGAAACAAAAGTAGATGCTCACTGATTGGGAATGGCTAAATAAGAGGTGGTACATGAATGTACAGGCAACTAGGTGGTGTAGTATATAGAGTGTCAGTCCTGGAGTCAGAAAGATTCAACTTCCTGATTTCACATCTGGCCTCAGACAGACCCTTACTAGCTATGTCAGTGGTTCTCAACCTTTCTAATGCCGTGACCCCACAATACAGTTCCTTATGTTTCAGTGACCCCAAACCAAAAAAAATTATTTTGGTGGCTACTTCAAAACTGTAATTTTGCTACAGTTATGATTTGGAATATAAGTACCTGATATGCAGTATGTATTCTCATTGCTACAAATTGAGAGGTTGAGAACCGCCGAGCTATGTGATCCTGGGTAAGCTATTTAACCCTGTTGGCCTCAGTTATCTCAACTGTAAAATGAACTGGTGAAGAAAATGGCAAACCTCTCCAATATCTTTGCCAAGAAAACCTCAAATTGAATGAAGAATCATGAAGAATCAGCCATGATTAAGATTAAAACTAAACAACATGAATGTAATGGATATAAATGTGCTTTAAGGGACTATGATGGGTACAGAGACACATGAAAGATTTATAGTAACTGACATCCAACATAGTAGGGAGAACCAGAAAAACAATATATACATGTGTTACAACAATGTAAATGGAAAGAACAAAACAATTGAAATGGAATATTACAAAGATATTATATAATTACACTTGACTCCAACGAGGCATTGAGAAGACACTTGGCCCTGATTCTTGGCAGAAGTCGGAAGCTATGGATATGGAACACTACATCGGAATATATAGACAACTAACAGAATCTGGCTTGGAATTGGACAGAGACTGAATTTATTATTTTATTGGTATCAGGAGCCCAGTCAGTCAAAAAGAATTTATTAAAAGCACTTAATATGCACCTAGCACTGTGCTAAGCACTGGCCCTGTCCTGAAGGAGCTCCTATTCTATTAAGGAGATAGGATATGCAACAAGATACACACAGAATAGGTTTTGCTGAGCTACTTTTATCCTTTATTATAGAAAATTACTTTCTGAGAATTATGAGTTATAAAAAGAGAAGATATCACTAAATTTTAAAATTTATTTTATTTTTTAAATGTTTTGTTTTTATAATTGTATATAACAGTTTTCAAAATGTTTCCCAGAATTATAAGATACAAATTGTCTTCCTCCCTCCTGTCCCTCAGATGGTAAGCAATTTGATTTGGGTTATACATGTATTATTATATCAAATTTAAAAAAAATACTAACAAAATCGATACTCTTCATCTGAACTGATCAAAATAAGAAAAGCAAATTATCAAAATAAAAAAAAATTTTAAAGGTGAATTTACAACAGATAGATATTTTAAAGGAGTTATCAGATGTACTGCTTACAGATAGCAAAACTGAAGATTTAAGGAAATTATGGATCGTCTATAAAAATATAAACTACTTATATAACAGAATACAAGATAGCTAATTTCAGAAAGTGATTAAATAAGCCCTTGCTGCCAAATAAAAAGTCTACTTCATATAGATTACTAGTGAAAAACATATAAAGAGCAATAACTATGCTCCATAATTTATTTTCAATAATTAAGAAAGTACTCTACCAAACTCCTTTATTAAACAATTAATACCTAAGGTAGAAATGAATAAAGCAGAGGGAACTGGAACGGTAGCTAATGCATTTTGATGCAAAGATCTTAAATAAAATATAGCAAAAAAATTGCTATAATATATCTGAGAAATTATTCATAAGATCATAGGTTCAAAGCTCAGGGACTTTAAAGGCCATGACATCCAAAGTCATCATCTCCCATTTTTCAGATCAGGAAACATTATTTATTGGGAATAGCTTTTGGTCTTATCTCTTTCTGGTGAGAGAGACAGTGGGTCAAATGGATAGAGACTTCTACTTAGGTACCAAAGTGACTTGCTACTAAAGGGCATTAAACTAGATATTTTAAAATTTTACAAATGGTGCTACCCTGGTGTGTACCACATCTTCACCTCCACATTTTTGTACTGGCTATCCTCCATGCCTGAAATTCTCTTCAGGCAGAGACATATGAGGTGACTTGCCCAAGGTCATTAATAACTGTCTGAGACAGGATTCAAACCCAGAATCTTCCTGACTTTCTTGGTTATACTCACCATGACCAACTTAGAGATGTAAGGATGTTTCATCATCCTTACATGTTTTTTTTTCCCTGTTAATTAAAAACAAACACCAAAATTATATGATTTTATCAAAAATGCTGAAAAAATCTTTGTCAAAATGTAAATCACTTAAAATAGTTCTCAAAACAAATACTGGCATTATTTGCAATGGGAAATCACTAAAAACTTTGGTGGTAAATACAAGGATAAAACATTATCAAGACCTTCTGTTCTCATAGTTCTAGAATTGTTGCTTTGAGCAAAAGGCAAAAATAAAGGCATTAAAGGCATAAGCATCAACAAAGAGGAGATGAAATTATCCCTATTTGCAAATTGTATGGTTTACTTACAAAACCCCAAAACACTCAACCAAGAGTGATATAATAGTTTCATTAAAGTAGCAAGATACAAAATCAATCTATAAGATATTTCAGCATTTTTATATGCAGTGATCCCTCACCTATGGTGGGAGTTACATTCCAGAGATCCGATCCCTGTGGTAGGTAAAAATCCACAAAGTAGCGGTGTTACATTTATTTTATTATTTATATATATTTTACGGCTTTATAAACCCATCCCACTCTCCGATAAATCTTTTCCACACTCTTATTAGCCTACAGTCACTGAGCCAATCAGTGCCTAGGATACAGAACACAATACTGTGGTTGGTTGTTTTTCATTCCATCAGCCAATAGTATGCCACAATAAGTGTAACTCCGCAATACAGAATTATGTATATATATATATATATATATATATATATATATATATATATATATTAAACCCATGATACAGTGAAGCCATGGTAAGTGAACTGCAATATAGTGACGATCAACTGTAATAGGATCAGAAATCAGAAAGAAAAATCCCATTCCAAAAAAAGCTACGTAACACATAAAATGCCTGGGAGTTCTCTGTTAAGACACATTAAAGATACAAGTACAATACAAGTACAAGAAAATGCTTATTAAAGAAATAAGGAATGACTTAAATGCAGAAATACTCATTGTTCATTATTGGTCTACACAAATATGATTAAAATAATGATACCATGTAATCTGCTTTGTAGATCATAGGATCATAAAGCCAGAACTACAAGGAACCTCAGAGGATATTTAATCCGGCCCCCAGATTTACATATGAGGAAAGAAAAATCCAAATATGTGATTTGTCCAAGGTCATATCTGTAGTAAATGTCATTGTCAAGATTCAAGCCTAGGTCCTAAGATTCCAGAAACTCCAGCCTTTCAAAATGTACAGTGAGAATGAAAGAGAATAACACTTGTTCAAATTATACTATAAAGCTATAATCATCAAACTATTTGGGGCTGGTTAAAGAAATAGAAAAGTGCATTATTGCAACAGACTAGTTAGTCAAGAACAAGAAGCAGTCAAATGTAATAAAGCAGTATTCAATAACCTGAAGATCAAATGAGATAATATTTGTAAAAGTATTTAGCAGTGTCTGACCCTTAATAAATAAATACATATTCTCTTCCCAAAGAACATTGACTCCCTGTTTATTAAGAATTACTGGGAAAACAAAAGTCAGCCAAAAAAATACAGATTTTGACCAACAGTTTAGACCATACACATTTTATTACATGAAACAAAGATTTTTGTACAATTTGTGTAACTAGAATAAGAAAGGCAATTATTGGAGAAAAATGTTTGCATATGATAATTTACTTTTATAACAAAGGCCTGGTATCTAAGCCATCAACAGAATTAATACAAATATAAAAGGTCAAGAGCCATTCCCCAAAGATAGTCATGGGATTTAAACAGTCCTTAGAGGGCAGGTCACAAACTAATTACAATCATATGAGTGATTACTCTAAATCAAAAGGAATACAAATTGAGCTTTGAGATTTCACCTCACAGCAAATTGACAAAAATGATAAAAGAGAAATAGTCAATGTTACAGGAGCCATGGGAAGACACACACTAATAAATTTTTAGTGGAGTTGTGAAATTAGTCTAGCCATTCGGGAAAACACTTTGGAAGCAGACAAAGTAACTAAAATGTCTATGTTTAAACCAAGAAATAACACTGCTAAGCACATAACTCAATGAGATAAAAAGCAGGTATATCAACTATTCATAGCAGAATTTCTTGTAGTAACAAATAATTCAAAACAGTGTGGGCTTGAATATTAATGTAAGAAACCACAAATATCAGGATTTTAGGTAAATGTGGAATGACAACATGAACTGATGTATAACCAGTAAAATTATATATCTAGATATAAATGAAAGCACTGTAATGAAAAAGAATGTTATTATAATTCTATAATGACCAAGATTAGTTCAGGAGAAGTATGTGAAAGAAAGTAGCTTCATTCATTGGCAAGATGGGGGACTTCAATAGCACATGCTCTCAGACAAAGGCAAAAGTTTATTTATACATCTTTGGTCCATTGATAGAACAGCTATTATTTTATACAGTGCTCAATTCGTTTGTGACTTTACTCAGTTGTGCCATAGTGGAGGTGATGGGCTTATAGTTCATTTAGCTGTAATGTACATTCACCTATCCCTCCTGTTCCAAAAATTCAACTCACCAAATATGTGTGGTGCCAGAGGGAGATTAGGGAAGAGAGTACTAACTGATAGGTATCTTAGCAAATTCTAAATTTAAAGTAGAAAATCTGGTTGGTTGATAAACCTGTCATTGAAGAAAAACATTATATTCATGAAAAGAGATGGAAGACAAGTATAGAGTTGCATTGTTTGCATTCTTGCTTTTCTTATTCATATATCTGTTAAAATTTTCAGATATTCACCCTTTTGACTGTTATAAATTTATATAATTTCACCATTCATGCTTCATTTTGCCTCTATTTTCATTTCTCAGTAATCAGAATTTCTCTTATTTTCATTTTCTTCTGTAGTCTGTATTCACTAGAATGGCAGTTGTGAAAGCTTTGGACAAAATAAAAGAAGAAGATTTCCGCAAGTATGTATAAGTATAGAATCCTAGAGGAAACATAGACTATTAGAGCTGAAGAGGCCATCTGGTCCATCCTTTCCATTTTACAAAAGAAAAAATGAAGTTACTTTCTTAAGGTAAATACAGCTAGTTCATGGCAGAGCCAGGACAATAAGATCATAGGCTTAGAGCTAGAGAGGATCATTGATTCCAACCCCCTCATTGACAGATTAGGACATTGAAATAGAGACAGGTGGAGGAGGCATGACTTATCCAGCTCATAAGCACCTGAAGTAGGATTTAAACTCTTTCCTGATCTATTGCTGATTTTAGCTAAAAATGGGCCATAGGATCAGAGTTGTATGGCACCTTAGAGACCATCAATTCTAACTGTCTTACAGATAAGGAAACTGAGACCCAGAAAGATTAAAGGACTTTTCCAGAGTAATATATTACATATGAGGCAAGATTTGAACCCAACTCTTCCTGACATAAGTCTATGTCCTGTCTTCTATATAATGATACCAAAACCCAGGACTCCTAACTTGCATTTTTTTCCTCCTTCCATGACACCACAATTAGTCTGTATTTCCTATTACAGTCCAGCTCATTCGTAGGGAAAAAAAAACAATGGGAATCATGTGATCTTCCTTAATTGCCAAAATATGGTTCAGTAAAAATTTTATAGTATTTTTTGAGGGTTTAAAATACTGGTGGGGTATGAATTTTCTATTAAATTGTCATCGTAGTGATCTTTCCAGAAAATATATTATTTTTAATAAGCCTGCAAACAATTAAATTATGAAGACAGAAAGTAAAGGTCTTTCCAGGCTGATTGTGTTTCAAACTCTGGGGAAGTGTCTTATAAAGAATATTTTTATTCTGTTTAAAAAGTTGATGGTAGTTTATCTGTGTAAGCTATAATTAATTCCTCAGAACCTAAACTATTTGCTGATTCAATCATTTTGAAAAGTTGAACCGTTTCAAACTACACAGACTCCTTGTCAGTCAATATCTGGAACTCTGAGGGAAAGGGAAAGGGTTTTAAATAAGCATTTATAAAGTACCTATTGTGTGTCAGGCACTGTGCTGAGCATTTTACAGTAATTATCTTGTTTGAATAGTATCTCTATAGGTAAGATCTAACCTCAGTGATGGATTTTGTTTTAAATTTACACCTTGGGATGGTCAGGGCTTTGGTTGAGCATTGTTTTCTCCCAGCTCCTTCACATCTAAGTATCTGAGATCTAGTTTCTGAAGTTAAAGAGAAAAAAAGGAAAGGAGGGTGGTCTCCCCCACTTGCTCTCCAAATTGAATCATTTAAGTCATTGAGACTGAGTGTCAGGTGAGTGAGGGAATGCTTGCCTCATTTCCTCTCCATTCAAAATACCATAGGCAAGGCAAGATCTTTGTAGAGTTTACAGAGCAAATAAATGATCTGGAGAGTATCCCCAATTTGACTTTGATCTCTATTAACTGAATAGATTAACGTCTTTGAAGATCTAATCTCCTTGGTTTAGTAACTTAGCACCCCCACATGGTAAAAGTTGACTTCCTTAACTTCAAAACATATCTGACTCAGTATGTATTGGTTGTGTCATTGAACCTGGTGTTCTGAAAGTAGTAATCATGACAATTTGTTGTTCTTCTTCAGGAAGTTTCCTTGTCCTCCAAATTCACCAAAAACTTTTTGCTCAGCTATTGAGATTGAATGTGCTCATGGTGCAGTCTTTGTAGCTGGTGAGTGTTTGATGTAAAATATATTTACATTAAGTTTTTGCCCTTTCCAGAAAACAGAATTGCATCCTATGCCCTGAGGCTTTGTTGTTGTTGTGATTGCTAGATGCTGAATAGCATTTTAAGTAATTTTCAGAGAATTAGAAATGCTAGTTAGTTGAACTTTCAAAAAGTTAGCTTATGTTCTGTGCACTTTTAAAACAAACTAATTTTAGGTTAATTCTTTTAAGTGACATGAAAGTATTAAAATTATAGTAAATTAATAGTATCTTTTTAAAGTTTTTTTCCATCGTAGATGACTAAAGGAATGTGACACTCATAGCAACATAAAACCAGACAGAGGGAAGAATGCAGGGGGGAGCAGTTAGAAGTTAAAGACATTTTTCTCATATTTTATTAACCCTAAAATGACAAGTAGTTTTAGCTTCTACGAGAAAATTTTTCTGGTGCACTGACTTTTCCCAGCAATAATCTCATTAGATCTTTCTTTTTTCATAAAGAAAGTTAATAATGTCTAATAACAAGGCCTTAGAATGAAAATGCTACCTTAACACCCAGTCTTGCAGCAATAGTAGGGCATTTCAGTCCCCCTCTTTTGCTTATTCATATAAGTCTGAGTCATGTTCTTGTTAGTTTTGCTATTTTTTTTAATTGAAGACCATCAAAAAATCTACACTCTTTCTCAGGAACTTCCACGATGCCATCCTGCCATTCAGAATTGCACTGAGATACTAATAAAAAAATAGGGCATGATTACTTTTCTGAACCTGGATATTGTTAAATTGTATTCCAATCCATTCGGTCAGCTATATTTATAGTTCATATATGACACTGTGCTTTATGAAGCTTTGACATAATACCTTGTTTTCAAGAAGCTTCATTGTAGTTGGAGAAATAGGACTAAACAAATTAAAATACTTATGGGAATGAAGGCTTAAAATATGAATTTCACCTCTTCCCATTTCTCTTTGTGTAAGTTACATTGGTAGTCAATTAACCTCTAGATGTCAGGGGAACCATTAAAAGAGCTTTTGATCCCATTAGTGTAATGATTAGTCCAATACTTGAGTTTTTGGATAGTTGTATTATAGAGAGCTTAGATTAAGGCAGAAGATTTTGAGATATATATATATATAAATATATATATATATAATATGTTGTCTTGAATTTTCATTAAAATACTTTTTTCAGTTTCTTATGTCTCTGCTGTCTCTAAATCTAGATTATAAATTTATTTACTGTTTTCTTCATTTATACCTTTTTGTATTCCTGATAAAATGCATTGAACATCATCTATTCTCAATAAATATTAATTTTAGATTTTTATGAGTGGTCCTCTTGTTTTTGTTTGACAGGAAGATATAATAAATACTCCAGAAATTTACCACAAACTCCCTGGATAATTGATGGAGAAAGAAAGCTGGAGTCCTCAGTGGAAGAATTGATTTCCAGTCAGCTATTGACAGTATTTAAAGCAGAAAGTAGGTCTTCTAATTTTCTATTAATTTAAACTTGGATTTAAATTCTAACAAGTTCAGCCCCCCTGGACCTCAGTTTACTTATCTATAAAATGTGTTCAACTGTAGCCTTTGGGGTTCCATTCAATAGAGAAATTCTTTGATTCTATGGTCTGTCAATTGTCATCTCTAAGCAGATGGCTTTCAGATCTATACATCTAGCACAGGTCTCTTTCCTGAATTCCAGTCCCACTTTGCTTATTACCTATTAGGTGTTTCAAACCAGATATCCCAGGGACATCTCAAACTTAAAATATCCAAAAGGGAACTTGTTATCTTTCCCCCAAAATCCACCTCCCCTTAGAAGTTTACAAGTAGCTCAAGGAGACTAACCAGGTTCACAACCTCATTGTCATACACAATTCTTTACTCTCTCATCCTCCATAATCTGGACCCATCTCTACCACATTTCTCACATGCCTTCTTTTCTCACTATCCTAGTTCAGGCACTTATCTCTGGCTTGGGTGACCTTTTTGTTTTATCTTTTTCCTTACTCCAGTCCATTCTTCATGTAGCCTTCCATGTAGTGACTTTCCTTAAATGCAAGTCTGAACATGTAAGCCCTTACCCCTCTCCTGCAGACACCTACATGTAAACTCAGTGGCTTAATGTTACTTCTAGGATCAAATATATCAAATATAAACTTTTCTGACTTAGGCCCTGCCCAAAACCCTCTGATGTCAAGGAAAGGGTGAGTAGAGGGACACCCTGATATAGCACTGTCCATCTGCTATGCCCTCCTCATCCATCTCAGAGGAGCAAGCCAGAAGCAACCCCAACCAAAGCCCATCTATTACCTTCCTCCATCCAGAGGGTCATAATCGAGGCACCATCTCTTCTGCCCTAACACCAGAGAAGTGCTCTTGTACTTGACTGATAACTACCTTGTACATCACCCACTACCGCCCCGTGGTTAACATGCTGCCATCTCATGTTTCTCTCCTTAACCCCAAAACAAAGCCAAATAAACAACTGAAAAATCATATCTTTCATCTGTATTCTGACTCCTAAAAGAGAGTACCTACCCCTACTTCATCATCTTTTTACAAATATTCTACGGACCCAGTTCACATGATCTTCTGACTTGGAGAGAGAAGGGGAGTCAAGGAAGAACTGCTGGGCACCTCCATCTAGGTTCTGTGAAACTGCCCTGTTCTTTAGCTTTCTTGGGCTTCATTAGAAGCATCCTTTTCAGTTTGTTGCTGCTTTGAGGAATATTCTATTGAGCCCTCATTCTCTATACAATCCTGCCTATGTCACTAGCTTGGTTGCCAGGACTTTTACTTAGTTGTTTTAAAAGCTTCCAGCTATGGGGCCTTTGAAACCTTTATGGGTGCCTCTTAACTCAGCCAAAAAGATCTTTTTAAGGAGTTATGAGTAAGTAAGTAAAAGTAAAAGCTTTAGAGTAGAATATTTTTTTCAGTCTTTCCCTTCTCTCCATAAGAGGAATCTGGAAATAGGCAGTTCTGAGTATTGGGGTTATAAGGAAACTTCTTTTTGACTCTAAAGTTATTGGCACTTTCTGCAGTAGCTTTATGTTTTCTACTTGATTTTTCCAAAAGACATTGGTTTGACATTTTTGGTGGGGATTTTTCTTTGATAAATTGGATTTTAATATGACCTGTGGACAGCCTGGAAACTTCTTGTTTGTCTGAAAGTATACATAGATTTCACTTTTCACCTCAAAAGCCTAATACAAAAATAGAGAATCCACTTTAATCTTTAATTTATACTTTTAAGCTCAACCTTCTGAGTAATTTTATGCTGTACTAAAAGCAGGAAGAAGAGAGGATGACACAGAGGTTTAATATAGTACCTACCATGAACTGTGCTAAGCAAAATATAAATATTCCATTTAATGCTCCTCTGAACAACACTGCCAGACAGGAACTGTTAATATCCCCATTTTTCAGTTGAGGAAACTTAGAGAAACAGATTAGGTGGCTTGCCCAGGTTTATATAGCTACTAAGTAACTGAGGCTAATTTGAACTTCAAGCCTGCCACTCTTTCCAAACTGATACTTGTGAAAATCTCAAGAAATATTTTTATATTTTGCGTTGGGGTTAACAAAAGGGAACAAATTATTTTATGGATTGATTACTCACCAGCCCTAAGTGGTCTTTCTGACCTTCTTCCTTTTCTTTGTGAAGAATTGCTCAGGTACCTAGCTTCCATAAAATTGGAATGATACTGCTGTGAAGTGCTTTTGAAAACCTTAAACCAATATACAACTGGGGGTTGATGTTGTTGTTAGTTTGCAAGCCAGAGCCTTAAAAAGCCAAAAATCTTTGAATTTTTCTGTTTCTCCTTTCAAAAGGTTTTAATTTTTCATCATCTGGAAGAGAAGATGTGGATGTGAGAACATTAGGAAATGGTAAGAATGGAATGTTACCAATTCATTCAATCCATTCTTTAAGATGACGAAGTTAGCGTTTTTTTGAGAAATAAGTTATTTAATTTAAATAAATCAGATGCCACCACCTGCCTAAAGCTTTTAAATTACCTCAGCTTTATCATTTCAGACTAATTGTAATTAGTATCCTTTTAATAGGACATTTTAAAATTCTTAACAGCAAACATAAGTTCTGTCAAGTAAATCTTTATTACTTGCCCATTTCTTAAGAGTTAGGTATTAGAGAATTTGTCATACCTTCTGTTATTTTGTTATTGCTTTTGTTTCATTTAGTAAGCATTTCACCCAAACAAATATTTTCCAAAATAAAAATTCTTTTAACAAATTATTCCATTACAGATAACCTGGCTTTCATTTCTCTCATTTTTATTGGGGCAGAAGAGCAAAACAAAGATAATGAAAATTAGTTATGAGTTTTACTAGAGCCAGTCCCATGGCAGACCCTAATTTTCTTGAAACCAGCTTTGCCTTTTCAAAAGATATTTCCTTGATGGCAATGAGTTTGAGAACAGTATTATCTGGGCATTGCTGATAGCTAGCTATTTTCTTATTTTAATGTGTAATTAGTGCAGTCTTATTCTGAGAGCCTTGAAAGGAAAGAAGGAATCCTTTTTTACTGATTTTGAGTTTTGCCACCAAACAAACCCTCCGTCTCTAACTTTCAAAACCCTAGAACTTGGCCTGTTTTTTAATAGCTGCCGGACCTGTTGCATTTAACTCCAATCACATGATTATTTTTTTGTTGCCAGGAAGGCCATTTGCAATTGAACTGGTGAATCCTCATAGAGTCCAATTTACTTCACAAGACATTAAAGAACTGCAGCAGGTAAATGCACCAGCAACATAGAAATATTTTGTCTCTAGTTCTCTACTGGGATTGCTTGCTTCTTATTTTTGACTTCCATTATTCAGAAAATCAACATCTCCTCAGACAAAATCCAAGTGCGAGACTTGCAGCTTGTTACCAGGTGGGGAATAAAGATCTTTTTAGAAAAATTATTTGGGCTGGACTACCTTGTATCTTTTATGTATTGGTAACACTGTTTTTATTTATTTTGTTTAGAGAAGCAATAGGACATATGAA
The DNA here is from genome assembly GCF_027887165.1 of Monodelphis domestica. Taxonomy (NCBI): domain Eukaryota; kingdom Metazoa; phylum Chordata; class Mammalia; order Didelphimorphia; family Didelphidae; genus Monodelphis; species Monodelphis domestica. Next base: position 641,338,423 of record NC_077227.1, read on the forward strand.
AGAAGGTGAAGAAGAAAAGACTAAGACTTATAGTGCGTTAGTATGGATAGATAAAGCAATACAGAAGAAGGACATTGAATTCCTAGATGATTTGAAGGTAGTTTATTTGGATTTTTTTTCATTATTTTATGATTCACAAAAGACTATTGCATTTTGTTGCTCTGAGTTTCTGCATGACGTTAGTAAAAGTGAAAATACTTTCAACGATAAGAGATTAGAGAGATTTCTAAATTTCTATCCAGTCAGTCAATCCTTCAAGGAGTTTTGTGCCAGGCACTTTAAGAGGACTTGTCTGTCTAGTTATAAATGCCATTACCACTTGGAATTACAACTCCACCTCACCCCCTTTTTATTAGTAAAAAAAAAAAAAAGATTCCCTTATAGTACTGCTATTTCGAAGTGTAGACAGCCATGCTCCCCTAGAAGCCTCTGAAAGCTTGATCAGAATACTTCAATATGAATAGTGCTAATCTACTTATTCCTCAAAGGTTTTTTGGGTGAAATTTATTTTTCTCATTGGATTTCTTTGAGCATTCTTACTGAGACTCAAATAGACAAAACACAGAATTTTATAAGAACAAGTAATGGAAAGTGAGTAACAGAAAAATAAATTCTCAGGTTCAACAAACATTTATTAAGCTTATGTTATTTGTAAAGTTCTGTGATTTCTGGTGGAAAATGAAGTTTAAATTTTGTGTGAACATGAACCTAGGCAGAACTGAAATTATCTACACAGTGAGAGGGTTAGATTACATTATCTCTGAGGATTTTTCTACTTCTGCATCTATGAATTTCTAAAGTCAGGATGTACGGAAAGAGATATAAAAATTTTTGAGAAGAGAAAGATCACTGTTAATGTGAAATGAAACATCTCTCTAAGGACAAATGTAAGCAGTTGGGCACATTTTGAATGTTTCAGCCTCTTGGTAATTTAGAGTGAAATAAATTTACAGACATTTTCTGGATTTCTAGTAAATTTTGAAACCCTTCACAGATGTACAAATCTGTCTGATAATCATGGGGAAATGTACTTTTATTTTTAAAAGCCTTCAAAGTTTGAATGGGAAAAATACTGTTTCTACAGCATTACAAGGGAAACAATTGGAAAGGAATATTTTTGCAAAAATGAAATGTTAGAAAAATCAGCAGAATTTCAGAGTAGTGGCAAATTAAATTTGTTGCCTCTTCATCTTATATTCCTTACAAGATTCAGAAAGAAAAACCAAAAATAGTCATTCTCTTCAATCTGCTAGGGGAATACAGTGTGAAAGAGGAATAAATAAATTATGTGTGTTACTTCAATAAAGTAAGAGGAGATGGGTAGAACAATGCCAGTAGTCTACTTCTGCAAAATTCTAGAGATATTGTAAGTCACAGGAAGTAAAGGGAGAAAGAGGCAGGCATTTTCAGGAGACCTATCATCTCTATGGGAATGATTTCCCAAATCTTTACATTTAGTCCTAATTTCTTTCCAGATCTCCAGACTCTAATTTACATCTGTCTATTTGGCATTTCAAATACTGAAGGCATTTCAAACTTAACAAGTCCATAACTCATTATCATCCTTCTCTTCAATTCCCACCCCCACTCTCTCCTTATCTAAACTTCCCTATTTCTGTTAAAAGTACCACCATTCTTCTGCCACCTGGGTTCAAAATCTGGTGTCATCCTTGACTCCATTCTCACCCGTCCAATCAGTTGTCATATCTTTATTATTTCCAGTTCTACAACAAACATCTCTTACAGCTGTCCAAGGCCTTCTCTCTACATCTTCTACTTTAGTTCAGTGTCTCATCACCTGATGTTTGCACTCTTGTCTTCTGACTGCTCTCCCAACATAACTGCTAAGGTGATTTTCCTAAAACATTGGTCTAACCATGTCACTTCCTAAAACTCCAGTGGCTCCCCATTGCCTCTAGGATGAAATATAAACCTTTTTTTGTGTGTGTTTAAAGTTGTTAAACACCTAGCCTCAACTTACTTTTTCTAGCTTTATATATTCTGCCCCTTCACAACACTCTGTGATCTAGATTGTGTCTTCTTCCTCTTGATCCACTGGCTGACCCCATGCCTTTTTTATTGCTTCTGCATCTTAGATTTCCTTATTTCCTTCAAAACTCTGCTTGTGTGCCACTTCCTATATGAACTCATTCCTGATTTCCTCTGTTAGCATATCATCCCCAAAATGATCACATGTGGCATGCATGCATGCGTGTGTGCACATGTAGAAATGTCTGCTCTTTGAGGGCCAGGACTCTTTCATTTGTGTCTTTGTATCCCCAGCACACCTACCTGGGTTCAGGCATATGATGGGTAATTAATAAGTGCTGTTGATTGACTAATGCTGTACTTCTGTGTAATCTCTAATGGCCAATTGAATATTTTGATTTTGTTTTTTAAAGTTGTTTTCATGGACACCTCCCAAAATGCCTCAGAAATGACTAACCTTTCTGAAGCAAATGCTTTCCTTCAAGTATGGTAGTGTTGGAACTGGTTCTACTTTGCAATTGGGCAGACCTTGATTCAGTTGAGATAGGATATAAATCTTTCTTTTCTGAGTATGGCCTTGGGCACTTCCTGAAACAGTGGTTCTATTTCCAGAAGGAGTTGTACCAACAAGAAACTAGGGACATTTGAAGATTGTTGTGTTTCTGTTTAAAATCTATTTTTAAAGATATAAGCACTCAGTTGTAGCAATGCTCTTCATTTCCTGGTATTCTAAGATATGTAGGAAAACTCAGCAATTTAAACTGAGGAGATGACTAGTGAAAATTCTGAATTGCAGAATTATTTTTTTTAACCCTTTACCTTCCGTCTTGGAGTCAATACTGTATATTGGCTCCAAGGCAGAAGAGTGGTAAAGGCTAGGCAATGGGGGTCAAGTGACTTGCCCAGGGTCACACAGCTGGGAATTGTCTGAGTCCAGGTTTGAACCTAGGACCTCTATCTTTGGGCCTGACTCAATCCACTGAGCTACCTAGCTGCCTCCTGCATAATTTTTCAAAAAGTGTAATAAGAACTTTGAACTAGGCTAGTAATGTTCCCTAACTTAAACAGTATGATATATGTTTATTTTTCAGTTACATAACTTGTGTATAAGTAATATCATTTAGATACTTGAAGATGGTCTTCTTAATAAGAAGATAGTTGGTATTGTTTTAAAGAATGACCTTGTGCAGGTTACTTTATCGCTATAGGCCTATGTTTCCCATTTGTAAAATGAGAAAAAAATAGATGATCTCTAGGATTTTTTTCAGTTGAGAAATATTTTTTTATGAATTTAAAGTCCCCAGGCAGCCTCACCAAAACCTTACAGTGCTAATAATTTCCTTAGTAAAGTCCTTTTTCATTGGTAAGTTTAAGCAAACTTTACCCTTTCCAAATTTTCACAAGTTCTGAAGAGTAAGGATTTGATCCATGATGTTTCCCATAAATTTAGCATTTTTCATTTCTAAAATGATATGGCAAATATTTATTGATTTTAGGGTTCTTCCTAAGTGAGACAATAGCACTCTTATTTGAAATAAGGAAGTAGAAGGATGTGTTTAGGGCCATAAGAAAATACAAGACCCAAAATTCAATCTGTTGTTTCGGACAACAAAATATCTATCCAGAGGAGAAGCATATGTGATATAGTTTTGAAATGTACTTCATATGAGTTGGAATAGAGAGCTGCTTCACAGTATGACTTGAAGAGTACTATGATACCCTTTCTAGTAAAAAGTCTATGCCTCATTCCTCACCCCACCTATATATCCCAAAATGTTCAACATTAGAAGCAGACTTTTGGTTAGCCCCATAAGGAGGAACCTTTTTTCTGGAATGTTTTCCTTCAAAAGGAATGAGGAAGGAAGTATGACATCCATCAGATAAGATAAATGTCACCTTAGAAATGTTTAAGGGCTTGATTTTAAGGGTATTGTGAATCTTAAAAACTACTCAGACTGTACTTTAGAAGATTTGATTTAGTTATTTCCTTACTGTAACAATGTAGATACTTGGTCTAACAGGATTAGGAATGTCTTGGGAACTTTACATTACTCCACCCATACTTAGACATACTTTAGGTGAAGATAAAGTTGTAAACTCCTGATTGAACAATGAAGGTACTTAACTCATACCTTATAGTGAAGCTAGAACTTAAACTAGGTCTATTTTTAGATCTAATACAAAAAGGTGTTAAATGCCTGTAAAGGTTAAATTAATCACAAAAAGGTCAAGTGACTCACAAAAGGTAAGCTTAACAAAGAAGTGTGAAGTGCCTCAGAAGATATAATCTAACCATAGAAGGTGAGAACTAAGAATGGGCAGTCCTGGGAAAAAACGTGTCTACTGTGATTGGTAGGTGTGAAAATTTAGGGAAGGTGACATAAGAGAAAATTTCTTTAAAAGGAGGGGTAAAAAGTCAGTTCAGGCAAAAATTCAGTTTGGTGTGGAATTCAGTTCTGAATTCAACTCAGGAGATTGAGTTCAGTGGAGGACTGGAGCTTCCTTGGAGACAGTTTCAAGGTGAGTAATAAGACTGACTCACTTTCCTTTAGACTCAGGAAGGCTACCCCTGGCTCAGCCTGAGCCAGAGCAGTTTAAATTCATTTTGTGTCTCTCTCTCTCTCTCTCTCTCTCTCTCTCTCTCTCTCTCTCTCTCTCTCTCTCTCTCTCTCTCTCTCTCTCTCTCTCTCTCTCTCTCTCTCTCTCTCTCTCTCTCTCTCTCTCTCTCTCTCTCTCTCTCTCTCTCTCTCTCTCTCTCTCTCTCTCTCTCTCTCTCTCCTTCTCTCCTTCTCTCCTTCTCTCTCCCTTGCTCTCTCTTCCTCTCTCCCTCTCTCCTTTCCTTAATTCTTTCTCTCTTTATTAATTTAAATCTCCATAATTCCCAGCTGACTTGGGTATTTTATTATTTGGGAATCATCCCTGGCAACCAATTATTTTTTAAGTCAAGACACTAAAATTATCCTTACAGTATGAAATTTAGGACCAGTAAGTTTCAGTGGGAAAAGATAACTTAGCATTCTGAATAATTGGGTTTGGCCTATAGTCAGGAAGAATTCATGAAGACCTGCCTCTGACAGTTTTACATAACCTGAGGCAGGTCACCTAACCTTCAGTGTCTGTCCATTCTATGGCTAATTCATTGGACCAAAAAAGTTTCAGTGATAATGAGGACAATGCTTCACTAATGGGTATTTAAAGTCCAAGGACAGCAGTCTCTCTGTAGAGTAATAGAACCCATGCTTCTTGTAGATTAAGGATATGGAGTGAAGTAACACAGGACAAAAGAGATGTGAACTACTCTAGGGTTTTGTCTGGAGCCAGCCCTAACTCCAAAATTCCCAAATATTTCTTTTTTTGTCTATAAAATTGAGATAATTCTCATACTACCTCTCTACCTTCATATAAGGAAAGTGTTTCGTAATCTTTAAAGCACAGTAAAAGTGTATTATTATTTACTTCTTCAGGATTTACCGATCAACCAGAAAACACCACTTCGAGTTCTTCACCGAAGACCTTTAGCCATAAGAACTCGTATCATTCACACTGTGAAAACACACTATATAGATGAGCATCATTTTCGTCTCCATTTGAAGACTCAAGCAGGAACGTATCCTTTCATTTTTAATGTGCCAAGTGTTTGAACCAAGATAATATTGATATAAATAGCACTATTCTGGCAAAAGCATTTACTTGGAGATGGGAGGTATTGTGGGAAGGCATGTTAAAGAATGGTATTTTTACCTCCTCATCTACCTGCCCCTGCTCCAAATGTCCACATTGCCATTTTCAACCAAAATTGCCAGACCTTATTTTCAAAGTTATATTCATTTCTTATAATTAAAATAACTAGCTCTTTGTTTCAATAGTAATCATAAATACTCATTGGTTGAGCTTTGGGTTAAGTTGCAGAAATCCTTTTTCTACAAAAAAATCACATATCCATGGTCATACTTTTAGTTCTTTGAGTATTTTTAAAACTTGTTCCAAGATGAATAACACTTTTGCATAATAATTTTTCTTTGTGTTTAGCAATTGAAGCTAAAAGCCAAGGGGATCTAATTTTGTATATGTGATGTTACAAAAAAGGTCCTTAGCTGCATTAGTTTTTTTTTTTCTTCAACCCTTACCTTCCATTGTAGAATCAATACTGTATATTTGTTTTAAGGGAGAAGAGAGGTAAGGGCTAGGCAGTGGACGTGAAGTAACTTCCCCAGAGTCACACTAGAAAGTGTCTAAAGACAGATTTAAACCCAGGACTTCCCATCTCTGGGCTTGGCTTACTATCCACTTAAGCTATCTAGCTGTCCTCATTTCCTCAGTTCTTTAAGCCATACTATGCTATTTCCTGGGTTTTGAGTAGAGATATAATAATAAGTACATTATATTGGGAATTAAAGTAAGAGTTTCAGAACTGAAGTTGATATTCTTTTAGGATTTAATAATATCTAATATATAAATTTCTAAAATAATTTAGGTTTTAAAAGAATGGCATACTAGTTTATATTGTGATGTTAATCAGAGATTAGTTATCCTCTATTTTAAACAAGGACTTAAGAGGTCCCTCCTTTTTTTTTTTTTAAGATTAACATTTGCTTTGGATTCAAATTACTAAATTGATAGACTATCAATAGGCAAAGTGGTGGAGTACCAAAATACAAAATATTCAAAAATATTTTGAAAATAGGGTGATTCTAAACTTCTTTCCTTATAGAAATATTTTGGTCTTTGCCTCTAAATCTTGATCTCAGCTGCATCTTGTTGCATAGGGCCAGACTCCTGTCATCTCAGTTTATCCTTTATGCTCTCTGAGATTCCACCACTAGGGTCCTTTTCATTTTGGATATGATAAGGAATTTTCTAGTTTTATTAACTAGTTATTCTCTTTTATTATATTCATATTCCCAGACCCTCTGAGAATGGACTTAGACAGATGATCTTTAAAATCCTTTCCAGCTTGAACATTCTATGAGTTCTTTGCTTGGGTAGGTCCAAAATTGAAGCCTTTTCACTTTGGCCCAATCCACTACTAGATTATTCCAAATAGCAGAGTAAGTTAAGTAATTAATGAAAAAGGATAGAAAATAGTGGTTTATGAATTTACAAATCATTCTAACCCATGAACACACCTTTGCTACAAGTATGAACTAGAACAGTGATAGTGAACCTATGGCACAGGTATCAAAGATGACACACAGAGCATGCTCTGTAGGCATGTGACCACACACACACCCCTCCCACCCTCCCAGAGTTCATTACTAGAAAGGCAGAGGGAATTGGACGGAGCTGCTTCTCTGCCCAGAAGCCAATGGGAGAGCATAGGGGGTAAGGTGGACAGCTCACAGGCAGCAGAGCTGGAGGGGAGCAGAGTGCTCAGGCCACTCCCCTCTATTGAAAGCCCATCCAGCAGTCTCTCAAAACCAAAGGTCCCTTCTGGTTAGGTATGACTATTTAGACAAATGATGAGATGGGAAACGACTTAGTGCTCAGACCTTTGTGCTCAGGCATCACCAAGCTGTTCCACTAGGCACAGAGCTTGTGTTTATTATATAGCTTCAGTGAGTACATGCTTTTTTGGCATACAATCATTTTTCAACATACATGATCTATTGACAATTGGATATGTCACACATTAACAAATTGCTTAATCAACATTCTATGATCATATACCATGTTGCTACAACAGAAAAGTTTGTGATAGAGATAAATGATATAAACAGGGTAACCAGTGGGTCAGTTCCCCCTGACCTGTGGGATGACCAGCTAAGAGGATCATTGTTATCTTTGATTAGCTTTCACAATCAATCATATGGGTAACAAAACATTTCGCAGCTAGGTATGGCGTTAAAGGTAATTTAAGACAGACCAAAATCAGTAACATTCTCTATTTCCAAGTTACATGTTTCTCTGTTTTATTAAGGCACCTTAACAATGTTGCCTGGTTATTGTACACAAACAGATTCAATGAAGTGTGTCATAGCAAGGGAGTGATTGATGTGCCTGTGTGTTTGGCTTGCAGTGGGTGTGGGGCATCTGAATTTGCCTCTCCTAAAGGAGAAAGGAGGGGGTAGTGGGTAATGATCTTTAGGTTTTAATTCTGTGAATATGATCTTTGGGGTATTATTCTAGGGGGATAAAAGTGGGCATATGTATAAATCCTGTGAATATTTGCTCTAATATTACTTCTGTAACTGGGGAGAGAAAACAATCCTAGTCAGTAGTAAGGAAAGTTAGTGGGAGGAGTCACACAGAGGGGTTTCAGTGGATGCCTCATCTTTCCAGAAGGTCCCCTTGCAACTCTGGCACCCACGTGTGACCATGTCAGACAACGTGAGTATGATGACTCTCTGGACCCCTCCCCCTCTCTACACTTGCTGAGGACATTCCTCCCTTCACCCGTCCCTCTACCCAGCAGTCCAGTGGAAGAGCTTCCTCCCTCCCCTGTATGGGGTAAAGGGGTGAGGCGGGGGGTGGGGGTGGAATGCCCAGTACTTGGTGGGGGGAGGGACACAGCATGTGGTCACTGGGAGGAGCACTCGATCTGGGGAGTAGGGTGGGGACTAGGCCTGGCACTCTATCTCTAAAAGGTCACTTTTACTAGAATCTTGGTTCCCTCTTTACTGAAGTTGTACCTAAGCCTTTTGAACTCTTCTGTGGGTCTTGACTGTCCATCACTCCACACATTATCCAACAGGAGAGGCAGTCCTAAAGAAGGTGAAGAATAAAACTAGAGGAAATAAAGACACTACTGCTAGCCTTAAAAAAAAAAAGGCAAAAGAGGTATATTTCTTCTCCATAAAGACTACGACTTTATCACATCTGGAGACAACATTTTACAAGTAATGCTCAGTTTATAGTAAGCATTTTTAGGTAAAGGACTTAGTGAGCACATAGGAAAATAGTGATCATACAATCAAAGGATTACTGTGAATTAGCCTGGGTTCATCAAGGACCAGTCACACCATAATAACTTCATTTCCTTTTCTGACACTGTTAGTAGATGGGCAGATTATGGGAATTCTTTAGATGTTTTCAAATGGCTTACTGAAATCCTGATATACTGAGCCCTTCACAATATCCTTATGGACAAGATGAGAAAGTGTGCTAGACAATAGAGGGGTTTAGACCTTGTTGAATAACCTGATCCAAAGAATAGTAATTAATGGAATAGTGTTTATCTGGAGGGGTGGCCTTAGTGGTGTGCTCTAAGCATCTGTCATTGCCCTCTTCTGCTCAACAATTTTATCAATAGCTTGGATATAGTTTATAAGTAGCATAGCCTTCCTAGCCTTCCAGAAGTCTTTCCCTCTTACTCCCTTACTCTCCTCCATTACTCTGTATCCCCCTGGCCTGATCTCCCAACTGTGCTTTTTCACTGGCTGACCCACATGCCTTGAATGCTTTCCTTCCTCGGCTCTTCAGCTTCTCTGGCTTCCTTCAGGTCTCGACTAAAGGCTCAACCTCTGCAAGAAGCCTTTCCCAGCCCTCCTTAGTGCCTGCCTCTCTGGGATTATCTCTTGTTTATCCTGTATATACACAACTGTTTGCCTGTTATCTCCCACTGAGCTCCTTGAAGGCAGGGACTGTTTTTTGCCTTTCCTTATTCCTAACATTTAGCCCAGTAACAGGTACATAGTAAATGCTCAATAAATGCTTATTGAATTGACTTGAGGAATAGGGAACTCTTTGAATTACAGCATTGGGATCCAAGAATATCTTAAGTTGGAACAATGGACCCACATTAACAAGTTTAATAAAAACGCTTAATAGGGGTAAATTTAAAGTGCTTTCCTAGGTTCAAAAACTAAGCTGACCACTTTGGAAGAGATGGCACTAGCCGAGAGACCGTGGAAAAGCCCTAGGGATTCATTGTATTATAAACTGTATAAATCAAGAATAAGATATGCACTGAAATAAGCTAACATAGGGTAGTGAGATGGCTCAATGGATGGTGTGCCAGGCCTGGACACAGGAGAGACTAAGTAAAAGTCTGGCCTCAGACACTTTCTAGCTGTGTGACCCTGGGCAAGTCACTTACCCCCATCACCTAGCTCTTAGTACTCATCTACCTTGGAACCAATATATAGTATTGATTCTTAAGACAGAAGGTAGGGTTTTTTTTTTTATTTTGCTTTGTTTTTAAACCTAATATAACCTCTGACTATTACAATAAAAGTATAGGGGCCAGAATAAGAGGGGCATAAGGCCTCCTATAGTCTATCTACCAGATTCTGTCTGGAAAACTGTATTCTGTTCAAGACAAGGACATTGTCAGAGGATGGTCAGGAGCATGGTCAGGAAGATGGTGATAAAAGGTTCAATTGAAGGTGTTTATCCCAAAGAAGAATAAACTTGGGGAAGTGGACATGGTAGATTGGTATCTGAAGAATACAGATTGTAGAAGACATATTAGATTTGTTTTCTTGGGACAAAAGACCAAAAGTAAAAACTATGGATAGAATCTGCAGTGACAGATTACAGGAGATTCTTTTTACTAGAAGCTTTCAGATATGGCCTTGATGACTTTTCTTTAGCAAGGTTGTAGAGAAGATTCCTTCTTCTGGTGTAGTTGGACTCAAAGATCTCTGGGGAACCTTCTAGCCCAGATTATATCATTCCGATGCATAGACTAACAAAGGGCCACTTCTACATGGTTTCCATTCATTCTGAAGTGTTATCTTCCCTATTATCTCCTTTCCCTTTTGTTTATGTGCATAAATGTACATTTTGCAGGGACATGGCCTACCCAGCCCAACTCATGAGTAAGTTTCTTGCAGAATCTTTCTAGGCACATGAAGCTCTGTCAGAATCCACTGCCTGAAAGAAATTGTCCTGCTATCATTGTTGACCCTTCAGGACCAAAAAAGATGAGTTGATTGATTTTGTTACTAGGAAGGTATGTTAGGAAAAAAAAAATCATACCCACAAGTATGATGAGACTTTGCCTGGAAAGAAGTTGATTTAGTTCACAGGAAGCCCCTTTATTTAGCAGCTGGCTTGCCAGGTCTTGGGGCTGGTTTTCTATAGCTTATTTTGTAAGACATGCATCAAGTAACATAGTTTAGAAACTGATTTTCTTTTATAGTATTTCTGCTTTTGTGTTTATCATTTCCTTTTCCCCTGTTGAATCTCACCAAACAACTTGTATCACATGACCATACTCATTGTTCCTCAAGTAAAAACCCAGCTATATTAAAGAGTTCGTGCATGGAGACTTTGGGAGAACCAAGCCAAATATCGGTTCCCTGATGAATGGAACAGCTGATATTCTGGAGTTGGATGTAGAGGTAAATTGTTTATCATGAATCTCTTATTGAAATTAGCCAAGAAAATCCTTCCTTGTGTGAGAACTATTAAAACATTAAGCCTGGGACTTTCAAAGGATTGGAAAAAGACTCCACTGATCTGTAAGATAGTCAGACATGTAGTTGGCAGCCAAAAATGCCATCTCCAGTAAAGTGTCTGAATTCTGGCAAAAATATAGACTTTGGATTCTCATTTAGATGTTCTTCTTCCCAGTATCAGATCTAAACTCAAAGCCAGGAAGGAGAACCAAAATGGAAAAGGAAATTAATTTGCTCAAAGCCCAAAGAGCTTACATTTTATAAAAATGTATCTATGGCTTCCCCCACTTTTGTATTTAGAGATGTAGAATTCAGTTCAAGTGGGGACAGATGAGATGGGGAGTTGAAAATTCTGATTGATGGCACCATTATGCTGATGGGAAAAATCAGGAAAATGTGTTTTGGTATTACATAGTACTGACAATATAGTGTGAGACAGAATCCAGTGATTACTATGGCCTCTTAGTGGATAATTTTCTTGCACAGTTGATCCCTTTAAAAGACCCTGGCTAGTGGCTGTTAATGACATTAAGGGATGTCAACAAGGTGTTGATTGTATCTGATCCGTGTTATCCAGGGTTAGCTAGAACTTCTCTTAACAGAAAATCCCAAACATACTTTCTGACCTAAGTTCTTCAATAGCTGCAGAGAACTTTGTCAGCCAGGCCTTTAAACACACTATATATAACAAAACTGAAATAAATTGTAGGAAAACTTTTTCTTTTAAATAATTAGGTTTCAATAGTAACTTCATAATAGGAAGGGAGGAAAGTAAGAATATGTGTGTGTGTGTGTGTGTGTGTGTGTGTGTGTGTACTCATATGCTCTTATATTCTTAAAAGAGAAATGAAAAGTGATAAAAGTCAGTGAATTGCCTAAAAAGAAGGGAGACCACTACAAGATAGAAGTCAGCCCCTAGGTAAAGTGACAGACCCTTCTTGGGCCTATAAATTATTAGTATCTTTTTTTACAAAGCTGCCTTAAATCTGAATAAAATTTGACTTCATCATGAGACCCCACTTTCAAGTTGAGTGTAAACAGAGATTTAATATAGTACCTTTGGATTCCTTATTACTACCCTTTTATTAGTAGCAAGAAAAGTTAAGTACATTTGGCATATGACCATGTTGGTACAGAACCATTAAAATCAACAAAGTTTCTTTTTAAAAATGACTATTTCATATCTGGTCCCTTGCCCCAAGGTATCTTTTACACATGTCACCAAATCAGTTTTTCAAGTACATATGCAGTTTGCTTTTTAAAAGCTAGTAGCATTTGCAACTTTAGTGATACCAAAGGATTCAAAATATTTAAGTAGTCCACTATTTTTGATGTTATCAAATATTTGAGACAGCCAGGACTAAGAAATCCACTTCTTAGATGGGGAAAAAACTGCTCAAGAATTTTGAAAGGAATTAACCAAAAGATGAGTTAAACTAATCTCTTTATTTCTAAAATTTAATTTCTGAAGGTGGTATTTTCAGCCTCCAACTCAAAGCTCTCATTTCTTTATGAAGTGACAGTTAAAGAAGGAGAATATTTCTGCTGCTAGGTATAATTGGTTCAAGACCAGTCTAAGGCAATAGTCCTAAAAGATCAGCCTTTAAGTTGTCATGTAAAATTGTAGCATTTGCCAGCTCTCTTCAAGTGAGATTTCTTGCCTGCTGTATTATTTTTTTGTATTCTGTTTTTATTGTTAACAAACGTTAAATAAAACAATGAGGTTCAGTTTTAATGACATTAGTTTCTCTTCCTCCCAGTCTGTTGATGTTGACTGGCCACCGGCTCTGGACAATTAACTTGAAAGATGGGAATCAGAAGAATATCTCTGCTATTCTCCTGCAGAAGACATCTAGCAAAACATACAGACGTAATCCAGACCGCAAGATAGTTTCTTTTCTCTCCTTCAACTGCCTTCCAGACTTACTTAGATCACATTGATCTGAACAATTTTCTTCTCATTAGCATTTATTCATTTAACATATCTTTTTTAGGCATTAAGTTGGTCTAACTAGATTTTATTGTGGTTTTTCTTTTCACCCAGTCACCAAGAGATAGTAATGAATAATGCTTTTCTTCACTTCTTTCATTTCAAGAGGTATGCAGACTGCAAGATACACGGGCTGATCTTTAACAGACCACTGTTCTTTAGTCCTGGAGAAATTGAAATTGTCTACAATGAATGAGATATTCTGTGTTCCTTTTGTGTTGTGAATCCCAAAATTTCTCTGCTTTTAAGTCAACTGTAAGCATTACATAGACTTATAAAACATGAAAGAGTGGGAGATGGTGTAGGGAGTGAGAACTGGATGTGGAGTCAGTAAGACCTGAATTCAAATCCAGCCTCATACACTTATAATAGTATAGCAAGTATCTTAATCTCTCAGCCTCGGTTTCCAAACAGGGATAATAATAGCATCTACTACTCAGGGTTGTAAGGATAGAATGAGATAACAATGTAAAATGTTATATAAACTTTAAAGCATTATATAAATTTTAGCTTTTGTTTTCATCAGATAAACATTCTAAGAACAACAAAGATCTCTCAGCTAATTGATTTTTTTAGAATTATTTGTTAATTTTATTATAATATGCTGTTTGGCATACTTTTTACTAACTACTCTATTAACCTGGCATTGCTGTTATTTTTCCTGTGGAAGAAAAACAAAGATTTGAGAGTAATGATACATATATATAATATGTACAATGGACTTTCAAGATCTCTTTTAAAAAATAAAAAAGGTTGAGGACAACTGGGATTTCTGTAATTTGTTTGGAAAATTAAATATAAGATCATATTATTTAAGCACGATCACTTTTAGTATTCTATATGATCCCTATAATAACCCTACAGAGTAGGGTGTTTTATTCTCATTACTAGATTTCACACAGTTGACTCATATTGAGTTTATAGTCCACTAAAACTCCAAGCTTCTTTTCAGACAAACTATTTTCTTCCCTGCCTCCCCATTCCTCCTGTTCTTAAAATCAGGAACACAGGCTTCAAGTATATTGGAATTAGCAACACATTAGAAGTAACTAGAGCCAGAATTGAACAAGAGTCCACAAAGTATCTTAGGACATAGGAAAGGCAAAGAGGCATGGGAAAGAACTGCTTCCTAGCTGGGTGACTTCCTGCAATGCACTAATTCTAAAAAGTGCACGTCTGACTTTATCAGTGTCCTGCTCCCTAAATTCTGGTGCTTCCCTATTTCCTTTAGAATCAAACACAAACTCTTTTATAGGTATTTCTCTGATTCTAGCTTTGTGATACATTTATTCCCCCTTCATGTACTCTTTGGTCTGGCTGAACTAACTAACCTGTTTGGTTGTAATCCTTGATGGGAAACCTTTCCTGATCCCCTCCTGCACGTTCCATTACCTTTTATTTATTTATTTTTGACATGTCTCAAAGAATGTAAGCTGTTTAGGGTTGGGGACTCTGGAACTGTCTCTAGAAATACTAACAATTGTAATCAGAAGGAAAGAGTAATTAAAATACAAATATTCAGGGGGCAGCTGAGTGACTCAGTGAATTGAGATCCAGGCCTACAGATGGGAGGTTCTAGGTTCAAATCTGGCCTCAGACACTTCCCAGCTGTGTGACCCTGGGCAAGTCACTTGACCCCCATTGCCTAGCCCTTACCACTCTTCTGCCTTGGAGCCAATACATAGTATTGACTCCAAGATGGAAGGTAAGTGTCAAAATAAGTAAAATACAAATACAAATATTCTCTAACAGGTATCTCCTATCTACAGATGACTTGATCATTCACTTAGCCTCAGAGCATTAGCCAAGAAACAAATCAAAATCCCTTTAGTAAACCTTCATGAGTAATATGTTTACATATTTATATGTATGTATGGAGAGAGAGGAGGGGGGTCGTTTTTTTTAGGAGAAAATAATAAAACATTCGGATGCCTAGAAGCTGTCACATTAACACAAAGACTTTTCAAAAAGAGAGCTAAATAATTGGAGTGTTTTGATTAAAATAGGAGTTGGTCCTTAGATTCAAATACAATTTATTAGAATTATTTAGATAGAAGATGAGAGAGATAGAAAGGGGGCCCTCATCTAACTTCCACATGTCTCCTCTGGCAGACCCCAGCCCAGAAGTTTGTAGGCAGAGCACCAGAGACAGAGTGCAAACTTAATTTAGCTTAACCCTTTTTATAACCCCCTGGCTCCCCTGCTCCTGCCCTAGCTGTCCAGGTCAAGTTCAGGCTGAGGTCGGGTGTGCAGGTAGTCAACAGGAGATGCTGTCACCCCGGAAAGGGGGAGGGTAAATTTCCTTCCCAGAGGAGGGGGATAGTCATTGCATATAGCTGATCTGTAAAAAAAACTAAATGAAGCCCAAAGTCCAGAATCTCAAAAATAATGAGCGAGAGGCTATTAGGCAATACTCAATGGTAATATTTTATAGACCCCTAGTTCCTTTTTGTTCCTCATAGTGGCATACTGACTATATAAGTAGTGGACTTGGTCTTGGAGAGGGAGATGTTGGGCTTCTGCATCTGCTTGGCAGGGACTGAGTTAAGGGGAAGAAATTCCTGATGGAATCGTATTGCATGTTACTGCTATCTCTGGCCTGGCATGTTCCCTAAATGCGCTTAACAGATGCTGATGTGTTGGCCTGATAGTCACCCATCCCCTCCTTTGACAAATACCACCACTGATCTCCCAACACTTCAACTCTTCTCCCTTACCCACACCCACCTCCACAAATCCATTCCCATATTGGGTAAATTTAGCCTATTCTCTCCATCCTATTAGGCACACTGGTGTATTGGGGGAAGTACTGAATTTGGAATCGGGAGAGATTTGAGTTTGCCCTCCCAAAGGGCAGAAATTGGAAAAATGAGTGGGAGTTGAAAATTTAGGGTTGATAATGGGATAATGTCATAAAAATGAAAGCTGTCCCAAATGGAACAGGATGCCTCTGGATATAGGAAGGCCCCCCATCCCCCCATGGAAATTCAACAAGCATCTATTAAGCACCTACTATATGCTAGGAACTGTACTATGTGCTGGGAATGTGAAGAAAGGGCTCCTGCACTCCTGGTGGTCTTCCAGGCAAGGGATATTATAGGGAGGATTCTTGTTTAGGAATGAGTTAGCTCATGAGGCCTCTTCTATAATTTTGAGTTCTGCTTCAGACACTTATTTTTCTGATCTTTCCTCATCTGGAAAAAAAAAAGAACCATAGTGTTCACCTTGAACAGTTATTGTGAAGTTCAAACAAGATAAAGTTTGGACTAGGCTTGAAAACTTAAAAGTGACGCCTAAATTTCTACTATGATCATTATCATTGTTGCTGTTATGATAGGCTTTCCCGTGGCACTGAGAACTTCCTGAAAATAATGTGTATAAAATGGACCCTGACCTATAGATTTTTTTCCTCAATGATTTTTATTGGAATTCTTTCTTTAAGGTTACCTAACATACAATAGAATGTAATGAACTTCTCCATTAGTGGCAATGCAGTGATCCTGAACAACTCAGAGGGATCTATGAAAAAGAACACTATCTACATCTGGAGGAAAAACTGTGGGAGCAGAAACACAGAAGAAAAACAACTGCTTGATCACATGGGTCGATGGGCATATGATTGGGGATGTAGACTCAAAATGATCATCTTAGTACAAACATCAACAACATGGAAATAGGTTCTGATCAAGGACACATGTAATACCCAGTGTAATTGCATATCGGCTATGGGAAAGGGTGAGGAGAAGGGAGGGAAAGAATATGATTCTTATAACCAAGAAATAATGTTCTAAATTGATAAATATTGAAATTGAAAATTTTGAATTAAAAATAAATTTTTCAAAAAAATAGTTACCTAACATTTAAGAAAACTTATCAACACAACAGCCAACCATGATTCTAGAGTACCCGTGTATAATTTTCATAAAATCCAAGACTTAAAATTTTTCGAGAAAAATTTCAGGAAAAGAAGCTCACTAACTTTGAATCAAGAAAGTGAACTGTTTGGAGAAAGTGCTATAAAGAAACCTACATTGCATCAGAAGATCCAGAATGAACTGTGGGATGTAACTGATTGAACTAAAGGGGGGTTGAACACATTTATTCTGAATGTAAACTCTTATGCCAAAGGGGACTGCCCCCAATTGTTTTTTTGTCAGTTTGCTTAGCAAACATTTGTTTTGCCCCCTCTCTTTTATTTCCCTCTTATCTCCCACTTTTGTAATTTCCTCTTAGAATGTGCA
This sequence comes from Monodelphis domestica, assembly GCF_027887165.1. Taxonomy (NCBI): domain Eukaryota; kingdom Metazoa; phylum Chordata; class Mammalia; order Didelphimorphia; family Didelphidae; genus Monodelphis; species Monodelphis domestica. Next base: position 641,355,984 of record NC_077227.1, read on the forward strand.
ATATAAGCTGGTTATGTTAAATGATTCATCAGGGAGACTCATCTCCCAAAGAATCACAAGGAGGTTTGTGAAGAGTGAATCAAACTCTATCAATTAGCGACTTTTAAGTTAATCAAAAACTTAAGTACCCCTACTTGGTACCTTACCAGTCATTAAGTATGAGAGTTCACAAGTCACTTGCTGGAGTGGGTGACAATTCCAGAGGCCACTACCCAACCCCAGGGCAGTGCTAGGCAAATTGAAAAACTGGTTCCTGTAAAGTTCGGAAGGGACAGGAAATGATGTGGAAAAAGAACTATAAAAGGTCCTGAATTTCCTGTCCAAGGGACTTCTCATTGAGGCTTCTCCTTTGGAGTTCTTCTTTGGAGTGTGCTCCTTGGGGCTTTTGGACTTTGACTTTGACTTGCAGCTTTGGGCCTTTCGATTGGAGTTTTTGGCTTCAGGACTTTGACTTTCCGCTTTGGAGCTTCTTGGAGTTGGGGACTTTCTTGTTTGGTTCGCTGCTGCCTTGGTGAGCTTTGTCCACAAGGGTTTTTCTCCACTAGGAACTTACCTGGATCCTGCCTGGCTTGCTGGTGAGTGACTAGGATTCCCACATGGAGATGGGAATTCTGTCGGGGAGTGAGCTTCATTTCACCAGATCAGCATTTAGGGTAGGCTAGGTAGTTGCTTTATCTCTTTTGCTTCCACATTTCCCTCTTTTTACTAATATTCCAATTAAAATTGTTAAAAGCTGCTAATAGTTTTCCTGACTTAAGGGATAATAATCGGCGACCACTTTTTATAACTCTTATTTAGTAAAAATCCCAATTTAACCATTAATACTGGAGAGAATGCCAGCCACATCCTAACTGAGGTGATAATCTCAAGGTACAGATCAAGACATTTTTTTGGACATAGCTAGTGCAGGAATTAGTTTTGCTTGACTATCCATACTTGGTTGTTTTTGTTTTTTTTTTCCTTCAAAAGGGAGGAAGAGAAAATGTATTTGTGTTCACTGAAAATTTTTTTTTTTATTTAATAAAAAGTTACCCAAAGCAACTTGTAGAAAATATCTCATGTGACTACTCAACTCAGCCAATCAGGAAGGCATAAAGTAGATCAAAATAGTGTACACATGCACATTAGCTTGCTGTATGTATATTTTCCCCATATTCCTTAAGGAAAACTTTTTTCCAAAGAAGATCTGAAACAGAAAGGGAAAAAGGAATGAGAAGATTGGGGGAAGGGGGAGACTGTGGTCATAAACTCATGCCTGAAGTTTTTCCAAAAATCCAACTGAGGGCAGCTAAGTGACTCTGGATTCAGAGCCAGATGAAGAGACTAAATGCCTGTGTGATCCTGAGCAAGTCACTTAACCCCCATTGCCTAGTCCTTATCACTCTTCTGCCATGGAACCAGAATGAAGTATTGATTCTCAGAGAGAAGGTAATGGGTTTAAAAAAAGAAAACAGTGTTGGAGTACAAGAGTTTCAAAACTCGGTTAACTATATTCCACAGTAATCTTGGACAATACTCTATGAATTGCTAGAGGAATTTCTGTGGAGTAATAGAGATATTTGAGGAGCCTGGAAAAAGTTTTGAGAAGTGTGAGATTTCTGACTGGCACAAGTCAGAGTCCTCACTTTTTCTGGGATTGTGTACTCAGAAGTCAATGGACCCACATCTCAGGAATGAAAATACTTGTGACGTGTTTGTGAGCATGGGTGAGGGAGGCCATGTTGAGGTGAGACCCTAATGATGTGCTTTAAGAAAAAAAATAAAGGCTAGAAACAGTACTCTCAGCTCTTGCCTTAATATTGTGAAGAGGATAATACAATGAGAAGTCTATTAATTAATTATGCAAAGACTCAGAAGATTTGCCAGTTTGATAGCAGAGGAACCTCTTAGCTTTGTTTATGAAATCAAGAAATTAAAATTTTAAGCAAGCAAAATGTATAATTGCTAATTGGTGTCAGCCATTATGAAGGGAAATTATTACACATTTAAACATTTTTCTTAAAGCCATTACTTCAAGAAAAGGAAGACTGATGGTCATTGAGAGTGAGTGGCCAACTCTTGGATGATTAACATTCAAGATGGAAAACAGAAGAATGTTTACTAGATTTCATGTTGATCAGCTCTTACCTTCAAATTTCAGTTTTAAGTGCAATTTCCATTGTAATTTCCTTTGTCCCGATTCGACTACTGAAGCTTATTTTAGAACACATGTGACTTTTACACAGTGCTGAATTAGTCACTTTTTCCCATCTCTGCAACAAAACATGTTCATAGATTCTAAAAAGTAAGTTGATATTTCCTTTAGAAAGTGAGAGTACATTTTAAGACTTTTTCTTCAGTTGAATATAGTAAATTTTTTAAATTATCCTACCACTCATAAATAATAACCTTCAAAGCTGATAAAGAAAAAAATAGAAAAGAGCTTTTGATACAAAGGTAGGAACTTTATTATTGAATGTTGCTTATCTTTTAAGAAACTCTTGATAGGATTTCCAAATCTTATAAGATTAAAAAAATTTGCAAAATTGTCTTTGTCAGCTCAGGTTTGGGCCCCAGAAATGTAAGGAAAAAGTAAATGATCTGAAAGGACCTCAAATATTTTTTATTTACTGAGAAATTTTGAGCAAAGATTAAAGATAAACTTAAAATTTTTATCAATATCTTATACTTATTTGTAACATCACCAAAACTAAGGTAGAGAGTGTTAAATAATTACATTTTCCCAGATTCATCTCATAAATGCAAGATTGGAAATGGGATGAAATTAATTTTTGTTCAAAAAGAAAGTTTGAAGAGAGCATATTTAGAAAATTTTGTGATTTCCTTTATGAATTTGTTTAACAGATGCTCAATGTGGTTCTCTGGGCCTCTGCACTTGTGTAGTATCATTTATACTCTGGGACTAACTATCTCAAGTCCACTTTGTGCTTAAGATTTTAGGAAATGGAGAGGAAAAAATTATATGAATTATATATTCATATATATTAACATAAAATTAACAGTGAAAGGCAATTTTACTTCAATAGCCTCTCTGTGTCTAAATGTAATGTTAAATTCAATAATAGGTATAGGGATCTATGATTTTTTGGGGACAGGGAACTCTTCCTACTAATGTAAGTCAGTATCTTTCCCACAATTTGCTTGTTTAGTCACAGAATTCTTAAATTCTGAATTCACCACAAGTTTCTTTTATCACAAGTACCATACCATGTCTGAACTTTTCTTGGAGATTGGTTAAGAGAATGAGATTCTAATTCTTTTCAAATAGTGTAATTATTAGTATAGCAAACAGGTCAATATCAGTAAAAGTTCATTTCAGTGAAATAAAATTAAAATCCAAAATTACCAATAGATTTTCTTTAAGTTTATGTTTGTTCAGCAACAATCACAAAGTCTTTACTAAGCACCTGCAATGTGCAAGGAGCCATGCCAGGTCCTGTGGGGAATTCCAAAAAGCATATAGTCAGCTCTATGCTCCAAGAATTTACACTCTAGTAGAAAAATTCTATGTATATAAATAGTAATGTGAACGGGCCATATGATTTGTTTTAAAGCGAATAGTAACATGTTCAGAGAAGAGAGGGGGGAAAAATAATAAAGGTTACAATAACCTAATGAAGATTACATACAGAATTCCTGTTTTCATTATAATGAAATAAAAATATAAATAAAAATAACAAAATATAATATACAACAAAAACTTAAAAACATTCATGGAAATCAACATACACATAGAGGTACATACAACTATTTAAAAAAATAAATCAAAGTAACTCCTAAGTCCATGATAAAGTACACTGGCAATTTCATTAGAGGAAACATGAATTGTTATAGTTATCACTCAAAAAAAGCTCAACCTTATGAATAAATATACAAGTTTAAATAACTTTGAGCTATCACTTTCAACATATTAAGTTGGGGAAAAAAGTTAATCAACAAGAAATCTCTAGTAGGTTGCAGAGAACAATTTTATCTACCATTGGTGCAATTTCGAATCAGTCTAGTTCTTTTGTAAATACATAGTAAGTTACAAAAATTATCATGCCTTTTGACTTACATTGTTAGGAATATGCCCTGGAATTGTTTTTTTTTTTAAGAAATATCTTTTCAAAGATTTTTATTTGTAAAAAGTTTATTATATTACAAAGATTTACTTTTTATAGCAGCATTATCATGTGCCAATTCTGGGACAAAATCTTTATTTCTTTTTAAACAATACAAATCTGTAATATCACTTTGTCTTAGGTTGTCTTATGACTTTGTGCTTTATTCCCAAAGCCCAAGAATAGGAAAAGTTGATTCATTAAGGTCTGTTGTATTCTGGGCATGGGACAAGTTTCATCTATATCTGTTAGCATCAGAACTAGTACTTTAGAACCTCATTTTTTTCTATTTATAGCCGATATTAAAAACCCCAAAATGTCTAGGAAATCATCAAAGAAAGAATTCTTCAATCAAAAAGCATTTATTAAGTGCCTGTATCAGGCACTCTGCTACGTACTGCAGGAACAAAGACAAAAATGAATCAGTCTGTGCCCTCTAGGAGCTTACATTCTAATCTGGGGAAACAGCATGTACACATATATGTAAAGTAAATACAAGGCAATTTGGGGGTCAGTGAGGAGGTACTTGAAGCTTGTTAAAATAGTTAAATTTCCAAATTACATAAAGGAACAAGTAGTCAATTCAGTTTTAAGAAAATACCTTTAAACCCTTAGTGGGTTTGTGCCCCTTTACGTATGCAGAATTACATTCCCATGCGTAAGCCCGAATAAGCACATAAGGGAAGTCTAAGATTGCTAGTGGACCCAGAAAAAGGGAAATGGGACGGTAACATGTCCAGCAGCTCTCCTACAAAAATAATCTGAAGAGTCTGAGGCTGAAGGCAAAGGGAGCCTCCACAACTCTTAGTCTCACCTGGCTTACGGATCCTTTGGGAACCCTGAACAAGCAGGAATTATTTTAGGGAGATCAGCACCTCCTGGGAAGGTGAAGACGAAGCCCTCACAGGGCAAGAGGGTAGCACTGGAGTTTCTCGTTCATCTCAGCCTACGAGAACCCAGGATCTCCCTCAATGAAACCACTGAACCATGCCCCTGGCAGCTACAAAAAAGCTGTGTGAGCCAGTTGTGGGACCTGGCCCTGGCTTTTGAGCACTGACATCAAGGAAGCCTTATGTAAATTTAGGTTTGGAACGAACCTAGGCATTAAGGCTAGACCCAGTTTTGGACTAGAAGTCACTTCCACAGGATAATTGGGCTGGGGTTTATTAATGGGACAACCCAAAATACTTTATTTTCTTAAGAGATAAGGCTCCTCTGTGTTGCTTAGTACATAAACAAAAACTAAATTATGCCATCTCAAATGGAACTCCATATTTCACCTTCAAGAAGAACATTCTAGTTTAAAACAACCGGGGGAAAAAAAGGGCAAGACAGCTCAATAAATACTTTACTCATGGGTTTACATCTTGTTCCATGCACCAGCATTTCTGAGATTGATGAGAAATCAACTCTTAGAGAAATAATCCTGGTGCCATTTTGGACTATCTACTTAATTACACCATTTATACATATATACATATGTGCATATACACATATATAATATATCATTGAGGCTTCTTGCTAGAAAAGTTTCTGGGGGACTGTCCAAACAGTCAACTAAAATAATAATGCAATAAAAATCATTATGACATGAGAAGAAAAAACCTAAATATGGTAGCCAGTGTGCTACAGATTATATTTTAAATATACATTCATGTCATTTCCTATTTCACATTATTTGACTTTAAAAAAATTTTTTTAAATCATTAACTTAATCAAATGAAAAATGTGAAGAGGGCTCTGGGGAAAAATACAATGATAAGGAAAGTCTAAAATATTCCTGATGATGATAAAAGCTATGGATAAATGCCTCTACCCTCTCAGCAAAGCCAATCCAGCTTCTTTAAAGGTGTGCAGAAATGTTAGATATTCAATCATTACAAAGAAATAGCTTTATCCAATGATGAGCCAGAGAACAAAAAAGCAGGACTTCTTGGGAACTTGCTTCCTACTCCAGAGGATCCCAGGACTCCATCCATTTTCTTCAAGCTCGGGCTTTATCAACATCTGGAAAAACTTCCCATGATACCTCACAGGCCCAGGAGACCCCTTAGGGGTCACCTGCTGCCTATAATAATAATGTTGAAAATTATTTTTTTCCAATGACATAGTCATTACATTATCTATATATAATTTGCTCCACAGCAAATTTAATTCATAAAAACCTGGGTATGGAGAAAGTCATTAGAGTAAAATGTCTTAACCAGAATAAAAAGCTTCACTTGCTAGTGTCCTAGAGCCTCGTTGTAAGTGCCCTTTTCTAGTAGCTCCTTCAGAAAAGCCAACGCTGTAGGGAAAACTTTGCTGTAAGAAATACTTTGGGCACTTCCATGACAATCTCCTTTAGGCAAGATCTACAAAAGACCAAATTCACATGATAATCAATTTATAGCAAGTCTTCAGTGCAAAAAAATGGTTTAAAATGATGCATCATAAGATTCAAAATAATCTTAAAATACCTGCAAATATGTATTCAAAGATACAAACTCCATTTTAATTAGTCATTAAAAAGTCAAAACTGGCATCAAAGGAATTAAAATGATCTTCACTTTGCATGTTATCATTAACATAGCACTGACTGTTATGCACAAAGCTTGGATTATTTGGATGAGGATTTCCTGCGGACTTAGACTCGCTGACGGTACTGTTCTCTAGACAACTAAAATCTACGGAGTCGAACACGTCTGGCTGTGGGCCAAAGAGGGCAGGGCTGGAGCTGGAAGCCCTGGCAGGGGCCGATGACGGAGGGAGCGGCCTCCGGTAGTCCCTGGGGTTTAACATGGAGTTATAGGCCGGGCTGTTCATGCTCACAAAGTGCACGTCAGTCTCCATCATGCCGTCGTTGCCAGGGGCTGGGAGAGTCATAGGACGATTCTGCATCAGGCCGCCGCTGGCACCGAAGGGGTCGGCCTGGGAGAGCGCCGGAGCTCTCATTCCATTGGTGCCGTTGCTAAAAATGCTGGGATCTGAAGTATCTAGGCTACTGGAAACATTAGCAATTTCCAGGAAGGACTGGCTACTTTGTGAAGCAGAGGGAAGTGTCCCTGCTGAAAAACTATTTGGTGAATGTGTATTAATTAAATTTACTGATGTAGAAAGAGTCATTGAAGGCCAGCTTGAAGAAGGATAGGGTACTGCTGGAGCATGATGTGACATAGTACTGGAACTTGACACAAGGGATGAAGAAAAATAAGATGGGATTTGAGGCATCGTTTCTGAAGTTCTTGGCATTTCTGTTAAAAAAAAAAAGATTAAGAGTTTTTTTTAAAAAGCAAGTAATTTTTATTTTAAAAGTGTGAAAAATACTAAAATATTATTTTTAAAGGCATCTTAACTTTCCACTGTAGACAACATTAAAAATAAGCAATGAAATCATAATATTACATTACTTAAATAATGTAATTCACATTTGTCTATAAACTTGAATGCAAAATAGCCAAAATCACTTCAGGTAAAACTATTTTACTAATTGTTAAATGCCACTGTTTACATTGAACTTAAGCAAATGATTTTTTAAAAATATATGCTATATATATCAAAGCATAATCTTATTTGGGACATTATGAAAATCTAGCTTTTGAGGCCCCTGTGAGAAAATTGGGTATCTTTTATAGAAATATTAAAGCAGAACAACTATTAATTAGACTCCAAATAACAAGGAATGTTTTATCGAGGAACAGTATCAAAAAAGAGTTCATGAAACCTGCGTCTTGGGGTGGAGAGGCCTAGACCCAAAATTCTGCCTCAGATCCTTAACTGTGTGATCGTAGGGCAGAACTCTTAACCTCTGAAAACCTGTTTCTTCACCTGTAAAATGGTGGTCCGACTTATCCTATTTATATCACAGAGTTATTGTGAGGAAAGTGTTTTACAAACCTTAAGGTTCAGTGGAAATATGAATGACTACTTTATGCACTGCACTTTCAGGAGAAAAAGAAACATCAAAGGAAGACACATCCATTTCAGGATTTATTAAAAACGCATTTACACAGGAAAGAATGACTACAGAGTCAGCTCAATTTCCTAGACTATCTACAACTTTATGACTAGAACCCACCCGTGATAACCAGTCGGGAGGATGCCCGAAGGCGCTGCAAGAGCCTCCCTCATCTTCCTAACTCAACAGTTCAATAATGCAATTTCACTGATGGATGTTCACCCCACTGGGTCAGATGACAATTCCTCAATCACTCACACAGTCTTTGAATGATTGTGGTAAAAAAAAAAGTCGTTCTTCTCAAGCACACTGGGCTTCCCCTTAGGTAGACTAGTTCTCAGATGCCCCAGTCAGCTTATCCCCAGAGCCATATCTGAACCCTTTTCATCCGGAGAAGCCCCACGAGATCCCGTGTCTCACTGGCACTCCACTGTGTGGCGATACGAGGTCACCCATAATGAGGCATTAGAAGATCTTCATAGGATACTCAATCATAAAAAAGATTTTGTTCAAAGTACCACATTTGGTATAATATGAAAGTAAATTTCATTTTTTAAAAAAGCTTTACCTTCTGTCTTAGAATACTGTGTATTGGTTATAAGACAGAAGAGCAGTAAGGGCTAGGCAATGGAGGTTAAGTGACTTGCCCAGGGTCACACAGCTAGGAAGTGTCTGAGGTCAGATTTGAGATTTTCCATCTCTAGGCCTGGCTCTCAATCTACTGAGCCACCTAGTTGTCCTCTGAAAGTAAATTTTAGAAAAATTTCAAGAAAGCTTGAAACAAAAGGGAATTTTCTCATTGTTCTAGTTAACCAGAAATTCAGTTACCAAAACATCTTTTTCTCCAGATCTTCCAGTTAATTATATATTTACTGTAAGAATTTATTTTCTAGAAAACTAGGGTAATGTAAATATAAAGAATATAATTTCATTTTCAAAAGCTGTTTCATAGAGACATCAATATATTGTAAAATGTGAGGGCACAAGTATTTTAAATTTCTAGGGAAAAAGTCAAGTGAGCAATTTTTTCTACACTAAGAATGGTATAAAAATATACAAAGCATTGTTCTTTCTGATTTCCATATCTGTGTAAAAGGCCAACTGGTATAGAAATAAATACCTTTTTTGATGATTCTCCCTTCTCCAGTTGATCGGGAAGGCCCAGCTTTTGTTCTTTCTGGAAAATTAACTGTAATTTTTAAAACCTCAGTTAGTATCATTTGAAATTTATATTTAAAAATCAGAATAATTTAAAATAGTAAACAAGTTTTAAAATCTTTCATTTAATTTTGAAAATTTGGTAAGATTTTTAAAAGTAAAAAAAAATCCTTACCACAACCTTGCAACAGCTTCTGGAAGTCTAAACTTGTTTTCTGTTTCTTTGATTTATTACCATAGGGATCTGGTTAGGCAGAAAGGAGAAAATGCATTACTCACACAATTATGCATCTATCCTTTTTTAAACAAATGTGTTGCTTTAATCATAAATATACAGAAAGTTTATGCATATAGGAAAGAAGAAAAAGGGAATAAGCATTTATTAAGCACCTACTATATGCCAGACACTGTGCTAAGTAAGCACTTTTCAAATATCCCATTTGATACAACAATACTAGAGGGGAGGGGCTATCACTATCTGTTGTACATTTGAGGAAACTGAAGTACAGTTAAATGACTTGCCTACATTCACATAGCTAGTATGTGTCTGAGGATGGATTTGAACTCAGGTTTTTCTGACTCTAGGTCCAGGACTCTATCCACTGCATCACCTCAAGGCCTAGTAGTGATTTGATAAATACTGAAGCATTAGATCATTGTCAACACAAAAATTTCACTCATCTGCGAAAAGTATTCATTTTTTTCTCTAGGATTTGTAGGGGAAAAAAAGAAAGATTTAAAAAATAATATCAGAAAAAATTCACAGAAAACATTCACAGAAAACATTCTCAAACAGGTAAAACTATAAACAAAAGGTTGATCCTATTTGAATCTTAATAGAGCCATCAAAAGGATCTTTCTTCTTACATGCATGGAAAAGTTGCTGGCCCTTCCTTATTTGTTTAAAAAGGGTTCCAAGTAAGTCTCTTGGTAAGAAGATTGGATGAATTACTTCCCAAATTCATTTCCAGTTCTTGAAAACTATGATATACTTTAAACCTATGAATTACTTCCCAAATAATCTTAATTCAAAGTAATCACTGAGTAGTAACTAGAGAATTGAAAATATAAGGTTCCTTTTTCACCTGAGAGAGTAGTAAGTGCTTTTCTCATGTTAGCTAAGTAGGATAATCTTTTTTATGAATAAATAGGTAATGATAATAATTAATCAATACAAGGAAGAAATAGTTATTAGATAGTTTTGTTAATGGAGATTAACTTGAAAAGAAAAAGAAAATGAAGTACTCAAAAATGTATGTAAATCCTTTCCTTATAATGAATGTGGGAAAGAAGCAGTGGGAAGTGATACAAGGAAAAGTTAAGGCAGATTTGGAGTCAGAGAAACTACATTCCTATCTTGCCCCCTACTCCCCTGCAACCTTCAACAAATCACTTAAGCTCTCTGAGCCTCCGAAGCATCATCTGTAAAATGAGGGGGTTGGACCCAAAGCATCTAAGGTCCCTTTCAAGTTCTAAATCTTTGATCCTATGACATCTCTGCCTCAATTCTCTCATCTGTAAAATGGGGATCATCATATAGGAACATGTAGTGCTCATCTCACAGGACTGTTTTTAGGTTCAAGTCAAGAATGATGCATGTCAAGGACTCTGCAAACCTAAAAAGTACCATATAAATCCCAGCTATTATTATCATTGAACTATAGAATCTTGTCCAAATTCCTATCCTCTAACCCTAGCCCTTGTCCTGCTCCATGCTTCAGCTCTCTCTGCTTCTCCCTAGAGTGCCAGTCCATGAGTTCCACCTTAAATGCTGCTTCTTCCATAAAGGCTTCCCCAATTCTTCCTCTTCCCTCCCCACTCTTCAAGGGACCTCTTTCTCTCCTGAATGAGCAAGAGTACATTATATCTCTCCTACTTTCTTTCTATCTTCCCTTTAGAATTCTTTATGTCTTTGTCTATTCTCCCCACTACAAATTGGAAACTCCATGACAGTAAAGCCGATTTTTTTTATGACTCACAGCAACTCAGAATACAGTTGCATTTATAATGCAATATCTGTATTATCTAGCAGTCATACAGTTGTTGAATGAATAATGGTTTGCAAAGGAAAACAAATAAAAATACAACAGGAAGTACTTCAAAAAGTGTATGGACACAGAACTAAAAATCAGAATTGAATCAATTTTTTAAAAATCATAAGCAAATGTATTTTTTAATGCGTTAAAACATTTTTTGTGATAAAGTGGTACCTTTTTCATCTGGCAGATATCTAAAATCCATGGATTCACTAACTTCCTGGTCAGAAGGTCTTCTGAGCTGCATTTTTACTGTTACTGGTTCAGTAATAGCTTTGTAAAATGGGGGCGTTCGGAATACAATAGCTACTTGACGGTGTACATCTGCTTGTGAAAAGCTACCTTTAGCTTCCCAATCATTTAACACAAATCGAACTTCTATGTCATCTAGAAAAAAAGGAGCAAACTCTTGATTAGAAAAATGAAAATTAAAACAGTGCTAAGGCCACCTCACACTTGCAGACTGGCCAATATGGCAGGAAAGGAAAGTGATAAATGTTAGAGGGGGTGTGGCAAAATTGAGAGACTGATGCATTATTGGTGGAGTTGTGAACTGATCTGACCATTTTGGAGGGCAACTTGGAACAGTGCCCAAAGAGCTATAAAACTTTGATTCTGTAACACCACCCCTGGGTCTGAATCCCAGAGACTAATAAAAAAGGGGAAAGGTCCTACTTGTACAAAAATATTTATAGCAGCCCTTTTTGTAGTGACAAAGAAAGAGGAAATGTCCCTCAGTTGGAGAATGGCTGAACAAATTGTGGTACAAGTTGGTGATGGAATACTATTGAGCTATAAGAATTGATAAGCAAGATGATTTCAGAAAAAGTTAGTAAGATCTTCAGGAACTGAGGCAGAGTGAAATAAGCAGAACTAAGAGAACTTTGCACATAGTAACAACAATATTGGACAAAGATTATCTGTGAAAACAACTACTGTCAGCAATGCAATGATCTGGGACATTCCTGAAGGACAGGAAATGCTGTGGACCTCCAGAGAAAGAAAGGTTGGAGTCATCTTTTATGTCAGTGTATTTACGGTTGTATTTAGGGGTTTTGATTATGTATGGCTTTGCTCTTATAACAATGATCAGTATGGAAGTGTGTTTTGCATGATAATAAAAATAAAAGAACATTTAAAAAGAAAAAAAGGAAATAAGGAGTAAAAATGTCAAACTAGAAGACTAAAATGCAAAATACCTATATTTATATAAAAGAAATTCAATGAAAGAACTCAAATAGGAATGAGTACCTTTCTGAACTTTGTCACAGAGTAGGAATATTTCATCTCCTCCTCTGACACTTCCACAATTCTTGTTTACACGACAGATCCTTAATTCTGCAGTATTAGGAGCTCCTAGAAAGAGAGTAAAAACAAAATGTATATTTCAACAATGTTTTCTGTTATTCAAGAGTTAAGTTGCAATAATAATAGTAAATAATATTTATGTAGCACTTACTATGTGTCAGCAACTGTTCTAAGTGCTTCACAATTAAATTATTTGATCCTCACAACAACTTTGAGGAGTGGGTGGTGTTATTATTTCACAGATGAGGAAACTGGCAAACTGGTTAACTGACTTTCCCAGAGGTATACAGCTAGCAAGTGTCTAAGGTTGGATTTGAATTCGGGTCTTTCTGGCTCTAGGCCCCAAACTCTATCCTAGCAATGGCAATGCAACTTTCCTGCTCTCCAAGCCTTCTTTACAGAGGGATCAGGATTTTCCAGATGACTTTCCATTTTCTATCAGTGGTTCTGCCTGATTTCCTCACCTCACTTTTCTTTCAGCTTCCTTTTGGTCATTGTCTTTTCTCATTAGATTTGTAAGCTTTTTTCAGGTAAGAACTCTAATTCTTTTTCTTACTTATATCCCCAGAACTTAGCATAGTACCTGGCACAGAGGAGTCACTTAAAAATATTTAATGAATTTAATGAATTGAAAATTATCATAAATGGCATTTATATAACACTTAAAAATTTTATGAAATATTTTGCCTATATTATCTCATTTGTTTCTTGCAACAGCCCTATAAGATAGGTACAACAGGTAAATTATGCACATTTTACAGATGATGAAACTGAATTTCAGAGAGATTAAGTAACTTGCCCGTGGTCACACATGTAACTGTCAGAAACAGAGTCAAACTCAGGTTTTGTTTACCTCCAACTTGAGTGTTTTTACCACGTTACTGCCTCATGCTAAAAGTTACACAATGACTACATTATTCTATTATTTGAACCCCTTCCATGTCTCTTCATTGCCTACCCAACTGCTTACTTGACAATAAAGGGTTTTTTAGCCAAACTAGTTTACCATTCCTCAGAAACACCTATTAAACTTTACTGCTTTTGCAAGTTCCATTTTCTTCTTCTAGGAATGCACTGCACCCACTCTCCATCAATCTCCACCCAGAAATCCTCCTCTCTTTTCAAGCCAGAAGAGATCCCTCTTGTTTCTGTACTCCCTTAGCAGTTCATACACTCAGATGGGCACCTACACGATGACTTTTGCTAGAGATATTTTAACATTTCACAGTCTTTTACCAGGAGAAACTTACAAAAGCACGAATAAGTGAATATTGAGATATGGTAATATCCTAGCAAAACTATAATTCCCCATCTATTCTGAAAAGAAAAAAGGATCAAAGCCAAACCACCATAAATACAATTGCAAGAAAATAAACATTTCTTTAAAAGAAGATAATGTTCAGGAAAAGAAGTAAACAATACCACTTAGAAGAACTGTATATTCCATTATTTATACTTGTTATCAAAAATACTCATCATTTAATCTGACTTGAGGGGAAAACAAGTAGCAAACTTATGAATTGACAATTAAATTTTTTCTCAAATACTTGTCAACCTAACATTTATATGCTTTGATTCTAAAATAGTCAAAGGATCTTATGAGTTGTAAGGAATCTTAGAAATAATGTAATCCAATGTCACACACAATGTAGGAACTGTCTTTTTATAGCATTTCAAATGGAAAGTATTCTAACCTCTACTTAAAGATATCCAATTTGTAATATTAAAATTAATATTCAATAACTCCAAGTATTATATTTTATTAGATGTATTAATAATCACTTGAAGTAGAGGAAATAAAAAGAAAAAAGTAAAGCTGAGTAAAGAGAGTTTTTTCCGAAGAGTGAGAGCGAGAGGGCAGGATTACAGAAATGTTATCTCCAAAACATAAGGACATAATGGTGAGGACAAAAGTGGGATGCTGGGAAACGGAGTCCTGGGGTACAAAATTCTAATTACACAAATTATTTAGTTGTTTCAGGCATGCCCAACTCTTTATGATCCCTTTTGGGTTTTTCTAGGCAAAGATATTAAAGGGGTTTGCATTCCCTTCTCCAGCTAATTTAATAGATGAGGAAACACAGGCAAACAGTAATCAACTTGCCTAGGGTCATACTGTTAGTGTCTGAGGCCACAGTGAGCTCACTAATTCATAAAGTAACCCATTTCATTTTTGAACTGCTGATTGTTTTGACATCATTCCTTAATGCTGAGTTAGGAACTATCCTGTAATTTCTATGCACTAATTCTAGTTGAAATGATTATGAGACCATATATTTAGAGGTAGAAGAGATCTAGAGACAACTGAAGTCAAGCCCTCATTTTGTAGATAAAGTAAACTGAGGCCCAAATTGGTTAAGCAGCTAGCAAGCAGAAGGTATAAATTAATTTTGGGATTGGACTCCAAATCAGTGCTTTTTCTGCTACTCTCTAAAATGACAGTTACTTTCAAGAATGTTTTCTTACTCTAGCTCTAACAAATTCTTCCTTATGTTAGTCAGAATTAGGTCCAACGGTACTTTAAGGAATGATGAACAGGATGGTTACAGAAAGAGCTGCAAAGACCTACATGAAGTGATGTAGAATGAAATAAGCAGAACTAGATCATCATTATACAAAACAACAGCAATATTGTGGAATGATCAAATATGAGAGACTTAGCTACTATCAGCAATACAGTGATCCAAAATAATTCTGAGGGACCTTTGAAAAAGAATACTATCCACCTCCAGAGAAAGAATTGTTGGGAGTAGGAATGCAGATGAAAGCATATGATTTATAACTTGTTTATCTGGGTATATGTTTTGGGGTTTTGGTTTTTATATGATTATTCATGTACAAAAATGAATAACATGGAAACATGTTTTGCATGACAATATACATATAACCCAGAAAAAAAAATAATTTACATTCAAAAAGAAAAGAATTAGATTCAAGGTAGTAATTTGCTTTACTATTTTTCTGTTTTTGAAGAAATGAAACTGTCAGCAAAGCAAATCAAGAAAGTATCAGATGTTCTGAATTCTAACTGCACTGTGAAAAATTTTTTCAACAAGTTTCCAGATAGTTTGAAGTACCCCATCGTATCTCTATGTCTGTTTTGTAATAAAGATTCAGAAAATATCAACCATACCCTCCATCCAAGTAAGAAGCCTTAAATATTCTCCCACAAATCATCAATTTTATTATTTTCTCTTTTTATTTTGACATTTCAATAGATTCTTGATCTCAGTGTGGGTACTCCTTCTACCAATGCACTACCTAAATGGTGAGACCTGTTCTTTACTAAAATTCCCAATTGACTCCCAATGTTCAGGAAATTTTCCTGTTGTTTTTTAAAATATTTGTACAACTGTCAAATTATCCATCTGTTACCTCTTCTTTTCTGTATGCAACCAAATCTGTCTCCTTTTTTTGGAATACATGTTCTTGATGATGTTTATTATATCCTTTTCTCAAATATAAGTCAGTGATATGATGTAGTCTGCACCCACCAAATGTCTTTTTCCATTACCCTTTAGGTTATCTGCAATTTTGAGTATTCTGAGACTGTGGTTTTCTATGCATTCATATAAAATCAACAGGAAAATACTGGTGTTAAAAAAGAGGAAGGAAGACTTCTAGTGGTCAGCAGTTTTCCAATTGTGTCCAGTCTGTCTGATGTTCACTTCCTATTCACTTTTGGGCCTATGTTTAATTAATGCCACAATGTGAACAACAAGTAGTGTGCCATAGTAGAAAGAGAGTCATTTAAGAAGGTGAAGATAAGCACAGATAAAGTCCTTCCCTAGGGGCTCCCTACATTGATGAAACCACAATTTTGCTTTTTAAAAATGTCGACAACACATATTTTCATCCACTGTTTTTCAAATGAGGTTTGATAAACACTTTTTCAAAACCACCCGAAGTGTATGTACAAAGAAGAATTCAAACCCAATTATCCCAAATGCTGTTGATGTAGTTTACCAAGATTTCTGGAAAGCACCTGACAAAGTCTCTTCAACTAATCTCATAGGCATGATGGAGACATGTCTAGACTGGCAGGTCTAGAACTATTTAAATGGCTTGACCAAAAGAAGAAAGAATCAAAGACTGTAAGCTTCTTGAGGGCATAGTCTGATTGATCTTTATTTCTGTATCCCAGCTACTACCATTGGGTCAAGCAGAGAGCAACTGTTTAATAAAAGTTTGTTGAATTGCACAGAATTGACTAGAGCAATCATCACAGTACTATTCTTTTCTGATCAAATCATATGGTTTGAGATGCCACATTTTAGTAAGTATATTGGCAATCCAAAAACTAGTTTTCATTTCATTTTCCTCATGGGTTTTTTAAAAATGTCTCTTCCCACAACATAGCAAATTTGTAAATACATTTTGTATGATAGCACGTCTATAGACAACATTAACTATTTACTATCTCAGAAAGGAGAAAAGAAAAGAGAGAGAGAATAGGAAACTCAAAATGTCAGAAAACTAATACCAAAAATTGTTTCTACATGTAATTGAGAAAAAAATGAAACATTACTGAAAGGGGAGAATATATATATAGATATATAGATATAGATATATTTATATACCAGACACTGGCCAGAAGAAACCAACAAGGAGTGGAGGGCCACAAGGTCATACCATAAAAAGGATCAATTGAAGGAACTGGGGATCTTTAACTCAACAAGAGAAAACTTTTGAGGGGGGGGGCATGGTTCCTCTCAAGTACTTGGTGGACTGTCATGTGGAAAAGGAAGCAGAATTGTTCTGCTTGGCTCCAAAGAGCAGAATCAGAGCAAAAGGATAAACACAATACTGTCTTACTGTAAGGATAAATAAACTTCATAATAATTAGACACTTGGAAAGATCTGCTCCAGGAGATTGTGGGTCATTCCTCCTGATCAGAGGGCTTCAAGGAAAGGCTACAGCATACTTGTTGAATAAACTGGAGGGTAGATTCTCAGATGAGAATTAAGCTAAATAGCCCTTAGACTCTTTACAGCTGACATTCTGTGAGTCTGTGAAATCTCCTCTTTCTCACTTCCCTATTAATCTATTAATGGATGTGTCCACCATTCTTCTAGGTCAACAGTTCAACATCATCTTCATTTCTTCCATTTTCCTAGACAACCTCCCACTACCACCGTAGCCAAGTAATTCTCAAGTTCTAAAGTTTCTGCTTCCAACAACATCTCTTAGGCCATTGCCTTCTGTCCATTCAAATCACTAAGACATGATAGGGCTCAAATCTGTATCAGTTTTCACATGGACTACTCTAACAGTCTCTTATCTGTTCTGCCTGCCCTTGATCTCTTTCCTTTTCAAAAAGCTGCCAAAATAGATTCTCTTTTGTACAAATCTGAAGTTATTCCCCTATTCAACAATCTTCAGTGGTAATAGGATAAAATTAAGTGAAAGAGTGTATGTAAAGCACTTTATAAAACTTAAACATCTATGTAAATGTGAATTGCTATTATTGTTACCTCATTTTCTTTTTCTGATGGAATACAGAGAGAAACACTCTCTTAATATTATCTTTTAGGTGTAATGTTCTGTGAATCATTGTACAGGTTGAGAAACAACTGCTTTTTGTAATTAAATAAAACTATTAGGCTGTGAAGTTATCTTTTGTAGACTTGCTCACTATTCATTAGGGATAATTCCAGTAGCAGGCAAGATGACAGAAATGATATGTACACTGTCTTGTCCCTGTAGTAGGGTTTTAATTTCTCCCACTAGGTCTCTCTTTTTTTTTTTTAAGCTTTTCATTCATTGTAATTTGGAGACTGAATATTTGGCATAGCAACAGCTCGTTTTTAAATTTTTTTAAACCCTTACCTTCTGTCTTGGAATCAATACTGTATATTGGTTCCAAGGCAGAAGAGTGACAAGTATTAGGCAATGGGGGTTAAGTGACTTGCCCAGGGTCACACAACTTGGAAGTGTCAGACCAGATTTGAACCTAGGACCTCCCATCTCTAGGCCTGGCTCTTAATCCACTGAGCCACCCAGCTGCCCCCTAACAGCTACTTTTTAAAAAGCTATTCTTAAATTTTTATGGATCAATGTTAGGTTCAGGCAAGTATGAGTGACAGTTCTGTCTGTAATGATTCTCTGGTTCCTGTATAGTTTATTTGCTGAATTCTCAGACATTTTGAAGTTTGTATTTGTGGTATGGGCACTTGTTTGTCAGCTAGTTTATAAAGAATAATGAGTTGATGGTATAAATATATAGTTGTGTATAAATATATATACATATATTTGTGTGTGGGTATATATATATATATATATGTATATATATATATATATATATATATGTAATTATAGCCTCCTGAATATGCCTTTCTAGGTATCTCATAGATGCTATATTTTTGCATCTTGCAGGGATATATTTCAGTTCCCACCACTTCAATACATAATATACAATCAATAAATATGGGCGCCTTAAAGATAACCTTTTTGAATTTTCTACCAGCAGTGACATAAACCGTTCTCATAAACTTCTCTATTTCTAGTAACAAATTTGCATGGCTCTTGAGTCATTTGTCCAAGGCTCCTCTGCTGACATATTATCTGTGAAATTATCAATCAATCAGTAGGATTTTACTAAGCTCCTCTTAGATGTTTTGTACTTACAAGTGCAAAGAATGAACCATCTACTTGAAGAGGCACAAGTACATCTACAGCATAAATATAAGGTTACCAATTATATACACATAAAAAGTAGTCAAATACAAAGCCCTCTGGGAGGAAAAGCACTGGTAGTTTGTTGCCAGGAGAGTAAGGGGAGGGAATCAAGAAAGACTTCATGCTAAGGAGTGCATGTGGATGTTGCCCATGGAGCTCTACATGATCCCACTCTTATATATTTGTCACTTCACAAAACCTATCTAGTGATCAGCCACCATGGGTTCACAAATTCAGTGGCACATAACTGCTGTCCATTTTGAGAGGTGAGGTCTGTCTATTCTTCCAAATGAGCTTTGATTTCAGGATGCCAGTAAATCTCTTAACATAATCAGTAACGGCCTTCTCTTTGATATCTTTACATTCAATATGTAGTTTTATTATTACTATCAGTAATTTAAAATAAAATTATTAAAAAAGCAAACTCTGAAGCTAGTATTTAAAGCCCATAATGTACCTCTCAAGCCTTATTTACTTTATTTTCCTTCATATGTTCTACATGAGAGCCAAACTGGCTATTTCCTAAACTTGACATGCCATCTTCTACTTCTTTGTTTTCATGACAGCAGCTCCTGATGCTTGAATTTCCTTCCTCATTTTTGCCTCTCAGAATGATCTTTCTGCAAGCCTCATCTTTGGTGCTACCGCCTCTATGGTGGAATGGGCACTTTTTCCTCCCCTTCGGAACTGATGTCTTTTCCCTCAAATGCTCAGAAGGTCTTCTGAACTCATAACTGCTTGCTTTGTATTATATTTAATGTGTACATTTTGTATTCTGCCCTCCTATAGCAGAATTTAAGCTCCTTGAGGGCAAGGATGTTATATTGTTTTAATCTTTGTATTCCTAGCACTAAGCACAGTGCTCTGCCTATATGTTAGGCACTTAAATATTTGCTGAACCGACATGACCCTTCAACTAGAAAAATGACAAAAACATGAACTCATGTCTTTGGGTCCTTTGGAACTTCAAAGTTTATGCTTAGCATGTAGCAGGTGTTAAATAGATGATTAATAGATTACAGATACAATCCTTTTTTTTCCTGGCTGTGTCATTTCCTAAATGGTCAGTGGAAATATACCTGCTGGTAGGTTGGTGAGTCTTCATTTAATTTCCATTGCATTCCAAATACTCATTCTAGTAAGGTAATGGACCTCCCCATCAGTCATGTTAAACAGAGAAATGGCCAACTCTGTATATCCCTCAGCAAGAGTAATCAATCACTGTTAATAAACAATATCATGCTTGCATTTTACAGCTTGGTGGAGTTTTCAATTATTGCAATGGCTAGAAAATTTATCATGTGGCTAACTGAAGATAAGCTAATATAAACTTAGGTAGACTGGTCCTCAGCCATATAATCCTCCATGGGTCTGTGTTCAAGCATTCCCAACATGACAGAATTTGCAAGAGCTTGAACTCTGATGGCATAGTCTTCAAGAACCCAGGATCACCTCCACTGGTGATGAGGCAACTGATCAAAATTTTTATTTTCCTTGAGAATTTTTACTTTGCCTTTGGGGGCCACAAAAGAACTTCTTCCTTTCACAAATTTTTATGACTCAAGAGGTGTATACTTTTTTCTGAATGTTCTGGAAAGAGTTGAGTCATCAGTTCCAAAATTACATCCTCCACCTACGCAAGCATATTAAAATTATCACTTTGCTTATTTACTTGTTTGACATAAAAGTTTAAATTTTTCTTTAAAAGAGAATATAACCTATAGAAAACAATGAACATAAAAAAATTTTCCCACAGGTCAACTCAGAAGAATAACTGTTGAAAAATTTTTATTAACATTACAAGAAAGGCAATATCAAATTTTCTCTAAATTTCATTTTATTTGAGGGCATAATACCAAATGTTAAATGGATTATGAATCTTAATTTTAGGATCAGTGACTATTAAAATTGTGGCCAGAATAATTGTTTTAAAGGCAGAAGAATTTTCTCTTCTGTGTAAGTTCAAATGCTAGCTGGTCAATAGAACTGACAGGACTAGAAATCTGCTTTTCTAGAAGAGATCAATATAATATATTGCAAATAAATATCTTCTTTATGCATGACTAGAAAACTAACACAACACTTTAAATACTATAGATATTATAACAGGCTCTCACTTTTTGGCACATACGTGAAGTACAAGTATATCCCTTCACAGTATATCCCATAAAGTAAAGACCAAAATTCTTTTATCAAAAACTTCTTAGGGGGCAGCTGGGTAGCTCAGTGGACTGAGAACCAGGCCTAGAGACGGGAGGTCCTAGGTTCAAATCTGACCTCAGCCACTTCCTAGCTGTGTGACCCTGGGCAAGTCACTTGACCTCCATTGCCTAGCCCTTACCACTCTTCTGCCTTGGAGCCAATACACAGTATTGACTCCAAGATGGAAGGTAAGGGTTTAAAAAAAAACAACTTCTTGGAATGAATGGGTCATTGGCTAAGTTTAGTAATTTTCTGTTAATTATAAGTATTCATTATGATTTTATCTGTTATGCAGACAATATATACTTTCACAATCCAATGAACTCTTTCAGACAGTCCACTTTCTGTTATTTTATGAAACATATCAACCCATTCATATCATTTTTTTTAAAACTGGAGAATAAAATACAGAAGAAGTAAATTAAAATAATTAGAAAGCCAAAGAAAATATGATCCCTATTTCAAATATTATACTGTCACAGGGTGCTGAAATTTTTCTCTAATTTATTGAATACTATGCTTGTTCTACATGAATTAGGAAAGTCTTAGTAAAAATAATTAACAATTTGTGACAAGTAGATTTTTATTTGCATAATTTTTATGTAGAACCATTCCCTACTGACATTTGATACTTAATTTAACTCTTCTTGTTGCAAATAAAATCTCTATTATCATAATGTGTATAATACTAGACCTCATTGTCTTTCTTCCTGTAACCAAAAGTTCATTTCCTATTCCTTCCTTTTCATGCTAGATATGTGTTGACTGTCACCAGATCTCCCACTCTTATCTCCAACATCAAAATTATAATTGATCACCTGCTCATTTTTAGTCTTGTGTTTAAATTCTTATATTATTTGGCATATAATACATAAATTTTAAAAAAACAAACATTTATCTTTGCCGTTAAATTACTCTCTCTACTTTCCACAATCTTTAGTTCAAATTCTAGTCATCAAAGAATTGAAAGAGAACCAGGAATGGTCTTTTTGTAAAGGAGATCAATACAGTTTATCTCACATATTAGGTTTTAAAATGAAAGGAAAAAAAAAACTACTGAAATATATATTCTTTAACAAGAGGATCTTTGCTTAGTCTACCTTTGGGGAATAACTTGAATCAAAAATATGAAAGGGGTGACTTTGGCTGACTAAAACTCAAAATCAGTAACACAACTGAACTTGTGGTTGAAAGCAGATAACATATTTATTTATGTCATAGATAAAGTGTAATGGAGGAAGACTCTAAATACCCTAAGTCACCCACATAAAAACCCAGAATAAGATAAAATAAAGCTGAACTTCCCCCACAATACGTACATGCTTCTCTTGCTTAGGAAGCAATGACATCAATTCAAATGTATATTTAATAAAGATAAGATAATTTCAAGTAAAATTCATAATAAACTATTTAGAAAATTTCTTATATGCCATAGAGAAAATTATATAAAACCTGAACCTAGATTGTTGTCTTATTTTTATTTAGTGCTTACAAATGAAGTTTTAATCCAATCAATTTGTCCTAAGAAATTACGGGCAATCTCTCAATTTGTTGCAGTTATACAAATTCTATCTTTTTAAAAGCAAACCTATGAATGAATTCTGTACTTTTATCATCATTGACCTACAAAATTGAATTTTACTTCCTTAATAGCATAATTTAGCATAGCACAGTGTGATCAGAAACATTAAAATAATACAAAAACAGGGGCTTCTTTCCAATATAATATGTATGTCACGAATATAAAAAAGACAGTTGAAACCAAAACATTATTATTACTTCTGAACTAATGATAACATTTATTTAATTTAGAATAACAAGCATATCCACCTTTCAATGTCTTGAGAAGATCTAAGGGAAAAATTTTATATGATTATCATCAGTTTGAGTAAAAGACCTTCCAAGGACATATGGACAAGAGTGAGAATGGCAGACAGAGAAGTCTGGATGATAGGCCTGATTTATCCCCAAGACATCTATAAATGACTTAAACATGCCACCATGACCATGAAGTACTATCATTCTTATAGTGCTCACATGACCCCAACATAAAGTAATTTTGCAGTTTAATAATCATATATATTCAGTCTTCAAGTCACTTCCATCAACAGAAACCAAAATACAAGCCCCTCCTTTTGTTTTTTAAGGCCTTTCATCAGCTGGCTACAGCCTATTTTTCCATGTGTATTTCCTACTATTCTTCTTTTATATGTTCTGTAGTGCAGCCAAAATATCCTACTTGCTCTTCTCCAAACAAAAAATTCCATTGCTTTTGAACAGGGTACCCCTCCTCTTAGCTCCATTCTACAACTGAACTGCACACTCTCCTGCCAACTAATATGGGAAGCCTTATCCCCAGCTGCCAGTATTATCCCTTCTGGAAATTTCTATCTCTACTTTGAATGTGTTTTGTCTTAATTTGTCTATGTATTTGTTGTCTTCCCCCTCCCCCAAAGAATGTAATGGTTGTTTCATTTTTGTCTTTTTATCACCAAATCTTAGCTGTTTCTAGGCTCCAGGTACTTAATAAATGCTTGTGGAATGAATGAAAGAATCAATCAATCATCTCCTGACTTCCAAGGTCATGCTCCTACGTTCCTCAATGATTTTTTTCCATCAGAACTCCCTGGTGACTTCAGTATTCATAATGACAATTTTTCTAACATCTTCCGACTTCCTTAAGTCCCAGGATGTCAGCCTTGTAACATCATCAGTAACTCCATCTGTCCTACCTCCAAGTTCATAAATCCCAAGGTTTTCTCTGGTTCCAATCTCCTGTCCTTGCACTTTTCCTGCCTCTCCTCCTGGGCCTGCTCTGTGCACGTCAGGACTGCTGATCTCTAGATCCTGCCCCATTCTCTTCTGCTACCATCAATGTCCTTCCTTCAGAGTCTTCACCTTGGAGCTAGCCATTTTAATATGGTGCCATCATCCACTCTTAAAACTCTTCCCTTAGGTTCTTCTATTGTTACTATGCCATCCCAACCCTGGATCACCCAACCATTGAACTTTTCTCCTATTCCCAAACATCAATGCTGCTGGAGGAAATCACAAAACTATGTTGACTGAGCCCACTACATATTTATGCCATCTAACTTCAGTGAGGCATTTACCACTACATAGCAAACCTTTTTAGATTACTTTAGAATCTTTTTAAGACTTAGAGTTAGATTCCAGAGAGAGCTAAGTAGTACAGCCTGAAGTAAGGAAGACCTGAATTCGTTTCTGGATTCTCAGACACTTACCAACAGCTGTATGACCCTGAGCAAGTCACTTAACCTCTGCCTCAGTAACAGCACCTACCTCCCAAGGTTGTTATAAGAATCAAATAAGATATCTGTAAAGAACTTAGAGTAGTGCCTGGCATATAGTAGGTGCTTAATAAATAAATGCTTTTCCCTTTTATTTGCCTCTAACTTTCTGTTGCACTCCCCACAGTATCTCCTCTAAACTTTGTCCTCAAATCCCTACACCTTCTTTCCCTAAGGAAATAATCTTGCCTTTCTACTTGAGCTTATTTAAGCTTTTCATTTCCCCAAACTCTGCCCTGGTCCACTGTTCTTTTTGGCCAGTCTCTCACCTGGCTCATTGTTTTGAAGAGAATCCAACCACACTTCACTTTAGACCTTACTTCCTATTCTCCTTCTTAGACCTTCTCCTATTCTCTGCTGGCAGCCTTCCTGCCACCCGCATACCCTCTTTCCTCTGCCATTGCCTCAGTTCTAGAACCCTATTAAAATCAACTCTGACCAATCTTATAATAGCATTTTGAACCAAAATGCCCCTTTCCCCAGTCACTATTGCTACATGTATGTGCCTATCCCTATTCAAATGTAAACCCCTTAAGTTCAAATGTGCATCCCAGCACTAAACAACTAATTAATTTTATTATTAATTAATATTATTTAGTTAATTATAATTAATATTAATTGTTATTGATATTGATATTATTATACTAATATTAATAAATGCTTTTTGATTCATTCTTTTGCATGTCATTCAATGCAAATCAACAAGCATTTATTAAGGACCTCTTATGTGCCAGGCAGCACTGTGTTAAACACTAGGCATACAAAAGTAACAAGAAACTCACATTCTAATGGGGAAGTCAACATACAAACTAGAAACAAAATAAGTTTAGGATAAAATCTGGGCAGGAAAGCACTACTAAAATTAAAGGGAATTAGGAAAGGCTCCTCACAGCAAAGTTGAGAGACCTTGGAAGCCACCTGCTGTGAACTCACTTTCTGTATCTCAAACTTTCTTTGTTTCTTGAGCACAGGCTCAAGTCTCAGCTGATAGATGTCCCTTCGCCTAGCCAATATTAAACCCTCCATATCTCTTTCCCCCTCTTATCCTCCCTCTCTTCTACAGTTCTTTCCCTGCTGACTATAAAAAAGCTCAGACCTTCCATATGAAAAAGAGCCTTCCCCTGCATCTTATACTCTCCTCAATACCATGCAATCAACTAAAAGGACTCTCCAACTACTCTACTGAAATTGCAGGCACCAAATTCACCAATGACTTCACTGCCAAAGCTTTTTCTTTAGCCTTCATCTTCATTTACATTTCTGCAGCATCTGATGTTTCTCTCCTTTCTGAATGTTTATCTTGCAACATCTATCAAACCACTTTCTCTTCATCTTCCTATGTCTCAAATTCTGTGTGGTCAGTGTCCTTTGCTAAGTGACTGTGCTCTTCTAGGCCTGTGACTTCAATGATCACCTCTAGAAAATAACTACTAAATGTAGTCTCCCTGTCACTGAACACAGTGAAGACTACATTTGCAGGGCACATCTCTACCTGGATATTTGGCTGGCAACCCAAACCCAAAAAAGTCCATGAATGATCACATCATCTTTTACCCACTTCTTCTCCTTCTAACTTCCCTAAGTCTGTTGATGATATCATACTATTTCTCATCACACAATTTCCAGACTTGAATCCTCTCTGTTTTTTCCATTTCCATTATTCCATAGAGCCAAGAAGTTTCCAAGTTCTGCCAGTTCTACCTTCACAATCTCTCTAGGATCTGCCTATTCTCCCCCATGCCAAGCCACCACCTTGCTTCCAATTTCTCCCTTCTCCAACCTATCCTTCACACATTTGCCAAAATAATTTTTCTAATGCACATATCTGACCATGATTTTATGTTATTCTTCTGGACCCCTTTTATATCTAGAATAAAATCTATCCTCACCCTAAATTTAAAGCCCTTTGCAATATGGCTCCAATTAAATTTTCTAGCCATATTCACACTATAATCTAGCTAAACTAAGCTATTTATTATCCTCTTTTCTTTCCATAAATTCAGGGGGGTATGGATCCTTGCCAAGAATAAACTTCTTATTCCTCTCTTCCTGTTGAAATCAACAAATCTGATTTAATCCAACAAACATTATTAAATGCCTATGAAGTACCAGGTACTGTGTTACAAGATGGGAATACAAACAGAAAAAGGAACTATAGCTCTTGCCCTCAAGGATCTAACATTCAGCTAGAATTTATGTAGAAACCTCATCTTTTTTCAAGGGCCAGGTCAAATACTATCTCTTCCATTAATCCTTCCCTTATGTCTCCCCAGGTAAACTGACCTCTCATCCATCAAATTTTCCTAGAGCACTTTAGATCTTTCCTTTGCTCGATTAAATTTTTTCTTGTCATCAAACTTAATTCTGTACTTATTCTATCTCCTCTAGTAAATTGTAAACTTTACAAGACAAGGGTCATGCTGTTTTTTCATTGTATTCAAAGCATACTAACTAGTAGCAGGTGTTTAATAAATGAATCTCTACTTTACTAGAAGATAATATTTCAATGATCTGTGATCTTATAAAAATGGTTAAATGATTACTTCCTCAACCACAAAAATTATAACTCATCTACAGTCTCTCATCCTGTGTGTCTGATCTCTCTACTCATAAATGCTTTACAGAGGATCAACCCAAAAGGGTGGACATCACTCTCTAAGTCTATTAACATTTCAGGAATGCCAATGCAGAACTTGGGCCATCCATCTGTTTGTTACCTCAACTCCTTTATAAGATCAGCCTTTCTTTTCCAATTCTTTATTTCCTGGATGAAATAAATCTTTAATGCCATTTCCTACATGTCATTGTTGGTAGTATATATAGTTTTATATACATCTACATTCTAAGAAAGACACTGACAAACTAGAGTGTGTTTACTATAGGTAAAGGACCTTGAATTTACATGATATAAGGTTAAGTTAAAACCAGGGCTCTTAACCTTGGGGCTATGAACTTAACTATTTTTTGTTTGATATTTTGACATTTCAGTGGAATGTTTCCTTTGTAATTCTGCTATTTTATTTTTATGCTCTTATAGAGCAGAGGAAATAGACATATAAGTCAATAGGCACTGATACCTTCAATAGAAAGAATCATTAAATATTGTGACAGACAATCAATGAAGATTATAGGAACTTATTCTTTTTTAATTTGGGAAATTTTTTTAATTAATTAATTTAGAATATTTTTCCATGGTTACAAGATTCATGTTCTTTCCCTCCCCTCATCCCCCCCCCCCCCATAGCCGACATGCAATTCCACTGGGTTTTACATGTGTCATTGATCAAGACCTATTATAGGAACTTATTCTTTTTTTTTTTTTAAACCCTTACCTTCCGTCTTGGAGTCAATACTGTGTATTGGCTCCAAGGCAGAAGAGTGGTAAGGGTAGGCAATGGGGGTCAAGTGACTTGCCCAGGGTCACACAGCTAGGAAGTGGCTGAGGCCGGATTTGAACCTAGGACCTCCCGTCTCTAGGCCTGGCTCTCAATCCACTGAGCTACCCAGCTGCCCCCATAGGAACTTATTCTTAAAGAACTTCAAAACCACAATAGATTGCCATCTGTTTGAGATGCTATAGGTAGAAATCATTAAGATAGCTCCCAGAACATCCTCAGAGTTCTCAGTAACACCAAACAATGCCCTCATTTTCAGTTGATGAAACAAAAGATAAGGGTAAAAATAATTGATTTCTACTCCCACCCACTAGTAAAATCTAATTTGGTGTAACACATATACTCATCTAGAACTAATTCAAATTATTAAAATGTCACTGCAATTCCAAATTAAACTTTAAGAAAACAAGTTAAAGCCATAAACACTAGGTAGAAAATTCATACTTACGATTATCATAAATTGGGTTGGAGACAACAGGAGGAAGAGCTGATGTTAAATTGCCATGTTCATCAAGAAGGAAAACTTGAAAACAGAGTCTTACTACATTGAGATCACAGTCTTCAATGTTGAGTAGCTGTTGTTCTGGAACTATATAACAAAATTATTTTAAGGAGACTTAGAATAAACATAAAAAATTTGTAAAAGTACAAATTCTTTCCTCCCATAATTCCACCTAACTAACTTTGAAAGAGGCTTTGTGTTTTTAAAAAAATGAATGGCACAATTTTAATTTTAATCTAATTCTGCCTCTGATCAATCATTTTTCATTTAAGTATTTTCGATCATGGATTCTGTAACTAGACATTTTTAAAAAGTGGAAAAAGAGACTGAACCTTTCCCATCTAGGAAGAATAATAGAAGAGAATTTTAAAATTGGCATCAGTAATATAAATGATGCTGAGCAAATGGATCTATGCAATACACTGCAGACTATGACATTACTGCAATATAGTGCAATGAAAAGAATGCTAGATTTAGAATCAGGGGACCTGTGTCAGAATCTTAATTCTGCAGATGACCTTGGGAAATCCAATGATGACCTTGGGAAAATCATATAAAGAACTGATAAAGTGATTCACTTTAATTTATTAGTAATATGAGTTTTTTTAAAAAATGAACTAGTGAGGTAATATGGCACCTTAGAATGAATT
Source organism: Monodelphis domestica (assembly GCF_027887165.1). Classification (NCBI taxonomy): domain Eukaryota; kingdom Metazoa; phylum Chordata; class Mammalia; order Didelphimorphia; family Didelphidae; genus Monodelphis; species Monodelphis domestica. The sequence goes on from NC_077227.1 coordinate 641,385,265, forward strand.
TGGAACCAGAGGGCATGGGTTTAAATCCTGTCCCTGACAATATGTGACCTTGGGAATTTAACATATCTGAGCCTTAGCTGCAAAGGGATTTAGGTTGTCCCCTCTCCATTACTTTCCAGCTCTAAATCTATGACCCTATGGTTAAATAATTATATTGTATCCTGAGAATTAAGAAATAGCAGCATACAAAAGGAAAAACTTATATGGCACCTTCTATGTGCACTGTGCTAAGTGCTTTACAAATATCATCTTATTTGATTCTCACAATAACCCTGGAGGGTGTAGGTGTTATTATGATCTCCATGTTACAACTGAGGAAACTGAGGCAAACAGAGATTAAGTGACTGGCCCAAGGTCACAAAGAACATACAGGAATTAAGAGCATGTGTTTTGAGAGGTAATGTACAGATGGTTAAAGAAAATTTAGTTTACACATGTAAGGGAAAATCATCAAAATTTAAAATGAAACTTTATGCATATATAAAAATTTAGACTCAAAAAAATTCCTAGAGTCAAAAAAAATTAGGCTAACATTTTGGTACCTGTATGGAAATAGCAAAATCTTGATAATCACTTAAAATATTTTGAAATTTATATTTTGAAGAAACTGTTCCTATCAGAAATATTTCTGCCTTTTTTTTTACCCTTACAGCATGTCCATTATCATATAAATTACTAAAATTCTGACTCTTAGGTTTTTTAATCCTTAAGGAAATACATTCTCACATTGCTTTTTAAAATTCATTGTCCCAAAGTGTACTTAAATTGAAGGTATATGTGTGTGTATATAAATCCCTGAATATACCATTAAAAGAAGATTTCCTAACTTTGTATGTTACAGATTGCCTTATTAAAGTAACTCTGATTGTTTTAGATTAAGGTTTCCATTGAAGTGATATTCATCATAATAACATTTACGAATTTCTATGCAACATCACGATAATGCTTCTTATTCTTAAATCAACCCTACCTAACTCTTCATCAGATTTAGAAAGCACCTGAAGCGTGCTTCACCAGGAGTTCGCACAACTGAACAACTAAAGGTCAAAACAATATTCATACCTGCATCAAAGTACTGCACTTATGTCCCATAAACATGTGGGTGATGAGAATGCCTACTCATTAAAATGTTAACAATATTTTAATATGTAATGACATGCAGAAAATATAATTTCAAATACCTTTTGAATGAGACACTGAACAATATGAATAAATTGACTTGGGCATTAGATAGATGATTGTGCAAATGTATCTATTTATGCAAAATATTGGCATATCTGATAACAATCTATAATATAATATAAACATAGCCAATCTTTCCACAAAAGTAAATAGATATTACATATTACAATAAATAGATCTACACCTTTTTTACTTATAATAGTCTTAAATTTGATCTCAAAATCAGAACAAAAAGTTAAATGCCAGAGACCTCTATCCCTTTTTCTGCCTTTTCACTTTGGAGGCAGCTTAATGCTAGTTTTTCATTCTAATTAGAGAGTGAGGAAATGTAAGAGTAGTTTTTGTTCTTCACAAAAAATTATGCTATGAAACTTAGTAGCTGATAACTCTTCAGACTAATAATACCTTTCTGGCTCCATTGCCCTTTTCACGTTTTTAGGCTTTAATCAAAACATGGAAGGCTCCTTTTCTTTCTACATCAAGTTAGCAACAAATGGACCCCTCAACATCATAGCCTAGGACCATAAAGTTAACGAAACACCACTTTTAACATATCGTTCCCCTGCTCAAAAACCTTGAATGGCTTTGTCTATGTGATAAAACCCAATCTCTTTACCATGGCCCTCCACAATGTGGTTCCAAGCTCCCTCTTTAAATTGTTTTCTCACTACTCTACAATCAGTCAACAAACTTTTATTAGAGGTTTACTAAGTGTTAGTCTTGTACATAACATGGGTATTGTGGCACTTAAGATAAAAATATAAGTATTTTTAACACATATTTATATATATTGTATTATATATTACAGTATATATATATATTTTTTTCCTGCCTTCAAGGAGCTTCCATTCTATGGGGAGACAAATGCATATAAATAGGCATACATGGGGGCAGTTGAATGGCTCAGTGGATTGAGAGCCAGGCCCAGAGATAGGAGGTCCTGGGTTCAAATCTGGCCTCAGACACTTCCTAGTTGTGTGACCCTGGGCAAGTCACTTGACCCCCATTGCCTAGCCCTTACCACTCTTCTGCCTTAGAACCAATACCCAGTATCGATTCCAAGACGGAAGGTAAGGGTTAAAAATAATAATAATAAATAAATAAATAAGTATACACAAGAGACCTACAAGGTACCCTGGAGGTAACTATAGAAAAGAAAGTATTGGCTGCACTTGAATAGCTAGAAAAGGGTTCTCATAGTAATCTTTGAATTTAAATGGAAGCCAGTCTTGTAAGAAGCTGAAGTGAGAAGAGTAAACATTCCAGGAATAGGGGACAGTCAGGGCAAAGGTTCAAAGAAGAGAGATGGAGCATCATGGGTGAAAAGCAGTCAACAGGCTGGGATGGCTGAATTGTAGAGTTCATAGAGGGACAGTAGAAGGGTTTTAAAAAACTGGGAAGAAGCAGGGACTGGATTGAGAAAATCTCTAGTGACAAAGAGGGGGAGTTTTTGTTTGATTTTAGAGATAAGAGGGCACTCCTGGAGTTTGGTGAGGGATGGTGAGGTGCCATTTAACTCAAGTCAAATTTTTTAGTTTCTATCTACATTAGTCCCTTAGGTAGATCGTACATATTCTTGCCTATGATTCTTTTGAAAAGTTGTCTTCTCCTTTCCACCTTTTTAAAATATTATTGTTTAAAGATCCTGTTCAAAACTCCCTACTTTGTAAGACATTCGTGGCTCCTCCCCAATACAGCATAGCTTCTCCTTCTGCATTTCTATCACTATCATTTTCTGTGCCATTTATCATATACTAGTAAGTACTGTTAATTATACATTATGATCATCATCTCTTTAACTACATAATATACTTCCTAAGGATAGGATTTCTTTATACATTGTTTTCTTTCTCTCTCATAATGCAAAATTACCTTGTATATGTTTTCTATACATTTATAGGGTTATATTGTTTCCCTAATAAATCTCCCTCTGAGAGGGCTGGAGTTATTTCATTTCTGGTTTTGTATTTCCAATTCCTAGTACATGGCACCCACTTAAATAAATGCTTGTTAGCTGACTGCCTAACAAGAGTGCCTTAAACATAGTAGGCATTTAATTTTGGTTTTGGACCTGATCTGTGATTACATAGTTTTAGGAAGCTCCCCGTGAGGAAACTTCCTCTTCCAAAACAGATTAGCATTTACCCTGCAATTTATGATCTTAGAGATATTGCTTTTGATTAATACTAATAAATTCACAATGCACAAAAAATAACTTAAAGTTAATATATCACTCAAGACTTGGACTATTCAATTTATTTCACAGCCTTATGCCAAAAAGAGAATAGGTATAGTTGATTGAAGAATAACTAACTACTAGAGACTTTCAGAGAATAATTTAGTACAAACACAGAAAGTGATTTTTAAATATGACTTAAAGGCTATATTTCTTGGAAAAGAAGGTAATAGTCTTATGCAATAATATCAAGGGTCCTGTACAATACCAGGCATGAGTAAATTGGTAGATTTTTATTGATATTACCATCATCTGGCGAAAAAGAGGTAGAAGAGGGTGAAAAAATTCAGCAAAATGGATCAATACAAAATTTGACATTCTATGCAATATCCCACCACCTCAACAAAGAAGCAACAGATGCAGGGGAAAATGAAGAGAGGGATCTTCCCATATCTCTTCTTTGGGACCAGCTTATTCTTTATAATTTCTCAACATTCATTTTCAATTGTTTTGTGGTTATTGGCCTTTCTATTTATGTCATTGCTGTCACAATGTAGACTATTTTCCTGGCCTTGCTTATTTTTACTTCCCCTTTTAAACTTCATGTCTTTCCATGCTTCTCTGCATTCATCATCTATATCATTTCTTACAGCATGGTGATAAGTCCCAGTCAACTGATGAGCATCTACTTTTTTCCCAAAAAAGTTTAGTAATAAGTATTTTAGAGACTATAGGACTTTTCTGTAAAATAATCCAAAATATAAATTTGATATAAGCTTATGACATGATATAAACATATCCAATCTTTCCACAAAAATAAATATTAATCACCCACACTTCATTGCCTTATAATATAGTCTTAAATTTTATCTTAAAATCTGAACAAAAAGTTAGATAACAGAAACCTCTATCCCCTTTTCTACTGTTTCACTTTATAGGTTTGTTAACATTAGTTATTTATCCTAATTAGAAGATGAGAAAAATTGCCAGTGAGCTCTTTGGAGTAGATGTCTAGCAGCAGTAGAATCTCTGGGTCAAAAGGTATGTATTTTAGTCCCTTTATTTGCATAATTCTAAACTGTTTTCCAGAACAGCTATACTAATTCACAGTTCTATCATCATGGCATTATTGTGTCTGTCTTCCCAGGGCAGTTTGTTTGGTCCTGGGAAAGTCACTTAACCCTGTTTGCCTTGGTTTCTCATCTGTAAAATGAATTGGAGAAGGAAATGGCAAACCACTCCAGGATCTTTGCCAAGAAAACTCCAAATGTGATCATGAAGTGTTGGACATGACTTAAACAACTGAACAATAAATTACCACAATTTGTGCAACACTAACTATTCCAATCTTTTATCATCTTCTCCAATTTCCTGGGTGTGAGGTGAAACTACTGAGTTGCTCTGATTTTCATTTCTCTTCTTATTAGTGATATGGAACCTCCCCTTCTCTCTGACACTGCCACCATTCTACTGTAACCTCTCATCACCTCATACCTGGGCTATCACCCCACTTCTATCAGACACTAATGTCATAGTCCTAAATCATGTCAGCTTCCTAGTCAATGAATTCCAGTGATTTCCTATTGCCTTTAGGAGCAAACACAAAAGATAGTATTTGCTCTGTTAAGCATTCAAAGCCCTTTGGAAACTTGCTCCTTCTTACTTTTCCCACCATGTACTATTTGATTCAGTGACACTCCTCCTGGCCAAACAAAACACTGCATCTCTAGGTTCTGGGCATTCTTCCTGAATGTCTCCCATGCCTGGAATGCTCTCCTTCCTCCACTCCAATGACTCATTTCCTTTAAGTCGCAGTCAAAATCTCATCCTCTACAGGTAGCCTTCCTCAACTCTCCCTGATTCCAGTACTTTTCCTCTATTAATTTTCTCCTGTTTTCCTGTATTTAGCTTGGCATATCTATATATATTTGTTTGCATGTTGCCTCTTTCATTAGTTGGCTGCCCTCTTTGAGACCAAGGACCATATTTTGCCTCTTTCTGTAACCTCAGCACTTGGCACTGTGCCTGGCACATAGTAGGCACTTAGTAAATGTTTATTGATTGATTCTTTCACATTACTGTTAATCATATGTAATTTCCTTGAGAACTTTATTTATATCCAATGACCATTTCTCTATTGGAGAATAGTTTTTTATCATATATTTCTGTTAGCTGCCTATACATATTGTTGATGCAAAACCCAGCAGCCAAGCATGAATTATTTAAAAGATCACAGATTCATTGATCTACATCTAAAAAGGAGTTGAGCCCCACACCTTAATTTACAAATAAGGAAGAGGAACTACTAGAGAGTTTCCCTTGGCTTGTTCATGGTCACAATGGTCATTAAATATCAATACTATGATTTCAACCTGTTCCTCTGATTCCAAACCTAGTCATTTTTCCAGGGTATCATTCAATGTACCAGTTCTTTTAATACATTTTGAAAACTGAAGGTTGAGCATGAAACTATGATAAGAGAAAGAAGAGGAGAAAAATCCTTGCCAAGAAGAAATAGTAAAGCAGGTAGGCTATATACCATTAAAGAGACAAGTTTAACTTAGAGGAATGTTTGTGTGTTATGTATATGTGACATACACGCACACAAAAATCACACAGAAAATGTTATATATATACTGTTAATATATATAACTACATGTATTTTTGCATGTCTATTTGCATATATATGTAAAACTTGTGACATGTTAATCTAAAGTTTATAAAAGCATAATGACAAAGAATGTTAAAAATCAGTACAGTAACAGTACATGGAAATTTGGTTTCTCCCATCCCCTAGTTGTGTGGTCCTAAAAAAGACAAAATTTCTATGAGCTTTCAGTTTCCTCCCCTGTCAAATGTCTCCCAGAGCTGTTATGTGGAAAGGTTTTGCCAAAGATCTTCCCTGCAAGAAGTAACATTCCAAACACTTTTCATGAAAAAGGCACAAAGTTAGACCCTGGGAATAAAAAGATGAAAAATAACAATCTTTGCCCACAAGAAACTTACTGTCTACTGGGACAAAAACAGAAGCTCACAGAGAAGTGTGACTGGGGCAAAGGAGAAATGTAATAAAATATTCTAAGAAAAAGGATTGAAAACACTTAGCAGGCAAGTTTCACAGAAAGAACTTGAATAAAGACTTCAAAGAAGAGAAGAAGCATTGACAGGCTGCAACAATGGAGAGCATTCAATACATGGGTCACAACTGGCACATATCCATGGAAGTCTGAGCTTTTGTGATGAACTGAGAAAACAATGGGTAACTGGGTATTGACTACACCCACAGGCTGCATGGAATGGAATGTGAAATGAAGTTGGAAATATCACAGAATTTCATAACTAACAGAGCCTTCAGCTGTCCTGTATAATAGCAACAGGGTCTGGAATCAGGAAATCCTGAGTCCAAATCTAGCATTTCCGGACTGAGTGACCCTGAATGAGTCACTTAACCTCCTCCTGCTTCAGCTCCCTCATCTGTAAAGTTTGAATAATAATAGCACCTATCTCCCAGGGTTGCTGTGAGGCCCAAAGGAAATAATAATTGTAAAGTGCTTACTTTAACACAGTGCCTGGCACAAAAGACGATCTATATAAATGTTAGCGGTGATGATGATGCTATCCAACTTCTTCATCTTACAGATGTGAACATGGAGGCCCAGAGAAGCTCTGAGCTCAAACATGCAAAAGCAGCCATTTTAACGCAGAACTCTTTCCATTGGACCTCTTGTCTCATAAAAAAGAAACCAGGTTGAAGGGGTTACCTGGATTTGAACCTCTTGATCTGCAGTCAAAAGTCCTTCCCTTGGGCCATACTCGATGGCAGGCTAGTCAGACTGTGGAGGGTATTTCAGCATTAAGTTAAGGAATTAGTATTTTATTCTATAAACAATAGACAGCCAATCAAGGTGGCTGCCAGAGTGGCACGGATCCATACCTTACTCCACTCCTTAAGTAGACAAAACAGAAGGTAGGATTAGTAATTTGGTTTAGCTTCTTTAATAATTTCCAGCCTTTCAAAACTTTTACATTCTTTATTCAACAAACCTGCATTAATTCAAGTAACTTAAAAGTTGTAGTTGCCACACAAAATCAGCCTTTAGATAATCTACACTGAAAGCAGGTTAACCCAAAGTTCTCACCTATTTTGTTACCAAGTCCTTATAAGTACATTAAAGAAATCTATAAACTATCATGAAAGAGGAAGCGTGCATCCAGCCAATTCCTCTTAAACTATTTTTACATTGTACTTCATACTTGATCAACAGAATATGATGAAACATTTATGTTCTCCTTTTTTAAATGAAAAGTTTAAGACATGTCTTTAGAACCCAAATAATACAGAAATTCTTTACTCACAAGCGTTATACACAAATGGTAATAGATTATGGGAAGGAAAGAAATGAACTTTTTATAATTTATCACTATGCCATTCTTGTTGAAATTGAAAATGTAAATTAAAAACCAATTTAAGAAACTTAGCTCTTTAGGCATAAGCTTTAAAAAATTCTCAGAATGCCAAATTTCATTGATGTAAAACAAGATGGACAGAATGGGTACTTGTACATTGATATATTTTATAAACATTATAAGAAAAGATTTAAATTAATTCAATTTCTTCTTACTGACTATATATGACACTAACCTCTTGGGGATGGGAAAGAAAGGGAAAGAAAAGGAAGGAACCCAGGAACAGAGTCTTAGAAGAGGGAGATGAGTATGAAGGCTCAAGAACGGAAGGTATAGTGTATAGACTGCTACAAAGTGACTTGGAGGCAAGGTAAAGTAAGCATTCATCTATGGGAGGATGTAGCATTCCAGACATATAAGCAACTGGGAAGTATGATTGATGTATTAAATACCTGATCAGATCAGTTAATGATCAATGTATAGACAGTTCTAAAGGCAGGAGAATTCCTGAGCCTAAGCCACAAAGGCTTAGCCCTCACCTTGTCAAACCTCATTCCTCTGAAAAGTGCATGTCAGGTGAATCTCCACCTCCTCTGATCTTGTCATTGTCTATTCAACCAATGTTAAGACCTACGTGCTATGTTATTTTTCATTGATCACCTCTCAATCCACAATAAATTCTGGGGTGAGGGGTGCTACTCTTCCTCTTGATTCCTGCAACCTTGGAGTTCTTCCTTCTATCGCTTTTTATCTTTCCTAGCACCACTCGTGGCCATGGGCTGTCTATCTCAGAATTCTTACTTCCATGTGTTCTCTTATTTCTCATGTTTTCATTTTATTAGTTTTCAAGGGAAACATTATCAGGAGCAAGCACCGCTCCCTATATTAATTAACTTGTCTGTGAGTCTTCATTTATCACCCATTTTCCTCAGAATCCTTTCTCCTTCTCAAGTTACAAACCACAAAGGAAAAACTTTATGTAGCAACCGCTGGTCAGATTGCTAAAGAGGGCAGTGAAGGGGAGTAGGGAAAAGACCTAGAAGAAAGAGTCAGAGGTTAGAGTAGAAGGAAGATGAGGATAGAGCAGACAGAAAGGTAGAGAAATGATCAGGAAGTGGTGTAATTTCATAAAAGTTTGCTGATTGATATCTGTCAATTTGTATAGAAATGTCTAAATGAACAGGGCCAAACTGCCTAAAATTAAAGCTCTGAATTTTTATATGAACTGCTAAGACAATATAGAACATTAACTTACTTGACCATAGCCTAAAATAAAATTGAAAATTGATCTTGTTAATTGAATTGACTGAAATTAAGAATTGATTAGCAGCATTTTTTTTAACCAAATCATAGAAATTTCCATAACAACCCCCCCAAAACACCAAGGATATTTGGTTTCCAGGTTCACATTCTTTAATACATAAGAATCCATGATTCAACTGGTATAGGTATTTTCAGTAATGCAGATCATATCACATATCCCTTTGTACTTTAGTAAACAGATAATCTTAATAAACTACTATGACTAAAAAATTATCCTATGGCCAACTTGTGATCTGCCTCTCTGAACTTAATTAGATTGATCTAAAATGTGGCATCTCATCCACTGCCAGTATCATACTCAAAGTCTTTCTAACTTGATGGGATGAGACAAACCCAGGGTCACCCACAAACCATAAGAATGCAAAGGAAGTCTTTAGTTTTAAAACATAAAACAAAATTGCTGGTCAGCAGAAACAAATATATTAAAAGTATATTTATTCCAAACCATATAGTCAACATTCTATTTTTTCTTTTCGATATAGAAGGTTAGCAGGTCATCCTGCACTATCCTTTATAGCCCCATTACTGGGGAAGTATAATGCTGCCCTGAGTTACATGAGGAGCCTTGTGTTTTTGCTTGTTTTTGTTTGTTTTTAAACCGGTTAAATGGAGAAAATAAAAGGCTCTATTCTCTGACGATAGGGAACTGGGATACAAATCACTTGCTTCACTATACTCCTCCCCTGTCAGATGCCAAGGTTTATCTCAAAAAAAGGAATTATAAAAAAAAAATGCTTATATACCCTTCGGACAAAGTCATTGCCTAGTACATGTGTAAAACAGAAAACTGAAACATATGATGGAGATACAAATTCCAAAATATCAAAGACTATTAGGTCAATGTTATATATTCCTATCCTACATGCAGTGTCAAGGTAATCCTTTAAGAGCTTAACAAAGAGTAACATTGGAATGGTTACCAGAATCCGATCATTACATATTTACAAATACTGTCTGAGTTTTTGACTTTATATTCCAGTGGAGTCTAATTAAAGTGAGGAAGGCACAAGTTTGATTAATCCTGTTTTTTTCCTGTCAGAACTGTACACAGATCTTGCTCTGGATTTTGCACAAAAGGGTTTGACTCTCAGCAGGTTGGTTAATAGAAAGAAGTATCCTTAGTCCATACAAGACAATCTGTAAAGCATGAGACTACAGGGAAAACAGAGATGTACCTGTTCCTGTTTATTTCCAAACCACTGTTTTTTTAATACTACAAAACACATATCACATTCTTGAAAAGAATCTTGATTTTGACCAAACTACAAATATTATACTCACTTATATGACTACCAATAAAGTTACTTTTATAGATATAAGAACATACAAACAGAAGATCCATTTCTTCTCTTATCAAATGCTATTGAAATAAAGCTTCCTAAAGATAAAATTTGAACTAATGAATGCTCCCTGTATTGAAAGTGATACAAAAACCTTTTTTTAGAAAACCTTACCTACAGGAAAAATAAAATAGAAGGGAAATAAGTACAGCAAGAAACTGAGCTTAAATTTTTTAATTAAAAAAACTGAGTTTAAGGTATGTTTGTGGTTTTGAAAATTTTAGAACTTTGAGATTCAAATAAATATTTCTATCTCTTATTCGAAGTTTAAAAAACAAAATCACATGATAATCATTACCACTACTATAAAAGTCCCATCAGAATAGAGAATGAAACCAACCTGTGAAAAGGTTAGCATGGTAGTGTGACTTTTTTGCAATATGGCCCTTCAAATAAAATTTCCCTCAAAACTCAGCTTTTCACTTAGACTAAAATAATTGACTAAATGTATCATACATTTTGAGAAGCCACTCAAATGACACATCTAGATGTCTATGCTACCTACATGAAGATAGTCCTATACTATATTACAATTTCAAACCTGAATCTGTCATTTCCAACACTCTGTGACTTTGAGGCAATCAATTGGCTTCTCTAAGCCTTGGTCTCCTCCTTAACTGAAAGATTCATCCCAGTTTTATAATGCTATGATTGATATCCAGAACCAAACATCTTCCCTCCCATAACACCCCTCCCATCCCAATTCTTGTTTCTGTCACTAGTAACTTCCCTATGCTCCCAGGCTCAAAAAATTGGAATCATCTCTGACTTAGTTTTCTCCTCCATTAATCAATCAAAAATATATTTATCATCTATTACATGCACAAAACTCTGATAAGTATTATGACAGATACAAAGAATTAAGAACACATAATACAGATGAAATAAGAGAGATACATGAAAGTTTAATTAATATAAAAATTCAACACTAAAAGACAGGTTACATATGTCTGACAGATGAGCTGTATAGTAAGTGCTGTAAATTCAGAGAAGGGAGAGATCATAGTATGTCTAGGAAAGTTTCATAGAGACAGACCTTGAGCAAGGCTTTTATAAGTGGTGACAACATCTCAGGTAGGAAAACAACCTGAGAAAAAGCAAAATAGAAAACAGGGTTTGGGACAAGTTAATGGGTTAGGTAGGGGTGGTGGGGAGATTGGAAGCAGATGTGCATAGCTTAAATGCCAACCTAAGAAAGTCACACTAGCAAGAAATCAGTTATGAGTCAAAAAGTAACATGATGAAAGAATTCAGAATAAAAACTACACAGAAGATCATTTCAGCAAAATGGACATCAGGTGTGTAAGTTCCTGAACTTGAAGGGTGCTAGGGAAAGGAAGCAGGCAGAAGATGATGCAAAGGATGAGTGTCCAGAGTGTGGTGTATGGTGGTATCCTGACCATGCAGGCCTATGCATTTTCCCTGATTTGTCCTCCATTCACATTGCCATCATCCTGGCCTAGGCAGGCTCCCATTCCTAGATTACTTATTATGAGGTTCTAAGCAAGCTTCTTGTCTCCAGCTTCTCCTCACTCCAGCCATTATTTTTTTAAACCCTTACCTTCTGTCTTAGAATCAATACAGTGTATTGGTTCCAAGGCAGAAGAGTGGTAAGGGCTAGGCAATGGGGGTTAAGTGACTTGCCCAGGGTCACACAGTTGGGAAGTGTCTGAGGCCAGATTTGAACCTAGGACCTCCCATCTCTAGACCTGGCTCTCAATCCACTGAGCTACCCAGCTGCCCCCAACTCCAGCTATTCTGCATAGTTCCCTGATTAATTTTTGCAAAGACCTCATTCATCATGCCATTTTCATGGTCAAAAACATGTAGTCTTTACTTACTTTCTAACTATATAAAGTCTAAATTTGTATTCTGGATTTTCAAGTTCCAGTCCTGCTCAAAACTTATTTTCTATTCTCCCCAACACTCTTGCTCCATTCAAAATAGAATTAACTTTTCACTGTAAAATATAAGGCTCATTCCTGCCTGAGCTTTTGTTTATGGTGTTTTCCTTCTTTGCTCTCTATCTATACAAATCCAACCAGGTCTTAAAGGGCCACTTGAAATCTTTCCTCTACCAGAAACCCTTCATCAAACTAATCGAGTCTCCAATACTCTACCTCTTCTAAAGACTTACAATACTTCTGGTCCATATTAAATAATTTAACTACTACTTATGATATCTCTTATCATTTGCTATCAATTCATATGTTGATCTTGTCTCCATTAAGACTGTGGATGTTCTTTAAGGACATAAAGATATGTTGTAAGTTTCAATCTATTATGATACTTTCTAAACTTTTTTCTACCTTTGAACTTTTAAGTTCACAGAAAATGGTTAAGAAAACAGGAGATACACTGTGGAACAATCGAACATAATGGACTTCTCCATTAGTGTCAATGCAATGTCCCTGAACAATCTGCAGGGATCTAGGAGAAAAAAACACTATCCACAAGCAGAGGACAAACGGTGGGAGCAAAAACACTGAGGAAAGGCAACAGCATGACTACAGGGGTGGAGGGGATATGACTGAGGATATTAATGAAAATACTAACAACATGGAAAAGAGTTCAAACCAAGGACACATGTGATACCCAGAGGAATCATGCATCACCATTGGGAGGGGTGGTGGAAGGGGGGGAGAAAAAGAAAATGATCTTTGTTTCTAATGAATAATGTTTGAAAATGACCAAGTAAAATAATGTTTAAAAGGAAAATTAAAAAAAAAAGAAAAAAGAAAAAGAAAGAAAACAGGAGAAAAATAATATGGTTCATCAGACCATAACCACTATAATTCTTATACATTTCTAAGAAGAATTTGCAAAACAATGGCTGAATGACAGACCTATCATTACATCTATTAGCTTTGTAAAATATACTCACCATTAAAAGGATTAATTTCTGCTGAAATTCGGGAAATAATGGCTTCTTTCACTTCTTTTTTCTTTACACAGCGAATCCCCAAATTCTGAAAACTAGAACAGAGGAAGATGAAGAACTATCAAATAAATTATTTTATTTAATCACAAAAACAAGAGGAAAGGCCTAAGCTCTTTGAAATATTGCTAAAATTAGGCACTTTAATACTAACAAATGGCAACCTAAAAGTGTCAGAAAGCAAAGTTAAGTTTCTAAAGTATACATTAAATGGAAAAAGAGAACGCACATTTTTACACAAGATATTTAGAACTGCATTCTTCTAATACATCCACATCGATTTTACCAAACCAGAACACAAAAAGTAATCAAAAACAGAACCCAAGACCAAAAGACTAAAAATCACAAAAAGTGACTAATAGGTTCTTACAAAGGGTTTTAATAGTTGGTATTATATCACCTTAAAATGTGTATTCTGAAACAGCAGAACATCATTGGTTGTACATAGTACTCCATTACCAACTACAACATTATTTATTATCAATATGTGAATAATATAAATCATTCAGAAAGATCAATGGGAAATTAAGAGATTTTTATATTAAAAATTAAACATTCACAAGGTTTCAAAATGTCACATTTATGGAAAAGTTCTGAATAGCTATCAACACCATTTGCATGTGAAATTGCCAGGTGACTCCTGCACCACAACCAGCAGTCATCTATAGTCCCACATGGAAAAAACATTACATCATTAAAGTTCAGTAAATGTGAACAAGGAAGCAAAATTCTGCTATAATAATATTCTTCCTTCAAACTTTACTTAGCAGTTCATAGTAAGCTTTTTAAAAGAGCTCTCAACTGCCATTAATCATTTCCTCCAAATATTCTCAGAAAACACTCAGTTCACATACACTAAGCTTTGTTTAATTTGTACCTGAAATTACTTTGAAGTTCCCTTTCTCTGTCTCTTTAATGAAGCTGTGTTTTCTGTAAAAGATTCTATCCTTTCTTGAAATTCCTGAAATTATATAAGCTCTTCCTAAAGAGTATTCCTAGCTCTATCCAGAGGTTCTGAGACTCTTTCAATTTTTCTACAGCAAAGGGTTTGTCATTGAAATACTCTTTTGAAAACAGTCAAGTAATTTCTAAATATGTTATTAGTCATACTTCACTGTTTTTAATAAAATTTTGGTCCAGTAATGATTATAGGATCATAGATTAGAACATATCCAGTCTGACTCCTTCTTTTCAAAGATAAAGAAATTAGACTCAGAAAGCTTAAGTAATTTGTTAAGATCCAAAGCTCTCTAACCCATGTTGTTAGTCACAAAGCTAGAATTAGAACCCCACTGTTTTGACTTTTACTCTGGTGCTCTTGCCTGTAGGCATGCTGCCTCTCTATATATATCCTTTAAGATAAATAGACATTCATATTTTATGTTTAATCAAAGTAAAATTATTTAATTCCCCTCCCCGCAAAAGATAAAGGTACACCACTAGTATTACTGATATTATTATAAGATTTATTTTTGTGGATTTACAAAAAACAATTGAAAATCCCTAACACTCTACTAGTGATATATATATATGAAAAATATATATATATATATATATAATTTTTTAAAGTTTCATCTTAGGAATAAAAAAAAAGAAGGAAATTCAACCAGCTCAGAGTTCTAATAACAAATACTACACATCTAGGAGACGGGACTATTAAGGGAAATAGTGTTTGCTCATGATCCCATTTCTCTTCACTTGTTCTTCTACTCATAGTTTAGCCTATCCCAAGAAATCTAGGATATGAAATGAAATGATGCCCAAGCAACTATGAATCTACAAAGTATTCATAACTAATAATGAAATATAAACATTATATCCTTTTCATGGATAAACATTTTGTGTGCTATGGCTAATATGTATCCAAAGCCAAAAAAGCCAAATTAGCAAATTCATTAATTAGGGTATTTTACACTTCTACTATCAATTCTAACATTTTCTTCCTTAGAGAATAATCTTCTGCTCCTTATAGTTCTAAATGCTGGTTAGCAAATATCAGTGGACAAGATTTACACATCTTGCTCTTGTAGTCACTTAAGCAGATTCACAGATAGAGAGAACAAATACTTTTTGGCAAACACTACATCAAAGACACCAGACTACTTTCCTAGTCCTTAAAACAAAAACAACCTGTTTGCTAGAACAAAAACCATATGCAAATTTCCCCTTCTTCCTCTTCCCAGCCTTCCTCACAAACATGGATTTCAGCTACTTTCCTAGAACAGGTTTTAACAGGAAGTGGAGGAGGGAGAGCTGTAGAAAGAGGGAGGGACATGGAGGGGAAAGAAGGGAACATAATGGATAGGCTGAGGGTACTAAAACTAGCTAGGTTCATCATGCTCAACAATGTTAGCCAAAGTAAATATTTTCACACAATAGTTATGATACAGGTATAGGCTCTTACATAAGCTACTTTAGTATTATATCTTGCATAAGTGGTATAGACAGGACTCTGATCTTGAATTTGCTAAATGCAAATTCCAAATGGATTTTAACCTTTTGATAGGTTATTTTGGTAATAATTCTATAGAGTCTAAACCACATTATACTAAATAATACATTTAGACGAGCCAAAAGCATTTAAAAAGACATTTTTCTAAGAGTGAACATTTACAGTACTGCAAATATATGCCTATAGTAACTACTACTCTTTTTACTATCTAACAGTTTAGTTTTTAGTACTTTGATTTCTAGAAATGAACGATTCATTTTCAAAGATAAATCTATGGATTAGGAAAAAAACAAGGACTCAAACTATGATTAACAAAATGCAAGGGATCTTGGAGGATCAAGGGAGAAAAATTAGAAAGGATTGGGGAGATGAAGGAGAAGATAAAAGGAGAAGGGCAGGATAGGAAAAAGGGCACACTCACAAGAGTACAATTTTTTTTAAACCCTTAACTTCTGTCTTAGAATCAATACTGTGTATTGGTTCCAAGGCAGAAGAGCAGTAAGGGCTGGACAATGGGGGTTAAGTGACTTGCCCAGGGTCACTCAGCCGGGAAGTGTCTCAGGTCACATTTGAACCCAGGACCTCTTAGCTCTAGGCCTGGCTCTCAATCCAATGAGCCACCCAGCTACACCCTATATAATCATTTTAAAAAGAAATTAGCACCTAAAAAGCAATTTTAATTTTGTTCAAAGATTCATAAAAGAGAAAGGAAAGATAATCCATAAGCATGAAAAGATATTCAGTGAAATATTTATTATTAGATCTAAAACTATTAAAATTTTCTTAAAGATCCATAATTTCAACAGTATGAGTATTCTCTTCACCAACACATCAAAATCCCTTCACATGTTAGTAAACTAACTTACTGAAATTCTGTAGACAAAAATAAAATTAAGTGATTTACTCTGGCCAAAGACTATGCCAATGGAGTTCAAACTATGGCAGACTGTACACTAAACTGGAAAGACTTCAAATTGAGGCTACTTATTTGATTTTCATTTCATTAGAAAATTTAAGATCTTAACACAAGTTCCCAATATATTGTTAACCCCGCCAAGAGCAGCTGTTTGAGTGGGCAAAACTTCTGTATTAAAAGAAACTGAAACTAGAATTTATATATGACTGACAAATCAGGATCGAATAGATATGACTTATAATAATTATTTCCTCAAAACTTTGTGAATCTTTCATTTTATTATCAGGGGCCCATTGCTTCCACAAATACTAATCTTTATACTCGATTACTCCAGTAAATAGTCTTTCAAGATGTGAAACAGACAAAAAAAATTCATTATTCTATGACCAATCTGGTAATAGGGTTATGATTAAATTGTGACATTTCATAACTTATTTAGGCTGGTCATCAAACAGATAGGCAATTCATGATAGGGCCTATATTATTAACAAAAATGCACATTTTTGTATAAGAAAAGTAAATAAATGAAACAAAAAAGTATGGCAAGGTAAAGGACAGTTCATGTCAAATACTAATCAACTTAAAGAAAAGATAGCAGTTCAATTTATTTTCTAAAACTTTATTTACATACAAAATTTTCAAATTATATGGTTTGTTTAAAGATTTTTAAATGAATTTAAGTGTCAAAAATATTTGAAATAATCAGTAAGGGCATATTCTTTTCTTTCTTTGAAATAAATAATTTTTATAGGCAGAAATCTAAATCTATTTCAAGGAAAGGAATATCAAGTCAAATATCCAAGTGTAAGAACAGGATGAATATTCCCAAAACATATATAACACCTACTTAGTTTTAAGATATAACATTTTAATTGATGAACAGTTAATCATCTGAGGGCAGGGGTGTGGAGGAGGTCAGTGTAAGGCAAAGATGATCAGCTGGTCAAAGTCTCAACACTAAGAAATTTGGTATATACTGTTATTCATAAAAAAAAAAAGCACCTGCTCATACTATTCACAACCACTATGTTCACTTCATCCCTTTCTTAAGATATATAGTGGTTAATTCAGTTACTGTAGAGGGGAAAAGTAGACACAATATAAGAGGCAGGAAAGGAAATGATGCTGAGCTCTCAGTCAGCAGGAATGGTATGAAAAATTGAAGAGATGTCCTTTAAGTGATGGATGGACATAGGAGGGAATTGTTTTCTAAGCCTCTTCTTGCTCCTGAAGATTTTAGTAGGATGTATTTCACACAAAAGGGGGAGAATAGTCACTTACATCAGAGCTCTGCGTTCCTGACCAAATTCAGCTTCGTAGTAGCCATCTCTACAGTCTTTTCCAACTAGATCATGGGGATGCGGTTTGTATGGCTCATTCTTTGTTACTAGAGTTATTCTCACTTTTCCTTTTCCTTTCCCGAAATAATTCATTATCTGAAAAAGGAAAGAAAATTCAAATAGTAAAATGAAATCATTCTTCATGGACAACTGATCTATTCACTACTGACCCCAAAATAGTTTTAGTTATAAACCATATTCAAATATTGCATGAGTGGAACTGAATAAGCTTTCTATAATGGACTAGATGGAAGAATTAACCTTGTCTTGGCCTTAGGCTCTTGCTTCTTATGTCAACTATGCAGTCTCCATGACCCATCATGTTTTGATTTCTTAACTTTTAAAAATGAGTAAAACAATGCTTATTTAAAATTATCATTACATAAAATTTAAATCATATTATAATCAAATTCACTTCAAAACCCACCATCAAAACATAAATAAATTAATCATTCATCATCTTGATTTGGGAAAATATTTATGATAGTATTTATTGAGTGCTAAGAATAGACAATTATTAGGGCAAAGAAATTACAAAAACAAAAAGTAAGTTTTATTAGAACTATTTAGAGAAAATAACTGGAATGGAGTTTCAGTAAGTGGATGAGACATAATTTGGTACAGAGAAGCAAAAAGACATTTTAAACCAGAGGAAATAACTATTTCAAGCAGTAGTTCTCAAACTTTTTGATTGCAGAACCCCTTTACACTCTAGAAATTACTGAGGACATCCAAAGAGTTTTCATTATATAGATTATATCTAACAACATTTGCCATATCAGAAATTAAAGCATCATATTATTATGAAAATTGATTTGACCTTGTGGACTTCGCCAAGAGTCCTGGAATCTGCTAAACTCTGAGAAGTCCTAAGATCACACTTGAGAACCATTAAGTTAAAGGAAGGGATAGGTAAAAAAAAGAGTATATGGATAAAACAAGGAGTATAAACCCGGGTAGAGCAGCAATCCATGGTAATTTTAAAACTACAATTTTAAATTTAAATTCAATTTGAATGGTAACTAGATCTGGGAGTGGCCTGATCACAATCACCAGAAGAAAGTTGATGAAAGAGATTGTTCCAGTTATGTGCCCAAGTCTAAGATTTAAAGTCTGTATTCAAGTGAAGATCCTATAGGAAAGGATGAAAGATATCTCTTTAGAGGACTAGGGGAAACAATAACACTCATGATAGCGATAAGTTGAAAATAGGCAAGAATTCGGGTGTATATGTCAATGAGCTCTTTTAAAAATATATTTTTATACTTTTTGATGTCAAAAGGACATCAAAGAGATTGTAAGAAAGTTGAGATTAAATATAGAACCAAATGCTCCTAGGACTAAAAATGTCACTCTGAAAATCATTAGTGAATAGATGATAACTAAAGATGGGAAAGTAGAACTCCCTAAAGAGAAAGATGTCCTTGTCTTCCCCATCAAATATAGGAAAAGGAGCCTTTGAAGGAATAATCAGAGAAATGAAAAAATAGTAGGAAAGCATAATATCCTGATATGAAGATCAGAATACTGCAAAGACATTTAATATTTTAAAGTATTTAACTTTTATTAGCATTTTCCTTTTTGTTTTTAGTATTTAAGTTACAGAACTCTGATACCCAAAACTCTAACATTATTTTCAAAAGGGAATACATGACTAAAACTGGGAGACTTGAATTCTGTAGCCTTAACAAGTTTCTTTAACCTACATATGTTCTTACATAGGCACATAACCTACATATTCCACATAATTGAACAGAAATAAATAGCAGGTTGCTTCTTTATAAAAGTGACTTGAAATCATCAGGTTTCAAGATGAAGGCATTATGTAAGTGCAAATAACAAGCTTAAATCTGCCTGACAAAAAACTTTAAGCTTTGTTGAACTTCATTTGGCATTTTATGGTAACAATTTTTTTCTTTAAAACTATAAGAAAAGTAGACATGACACATCTTATTGTATCATAAGAAATGCTGAAAGGGATGGTTTCTGAGAAACCCGGGAAGACTTTGATGTTGCATAATGAAGTGAGCAGAATCAAAACAATTTATATAATAACATAACTCTCAAAAATTTAAGAACTCTCATCATGTCCATGTCCAACCATGATTCCAGAGAACCAATAACAATAAAGTCTGCTACTCATGTGACAAGAATTGACTGATAAATACATCATGAGACAAACATTATTTGACATGAACAAGGAGGGAACTTATTTTGCCTGACTGACTATACATCTTGGTAACAAAGGTTTTGTCTTTGTTTTTCTTCTCAACAGATAGAAGAGGAACAGGAAAGAAAATTAATGTTTGTTAGGTGAAAAAAATAAGGGAAAAATGTTTATCAAGTAGGAAATGGCTAAATAAATTGTGGAGCATGAACACAATAGAATATTATTGTGCTGTAAGAAGCTATGCTATTAAATAATTCAGGAAATCATGGATTTATGTAAACTGATAGAAAGTG
The DNA here is from genome assembly GCF_027887165.1 of Monodelphis domestica. Lineage (NCBI taxonomy): Eukaryota > Metazoa > Chordata > Mammalia > Didelphimorphia > Didelphidae > Monodelphis > Monodelphis domestica. The sequence continues at coordinate 641,405,802 of NC_077227.1, forward strand.
AAGAAAATAGGACCTAATATGCACAATAACTATAAAAATATAAATGGAAAGAATGGGAACCAAAAATGCAAAGGAACCCTTAGTAATGACAATGAACAAACAGTCCCAGTAAAGAGTTTATGAGGATGTACTTCCTTTCCTTTTGGTAGAGGTGGGCAACAATGAAGGTGGGACAAAACACACACTGTCAGACTTGATTAGTCTGTTAGTTTGGGTAAACTGATTTTTTGTCCCCTTCTTTTTTTTTTTACTGTGTTATAAAGGGGTAATTCTCTGAATAAGGGTAGGAAAGAGATATTGGAAAGAAAAGATGATATAAAAAGATATCAATAAAAATTAGAAGAAAAAGAAAATAGTTTAGATGTTTAAAAATTGTATTAGACAAAAAACAACATGGCCTAGTGGTTAGGGAGCTGGCCTTGGAACCAGGAACACCTGAGTTCAAGCTCCACTGCTCACACAAACTGGCAGTGTGTGCTGGGTAAGCTATTTATTTAACCTCTAATGTGAACTGGGCAACTTTCTAAGATTATAATTTTCAGAGAAGGTGCCAAACCACTATTGATAGAAATTTTTCTCAGCTGGAAGTTCCTATAACAACAAAAGTACAGACCTAGCTCCTATCATCTATCCCTCTATTAAAAAAGTAGAGGAATCATGGCTGAGGCAAGCACTGATTTTTTTTTTAGCTTTAGAGTAGTTCTGAGCCAAAGTGGCAGGAAGATACCTTCTCTCCATGCTCTGCAAAAAGGGTCATGAGCCACAAACTGTCAGTATGAATTGCTTTGTCATATTACATTTTTTGATAAAATTATTCAAGTATCCAAGAATGCCATGTCACAGTTTGTCTACAAGAAAATCTTGAAAAAATATTTCTGAACATCTGGTCACTTGGTATGCATTATTAGAAACCAAACACCCATCCAAAAAGGACTGATACCTGATATCTTAAGCATACAGTATCTTTAAAAGTTGCAAGAAGAAAATTATTGGCGAGCATGCAGAAAACAAACCTCTTGTATAACTGTGACGTCAAACTACTAAGCCTATTGGATTGTGTGTAAAGGAAAATGGTGGTCTATTACCTGTATAGATGGGTATGTTCTGTTATTATCTGTGCTGTGTTCCCCTGGAATGCTTCCTGCTGACCGTCCTTCACATTTATAACGAAAACGCATGCCCCTTTGCCTGGGTTGTTCAATTATTTGTACATATGGTCCACTTCCACCTGAAATGAAAAAACAAAAATACAAACAGGCAAGTTTAGGGTAGCAACAGCATTAGATCTTTAACAACCTTTATTTTCAACAAACAGCCTGATACATTATATGGAAATTACAGGTGAAATTTAAATATATTGTGATAGTTGTAGAGGAGAAAAGGTTTTTAAAATAAAAAAAAAGGCCTAGAGACAGAAATTCTGATTTCAAATCTGGTATCAGACACTTTCTAGCTGTGTGGTCCTAGGCAAGTCATTTAACCCCCATTATCCAGTCCTTATCACTCTTCTGCCTTGCAACCAATATATATTATTGATTCTAAGACAGTAGATAAGGGTGTTAAAAATAAATAAATAAATGAAATCAAACTTTTACACAATGGCAACCTAAGTTATTTAAAAAACAAAACAAAAAGAAGTAGATGGTAGCATCAATTTGTCCAGGAGATCTCAAGACGTCATGCTGACATTAGCTATAAAATGACCACTTCTGAGCACCAGGGATTCCCCAAAGATTTTTTGTTGAAGTTTTAAGATAGCAGTGCTCAAGTGTTTTTAGTGTCAGTTCTAAAAGCAAGTAAATCACAATTGAAAAATATTTGAGTTATCAGTTGCTGTCAACTAATATTTTATAAGAATATGCAAAAAATACTAGATTCTTCCATTCTACTGAAACTTTTTAGTATATGAAAACTATAAATAATAAGCAGATTAAGCAAGACTTTGGGGCAAAAATCAACTCATTAATATTATAGAACAAATATATTTTTCAGTAAGATTACTCAAAATGCTTTATTGTTACAATGTAGGGGGGAAACTAGTTATAACGTGATTTTAATCTAACACTAAAAGTCACAACATAAAATTTTGTTCTTTTTTTTTATCAAATAGCTTCTTACCAAAAACATTTTGACAAGGATTATTGATTCAGCCTTACTAATAGATGGCCAATTTCAATTCTCACCCTCAACTCCCCACACATACTACACCCCTTCCAAACCTCCCCCAGTCTGAAAGTCAAATAATTCAACTTAATCAGCATTAAGCACTTTCTTTGGGCAAGGCACAGTGCTATCTCCAATAAAGACAAAAATGAGGAGGAGGCACCATAAAAAGGGTACTGGATTTGAAGTCTGAGGACCTAAGTTTGATTCCAGTTGTATGTATTACCTGTACCACCTTGGACCTTGTGGGCCTTCGGTTCTCTCAAACACAAAATAAAAGAAGGAACAAGGACCCTTTCAGCTCTACTCAAAGAGTTTATATACTATTGGGAGGACAAAATATGTACATAGAAAAGAATCCTAAAGAGGGAGAAAGGGATCAGGAAAGACTTCATCAAAAGCTCAGGGTTGGTAACTGGCTAGTATTCTCTTTTAAGGTTTTGACATTTGTTAAAATGCAAGTACAACTGAGAGAGAGAATAAATTGTATTTACTGATGTTATATATTACTAAATAATATATAATATTAATATATATAGGAAAAAGAGAAGCAGAATGGCAGTGTATCTAGCAGATCAGTCTTAGGATGAATCCTGCCTCTAACACACATGAGCTACATGATCACAGACAAGTGACACCACCACCTCTCAGGGCCCCCAGTCAGTTCTCTAAAACAGTAAGTTATAGACCACTTGTATGGATGGAGTTTCCACACTAGGAGTTCCCTACAATGATGAAATCATAGATCCAATTCATATCATCCCCTTAAAAAAAAACCCAATTTCTTCTTTATTCAATGATAAGATCAGCAAAATGCATATGGTCATACCAAAGCTCAAATAAGTCCTTACTATTTACCTAGTTAAAAATGCCTGCAAAGAAAAAATTCCTATCTAATGATGTGATTAAAAGTAAATAGTTAGGTTTCCTTACAGAACTTAATATAAATGAGCTTATCAGATATTTTCTCAAGTATAAGTTTTCATAATGTGGGGAGAGGAGTAGGAAAACAAACTATGTTCAGGGTTGGGGAAGAGGAGGAGGCTTCACAAAGGAGAGAATGGGGGCTAGAAGACAACCTTCTAATTCGTTATCCCCCACACCCCAACACACACACCCTCTGAAGAAATCCAAGTTAAGCCAATTGAAATATTGCTTTAAGTGTGCTTGCTGAGATTTAATTTCATCGTTTTGCTTCTGGATTTTTTGGTTCTTTGCCTGTGCTTTCATCAGTAGAAACTCCTTCCTACAGTAATTTATAATCTTAAAGAATTGCCACCTGGGGGCAGTAAAATGCATGGAAATTTATGGAAATTCTCAATAAGAAGCTAATGTTCTGCTTGATGCCAGTCATCATTTTATCCACAAATTCTGTTAATTTCTTACATAATAAGACTACAATACTATTATTCTTGAAGTAAATTAAGTGCTTTGTCCAAGGATATAATGTAAAATTGCTAGCTAGAAATATTTTCAGACTGTTTTTTTACAAGGTTAACAGAAAGGGTTTTGAATAATGTATTCTGAATAAATCAATGTCAGTTTACTAATATATTCTACACTCTTATTTAAAATTCTCCCAAATTATTTCCTTTTGTACATTTTATTTAAGTGCATCAATGAACTCTTAAGAACATGGGAAATCTGCCTACAAAGTAGACTTGGAATTAACCAAGTTCATATTAATTTGTTGAATAGAGACAAAAATATTTGCAAATGCACATACAGATATAGAGACAGATGCAGTATAGTTGACAGGGTGCAAAGCCTGAAGACAGAGAGGCAGGATTCAAATCTTACTTCTGATAGTTACTAGCTATATGGCTATAGGGGGGTCACTGAACAGCTTTGTGCAACACCAAAACTTATATACTATATAGACACAGGGTACACACAAGCATCAGCAGAAAGAATCCCAAAACCATAGAAATCAGTCATCTGGCCAAGAACTATTTTAAATTATATACTTTTCTGCTCAATTTCATTTTTTCCTAAAAGTCATTTATGAGTAAAAGGCAAATATGTGTGAGAAAGTACTTTTTTGACTAAAATCAGCAGAATTCATGTGGTCAAAGTAAAGGTCAAATAAATCTTGCCCACTACTTATTCAAAGGTATCTTAGTGGGAAGTGACACCTAATGACATCATCATTAACAGCATATGGTTAGCTTTTTTTTTCTGCTCCTGGAAAACACACAGAAGGCACTAAAATATATTTCATCATTTAAGTACTGCTTTATTAAAAATGTATGAAAAGTTCTTAGTAAACATATACAACTGATATCACCCTGTATAATGGCATACATGATTTTTGGGGAGTAATTGATTTGTATTTATAATTGCCCATGAACTAGAATACAGCACATCACAGTTCTCCATCATGCTTAACAAAGATTATTGATCATAATCTACAATGTAAAAACATTGATATTTCAAATATCAGTTAGGGGCAGTTAGGTGGCTCAGTGGATTGAGAGCCAGGATCAAAGACAGGAGGTCCTAGGTTCAAATTTGACCTCAGACATTTCCTAACTGTGTGACTCTGGGCAAGTCACTTAACCCCCCATTAGCCCATACTCTTCTGCATTAAAGTGCATAGAATATAGCAGTTTTATATGCAACAAATCCTCAGTAGTCACAATTCTCTGTATTCATTTTAAGCCACAGTTTTAATTAGCTTTTCCCAGAGTGGGAAATTTAGAGGGCCCCAAATTTGGAAGGAGCAAAAGTCTGTACTTAATACTCCTTCAACAGAATGGAAGGAAGTAAGGGGAGTTCAGTTACCCCTGGCTGAAAAAGTTCTGCAGTCTTTTGTTCCCAAAAATAAATCCCTAACTTGTCATGCCCCACCCTTGATCTCCTTTCTTTGGGATTTCCCCATCTTGCTTTCCTTTTACAGGAAAAAGATTCTCTCCTGCCTTCCCTCTATAAGCTGGACCATATCCTTCCAGTATAGAAGAAAACTTTCAGTGCCACTTTCCCCATCATGTCTTGTGTGGGAAGGAACCTTACTGGGTCTTCTCTAGTGATGCAGAAAGAAATCCAAAATCAGTACCAAAAAGCATTCATTGGACCAGATGAAATGAAATATGTGATCCCTTCCGAAATGGAGATTCTTTACCTCCCAAGACACTGTAGTTATTTTCTCTCATTCTGCTGAATTTGTTGACTATCTCTACTTTTGAAATAACAGAAAGATCATCAGACTAGCAATCAGAAGACCTGGGGCCAACTTTCATCTGGGGCAAGTCAGTGAACCTCAGGTTCTTAACAGATAAAACTTAAATAATAATAATTTTATTAATCCTACGACATTGTGAGGAAAATGTTTTGGAAACTCTAAGGTTCTACATAAATAAGTTTCCATAATTAATTACTGCATTGATTTGAGGGTACATTTCTTGCTGCCTTTTCCAGCCAGCAGTTACCCTGGGGTCAAAACTGTAGGTTTATTTTGAACTTCTCTGTGTTTTGGCTACATCCATAAAATGAGGAAGTTGAACCAGGTGATACTCAGATTTATACTCCTAACATTCAAATGTTAACATTCTTCCTCTAATGCTGGTGTCTCAGTCTGCAGAGGGCATTAGAGGAATTAACTTACAATTAAAAAGACTTTCTTCACTTAGATAAAAAAAATTTTAATGTTAAGGAAGGGCTGTCCACATTATCATATTTTCCAATCCTACCCTTGTCCTGATTTCATTAAATTGACTTATATATTTGTATATTCAAAGCACTTTTCTTTAAAATGGTGAAAATAAAAAGATGCTAAAATATATCCATCCATCTGTGGAATAGAGAAAAAGAAAACAGAAACCAGTGAAAGGAAGGAAAAATAAAATTTTTAATTAAGAAAATAACCAGAGAATCATAGAATCTTAGAGTTGAAGGGAACTTGGAGATAATTTAGTCACACCTCCCTTTTAGAAAAAAAGTCAAATATCTAGTTATGGAAAAATTTAGTTCACATTTAATAATAGTTTGAAGTAGGACTTTTACTATTGCATTCTGAAAGAATTATGCTCCAAGCCAAAATGTGGCTTAAAATATAGCAAACATGCAAAAAAGAAAACAAGTTATGGAAGCCTTTAGGTAGATAATTGTTAGGCATTACAAGCAGTACCTTCATCATATATCCTTAAGAATATCAATAATCAAAGATATTAATTAATTTTTCAAGATTTTTCCATGTTTACATGATTCATTTTCTTTTCCTCACTGCCTCAGAGCTGACAAGCAATTCCACTGGATTGTACAAATGCTGTCACTTAAAAATCAAAGATATTAATTTTCATTGATAATGATTTTTTAAAGTATATTAAAAAACCTAAACTGGAAGAAATATGCAATACCATACTAATGAAAAATTTCCCCATTATCTACTTTCCTAACTTTGGAGCCACTGTTGATTTGGTCTAACAGCTGAATTCAATAATATATCAACACACAAATCAGTCAAGTACTAGTGATTTAGTGATTCTATCACTAAAATATTTTTTGTAACTATTCCCTACTTTCACGGTCCAAGTTTAAACACTCATGTTGAACTTAATATTAATTAAAAGACTAAATTACAAGGAGGATCAGTGGAATAGACTCGGGGTAAGTGACCTCAGCAGGACACTATACGACAAACCCCAGAGATCCCAGCTTTTGGGAAAAAAATACACTATTTCATAAAAACTGCTGGGAAAATTGGAGGACAGTGTGGGAAAGATTAGGTTTAGATCAACACCTCACACCCTACACCAAGATAAATTCAAAATGGGTGATTGACTTGAACATAAAGAAGGAAATTATAAAAAAATTAGGCGAACAGAGAATAGTATACATGTCAGACCTTTGGGAAGGGAAAGATTTTAAAATCAAGCAAGACTTAGAAAGAGTCACAAAATGCAAAATAAATAATTAAATCAAATCAAATTAAAAAGTTTTTGTACAAACAAAACCAATGTAACTAAAATCAGAAGGAAAGCAACAAATTGGGAAGCAATCTTCATAAAAACCTCTGACAAAGGTTTAATTACTCAAATTTACAAAGAGCTAAAGCAATTATACAAAAAATCAAGCCATTCTCCAATTGATAAATGGGCAAGGGACATGAACAGACAGTTCTCAACCAAAGAAATAAAAACTATTAATAAGCACATGAAAAAGTGCTCTACATCTCTTATAATCAGGGAGATGCAAATCAAAGCAACTCTGAGGTATCACCTCACACCTAGCAGATTGTCTAACATGACAGCTATAGACAGTAATGAATGCTGGAGGGGATGTGGCAAAGTAGGGTCACTAATTTATTGCTGGTGGAGATGTGAATTGATCCAACCATTCTGGAGGGCAATTTGGAACTATGCCCAAAGGGCAATAAAAGACTGTCTGACCTTTGATCCAGCTATAGCACTGCTGGGTTTGTACCCCAAAGAGATAATAAGGAAAAAAACTTGTACAAGAATATTCATAGCTGCACTCTTTGTGGTGGCCAAAAATTGGAAAATGAGGGGATGCCCTTCAATTGGGGAATGGCTGAACAAATTGTGGTATATGTTGGTGATGGAATACTATTGTGCTAAAAGGAATAATAAAGTGGAGGAATTCCATGGAGTCTGGAACAACCTCCAGGAAGTGATGCAGAGCAAAAGGAGCAGAACCAGGAAATCATTATACACAGAGACTGATACAATGTGGTACAATCGAAGGTAATGGACTTCTCCATTAGTGGCAATGCAATGTCCCTGAACAATCTGCAGGGATCTAAAAAACACTATCCACAAGCAGAGGATAAACTGTGAGAGTAAAAACACCGAAGAAAAGCAATTCCTTGACTACAGGGGTGGAGGGGATATGACTGAGGAGAGACTCTAAATGAACACTCTAGAGCAAATACCAACAACACGGAAATAGGTTTGAGTCAAGAACACATGTGATACCCAGTGGAATCATGCACCGGCTATGGGAGAGGTGGGGGGGGGGGGAGAAAATGATTTTTGTTTCCAATGAATAATGTTTGTAAATTATCAAATAAAATAAAATAATATTTAAAAAAATTTTTAAATGAAAAAGAAAAAAAGACTAAATTACTAAAATTAAGGTACTCAGTGCTAGAGTGCTGAGCTTGGAGTCAGGAAGACTTGAGTTCAAATGCGGCCTCAGACATTTACCCTTCTATGACCTGGTGTGAACCTGGGCAAGTCACTTAAACTCTGTTTACCTTAATCCACTGGAGAAGGAAATGGCAAATAAGAGAGTCTCTTCCACACTTTTCCCAGATTGATCTTGTAAATACATGAGTCTGACCCCCTTAAAAAGCTTCCTATTACATACCTAAGAACTCCATTAATTAGACTCAAATCTATATGAACAATCTGATTTCATAATAGCTTCCCTTATTTACTACAAAACTAACCACTGAGTAAATCCTGTGCTTTCCTTTCATACCTGTATTTATGCTGTCCCCTGTGACTATAATTCCCTTCTCACCCATATCTATCCATGTTTTTACTCATCTCTCAATGCTAAGCTCAAATACTACCTTTTCAATGAAGCCTTCCACAATTTCCCCCATATCAGGTCTGATAGCACTTTGTACTGCTATCACAATTGACTCTCACTCCATTTTGACAATATACCTTAGCACCCTAGATCTGGTCTATAAGCTCCCAGCAGACTGTTCTTGATTATCCTATCTCCTCTAGTATCAACCACAGCTTACTAAGAAGCTTACTAAATGTTTGTTGAATGAATGATTAACAATAGGAATATATTAAGTTGTATATGCTATCCTCAGTAGTAACTGCTCAATAGATATGACTGCAAATTATAACACTGATATCTGGCTTTCAAAGTACTCTCTCCTGTATCTTCTCCTCAAAGCCTAATAATAATCCTGTGTGTACTTTCCCATAATTTAAAGACCAGGAAGCCACAATTCAGAAACAAACTTGAGTTTCTGATTTATCCCAGGTCACCTAAATAGTAGTGGGCTCTGCTCTTGGAAACTATATATTCTGATTCCTGGTCCAGTGCTACTTTATCTTACTCAGATAAAATAGATGATTTCATCACTGTATGCATTTCCTCCCCAGCACAGCTTCACAACTGTTCAGACCTCATCTTGTGCCACTATTATTCATATCTTAGCATAAATCATCTATAAATTTACCAGTTAACTTTAGATCTACCTAGAACACTACCTCTTATTAATTCCTCCAGTAGCTGGTCAATTTGCTAGTTACTGGACCGAAGTTGCACACTACAAGTGCTAACAGTTAATCTAATATTAGCAGAAGGTTTTGAAACTATGTCCCATTTCCATACTCCCAAAAGTGAAAGAGAAACTACAGCAAACTCAAGAGTATATAAGTAGACATTTTTATCTGTTCCATGGTTACTAAGGTCAGCTCGGTAGTCAATCTATTGATGATGAGACTGAATTCAGCTGAGCTTAGTCCACACATAGTCTATCACCCAGACACTTAAACTCCTCCAACTTGGATAGATCTACCAAAGTGTGTATTCTGCTGGTAACAGCCTAAGAGAACTCACAGTCACTTTCATGCCCCAATAAAGCATTAGAGTAGAACTTTAAGAGAGGACTTTCTACCCCAAAAAGCACATTTTTCTTTCTATGAAATAAAATTATAACTGTCATAATGGAAAGTTGGTGTTCTAGGGTCATTATATTTTAAAATCAAGAATAAAAATCATTCCAGAGAAGTCACTGCTTACTCACAAGACTAAATAAAATGCACTCTAATCTAAGTGTAACTAATGTTAAAAGCTTTAAAAGGAAGAAGCATTTTGATAGAGATTCAATTTAGTTCCTATACAGACCTTGGAACATAAAGGCAGACAGCAAAGCAGAGATCTAGAGGATATAGTGCACCTATCTGAGAGAGGGCAGGAAAAGTACCTATGACCCAAGGGTACAGATGGAGTTTACATCATCTGCTTTTCCAATTATCCTAGACATGCAATTTAAAGAAAGGGGGGAAAGACATGTTCTGTCTCCCTTAAGAATTGTGAATTTAATTCATAAAGATGAGTTTTCTGTTACCTTTGCCTTTTCTGACCATAAAAACTACATTCCTCTCTGTTTCTTTTATAAATATAAAGAAGCATTGACCATAGTATTATGCTTACTATTGAAGGAAATAAAATATAAATAATACTTTAAGAATATTTAAAGTTCTTAGAATCTGAGAGGGATGATAAAAATAAAATTAATGATAAGTGGACAAATTAGAATTCAATAAAGGACTACAAAGTGTTATGAGATCAAATGAAAGAGGTAGAGAAAGATCATATAAGGGAGGAGGGAGAAAGATCAGAGAAGTCTTTATGAAAGGGGTAACTTTTAAACTAGATCTGGTAGGATTTCAGGAGGTAGAATTGAACAGGAGTGCATTCTAAGCATAGGGAACAATATGAACAAATACATGAAGAGAGAAGAAATCTCTGGATAAGTTCAAGGCACAAGTAATCAAGTTGTACTGTAATGCAGTAGATTTAGTAGATTGTTATTTTTTAATTACTCTGTACATGTCAGTAGTTATTCTTTTCCACTGTGAGTCATGTTATATGGAGGTAAAAGACCTAGATTCAAATCTCAGCTCTGCCACCCTGACACTAGCTATGGGTCCCTGAACAAGTCATTTAACATTCTGGGCCTCAAAAGAAGAGAGGGTTTCACTAAAAAGGCCAATAAAATTCATCTTTCATTCTTAATTTCCATGCACTTTTCCATACTGGTCCATTTCTGAAACAATATTTCAATGTGCTTCCTTTATCCCTGTCAGTTGACTCTAAGTTTATCCTATGTACCCTCTTCTAAGACATCTACTCTAATTGACAACCACTTTCCATATTTATAAGCTACTAAAAGCAAGGTTCTTGAAATTTAACACTACATACTGTAAAGTGTTTACAAAAATAATTTCCTCATTAATCTTCTACTAATATGTGACAAGGCAGAATTCCAAGTGGAAGAAAAATAAATAAAAGAAAGTTAAGACTCTTCAGCTTGATGGAAAAAAAGAAAAAAAAAACTTCTCTAAAATTATTCTTTTAATTATCAGAAAATTATGTCCCACATATGCTTTTTTACTCTCTACAATGTATGTAATATGAAATTATAAAAACAGATAAATTTATATTAGTTATATTAACTAACATAACAAAACAACTTACTTTCCTTGTATTTCAGTCTAGTTCATAAATGAACAGGAACACTGATCACCCAACCATACATATCTTAGACAGGTTTGGGAACATTTTTCTTCATATTTCTTATTCTAATTAGCCATGATGTCAACAGATTTGAAAGGAAGCTTGAAAATCCCTGGAAAAGCCAGTCTAATGGAATCTACGGGCTACAATATCCTAACTATTAATTTTAATCATTAAAAAGCCTTAACTTCAGAATAATTTACAAAAATCATCAATTTTTCTATTTCCCCCAGAAATCTCCTCTTTATACTTACAAATTATTGTCTACATTATTTTATGTTATATGAACTATATATTCCACTAAACAGCCTTGCTTCCATGTCAAAATCAGTAAAAGAAATTATTAAAATCTGAAAAAGTAGTATTACTCTATTATTCTATTAAGATACTTGGTAAGGTTTTCTATTATGGCAATGTTAGTATTGCAATATTAATATTATGGCAATGTTTATATGGCAACAATAATAAAAATGTTAGAGATGATAACAATCACAGATGATGAAAAACTCTAATCAATTAAGCAAAGCAAAAACTTTTGACTTACCAAAGATACATGAATAATCAAAAGTTCAAATAAAGGTACAAAATTTTCACCAGTGATTAAACATACTGCCCTGGGTTGTTGTGAGGATCAAATGAAATAATTATAAAGCTCTTAGCATAGTGGCTAGCATATTTGCTGCTTTTATTTTATTCTCTACATTGATCAAATCTACATAGCAAATCTCCAATTATTCATTCTGTAGGAAAGGAAATCAGAGATTCATTATACAAAATGTTAGTTATCATTACAATTTAGTATAGGTAGGTAGGTAGAGAGCCAAGCAAGCCATTCTTCTAAGTTTAAATCTAGTCTCATATACTGATCATCTATATCACTCTGGGCAAGTCACTTAACCCTATTTACCTCAGTTTCCTTATCTATAAAATGAGCTGTAGAAGGAAATGGTAAACCACTCCAGGGTCTTGATCAAGAAAACCCCAATGGAGTCACAAAGAATCAGAGCTGACTGAAGAAGAGAAATTATTATCATCATAAAGGGTCAGAACAAGAAAACAGAGTTTTCTTTTTAAATTATTGTTTCAAACTTCATGGATGAGAATAAAATCATAATTCACTTAAAAAACATTTTCTTTATTCAAGATTCACTCATTTGTTTTTAAAATATTAAATCACATACCTGATTTTAAAATACCCCTATTGAAATCCCTTTCTAGTTATTTATAATTTTAGCACTGGGGGTGGGGGGAGAGGAAAAGCAGCCTTAATATTTAATTCCTTTAAAACATCCTATCATAATCAGTATTTTGTTACAGTAATTTTTTTACAATAAAGAACTCTCATATCAGTCAACAGAGATTATGGACTCATTAAAGGAACTCCTTTACCATCATTTTCATAAAAATGTGGGGTTTTAAATACATTATATACAAATGTGGTTAATTTTGTGTTGCCTATTTAAAAAGTATCCTATGGTTGACAAATTCACACTTCCTGAAAAGGTTACTTATATTTTCAGCATTCTACCCTATTTTATTTGTGAAACATATCTTCAATACTCTCAGAGCTTTCCTTTATAGATAATTAGAAACTTAAAAACTAAAAGTTAATTTTTTCAAACTTGTCATCCACATTTGTTTTAATTTATTAATTCAATTACATGATATTTTAGGATCAATGATGTGGGTAAAGGGAAAGTTTTAATATTTAAAACTATACACACATATTCTCACACTAAAACCACAAACACAGCCCAAAGCATGTCATTTGAAACAACCTTACTTCCTTTTCAATTTACAATGGTTGCAATGAAATTGTTCTGTTAAAAAAAAAAAGAATCTGCTTTCTACTTCCTCTTCTTTTACTCTAAAATAGGGGTGAGAAAACTTTTCTATCAAGGGTCACTGACAGCCAGAGGGGGGGAAAAAGAATAAAAAAACATATAAATGATGTATTTTTTAATCCAGTGTTTTAGTGGAGTTTTAAATTCTGATGGTTTGGGGGGGTGCTTTTTTAGGGGAGGAAGCGGAAGAGATGAGAGAAATATAAAATGTTCCTCTCAAATAATTTAGGATCAAGGACTATAAATACTACTTCAAGAAATATAACATAATAATTGCTTTAATACTTCAATTTTAATATAATGTCCAGCTAGGAGAGCAAGGGGATTAGGGAGAGAACTAAGAGAAAAGGAACACAGGAGAGACAGATAAAAGAAAGTTCAGTGTTTGTCAAAGCAGTCAAATGGGGCTCCCAAATGTGGGTGTTCCCTCCAGTGATAAAGTCTGAAATCCATCTAATCCTGACCATCCAGTACAACTCTTCTATCTGCACTCAAAACTTCATCATGGGGGAAGGGGTGAGAGATATGAAGGCTTCTTCCCATTCTCTTCACCCTTAAAAAAGACAACTTTCTAAACTGGAAAAAAAAAAAGAGTGAACACTGACTGAGCTGGTCATTTAAAAATACATTTATTTCTAAGCATTCTTTAAATTCTCGTTTCTCATTTTTAATATAGAAAAACAGTTCAAGTTTGGGGAAGGTAAGGTATAATTATTTTATTTTGCACAGCTAAAAATATTGCTGCCTTAGAGTTAACATTACCATCTCATGTTTTGTTTTGTTTTGTTTTTTTCACAGAATTACTGATAAAGACTTTTGGAGTCAATATGGGATCATTGTTGACCCTTTTCTTTTAGACAGGATGAATACAGACAGACTAAAGGAGGATTCCCAAGGGCCTCGAAATTTCCCACTTTTAAGATATAATACCACCATTCCGATAAAAAAAATCTATTTTAAATTGTGAAAATTATGATGCATGCTTCATTGCATCTATACAATCACAAAGGATCTGGAGGAAAATTGCCAGGCCAGAAGGTAGACCCTCGGGACACCAGGATAAAAGTCACATGGGATGAGAAGACATGAATGGGCTATGATCTGCACCAGCTAAGGAAGTACCCATCTGAGATATCTCAGACTCACTTAAGAATTCAAGAATTATGATTACTAGGACAACAGTTACTAACAAAAGTAACAATGTGATTTATTCACACTTTCACAGCACTTCAAGGTAAGATAAAGCCGGATAGGTGCCTTCCCTCTCTGTCTAAGCCCTATCTATCTTGTACCCAGATCGTTTGTACAGCATTGTTTGCGTGACATCTCCTCCATTAGACATTAGACTGTGGGCTCCTTGAGAGCAGGGGCTGAATTTTGCTATTCTTTGTATTCCCACTGCCTAGACAGAGCCGGGCACAATCGGCGCTCAGTAAATGTACGCTGAGAACCAGGACTGTCTGTTACAGTTGGTTCTTGCCTGGTACACAGTAGGCGCCAAATCATTCTTTTTTTTTTTTCACCCTTTCGCCCAAAGTCAGGTGCCCCTCCCCCTCCCCGGGTTCCAGGAGTTGTTGCCCAAGGGGTATGGGGAAATTCCGGGTAACTTCCCCAAACATTTGCGCCTGAACCCCTTCCCCATCCCCGGGAGCCTGGATCTGTCCAGGGCTGCCCCGGGGAAAACTCACCGGCCGCCATGGCTCGGCTCGGCTGGGCTCCTTACACCGGGGTACCTCTCAAAGTTCGTCTACAGTGCACGGCAGGGTAGGGTATCGTAGAGTAGAGTAGAGTAGAATAGAAAGGGCAGGGCAAGGTAGGGCGTATTCTCTGTCAGCACCCGCCGCCAGTCAGCCTAGTCCGCCGGCTTCCAGGAGTAGCGAACCCCGTTCCTCCAGCACCCCGCCCCTCGGCCCCGCCCCCTGTCCCGGCTTTTCTCCCTTTGCTTCTCTATGGCAAAAGCCGGTGTCCAAGGCTAGCACTCTCCTCCCCACGCCCAACGAGGGGCGGGAGGCGGGACCAAGTCGAAGGGAGGGCGGGGGAGCCGCTGGAAGGGAGGGGGATTTCCCGGAATATGACGCAAGGAGTTCGCTCCAAGCCAAACCTCTCCGAGGTGGCGGATGGAGGCGGGCAGAGCACTCTCTGCCCTTCTTCCCTAGGACTGAAGCCCCGCCTCCCCTTCTCTCTTCATCACTGATTGGGTACCCCTGGAGATGGTGGGCATGGTCTTGTAGTCACTTCCGCAGAAGGGTGGAGCTGGGAGAGGAGGAGGAGGAGGAGGAGAGAAAACCAAACGCGACTTGTTTAAGTGCCACAGCTCCTATAAAAATCCCCCTCCTCCAGTTTCTTCCGCGAGTTTTCTTTTTTCTTTTTTTTAAAGAACAGGAGGGGGCGGGAGGGTGAGGCACAGAGGAACGGGGAGACGCGCACGCTTGAGCTACATTACATATTCGCTCGAGCTTGCGGTCCTGCCCCCGCACCGCATCGGTTCTACCCTGGCATCCCGCACGCTCGGCGCTGGTCTCTGGGGTTCTTAGCTCATTGGGGGCGGTGGTGAGAATCGCGCAGCAAAGCCCCTTTGGGTTTCTGGTGAGACTGGTTTGTCCTCTTGGATGATGTAGAAGCCTGGGGTTTTCAAAGTGTGGTTCCCCTTTTTCCCTCTTTCGCAAATGCAAATCACAACCCCCGCTGCGGGCTCTTAGGTAGGAACGACTTCGTCCGGGTCCACCCCTTGGGGAAGCAAAGGACCAGCGTCTATAGCCTTTATTAATTTTTAGCCAAGTTATTTGCATACTCAGATCCCTCTACCACTCTATTTTCTCCATATTGTCTCTCCCCCCCGAAATATTACATACATTGTTTATTATATATACTATGTGCAACGTATTCGATGTAATACATAATTCCGTTATGTCCATTGTTGGTCATATTACATGAAATATATAATTGAATGGGATGTGTTTTATATATTACTGGTATTAATGCGTATTCAAATTTTATTAGTCGAAAAAAGTCAGCAAGCTTTTATCCCGAGCTTACTAAATGCCAGGCAATTGTGCTAAGCGTTTGGGGATAAGAAGAAAGGTAAAAGGACAGTCTTCTCCAAGGAGCTCTCAGTCCAATGGGGGGAGACAACATACAAACAACGAGCCTACAAGTATATAAAGTATACAGTGTCACAAATATCCGGTATACAAGTATACAATGTGTAAATGGGAGGAGCTTAAATAAAGGGAACATAAGGGAAAACACGATCTTTTAGCTCAATCTTGCACAAATGTGCTCAGATTTTACTTCCACAGAACGAAATAAATAAATGGACTTTTTTTTTTTTTACAGAAATTGAATGTTTTAATGCCGGAGACAGACCTTCAGATCCCCCAGAGTAATTGGCTCCAGATGTCTGAGCAAAACAAACACCTAATGAAAGGCTCAGAAACTCAGCTAAAAAAAAAGGTTTGACATACCACAGTTGCGCCAGGATTGAGTCGGTGTATGTTCTGTACGTCAATAAAAGTTAAGGTTTGGGGCAGAATCCAGGGAGACCAACAAGACCAGGAGGGAACCATGAGAAGAGAGTGCAGGAGGTGAGGGGAAATGAGGAAGAGACTGGCAGGCTAGGCAGCACACGGGCAGGTTACTTAGGAATGATTGTCTACCCTTCCTAATAAACTTCATAAAATATATATATTTGAGTAGTAGAAATATTATTTTTTTTAATTATTGCAGTCCTCTTCTATCCTCTTCCACTGGAATGGTCCTCTCCTTATTGATCTTTCTGTCTGTAGACTCAAATTGACTGATGATTCTCACTTTCCACTATTCTTCTTCAATTTCTTCTTGTTCAATAATTTGTACATTGTCATTATTTATACCATGTGCTAATTTTATATGTGAACAATGACACTATGAATCTCAACCCAAAACTTTTACTGAAGCTGAAGAAACTAACACAATGGCATAAGGACCTAACCAACTCTCTTGCATTGCTGATGTTTTAGCAAAATTTTTCACATATGAATATCTCCTGGTTTGAAATTATGGAGAGAATAATCCAATGGACCAGCTTGAATTACTACACCCATATCATATAATTCTTTAAGTCATTGTTGTAAAGCACTTAAGTAGGAAGCAAGTTGACAATCTCCTCCTAAGAGATGTATAGATTGTCTTACAAGTCTTTGCCTGTAGTGGAGCATGTCCACAGAGCATTTTCATAGGATGATACATGTAAATCTGCGCTTGGTCTTGTACAGAGATAAAACAAAGCTATGGGAAGAATATCTGGCCATTTGAGATGAGTTTCAGGACAGATCTTCCCCACCATAGTCTTGAGTTCCCTATGTACATGTTCCACCTGAACTGAACTTTGTGAGTGATAAGGAACATGAAATTTGGGTATTATTCCTAGATTCTCATAGACTCTCTTCAGGAAATCTTGGGTGAAATGAGATCCCTCATTAGAGTATATGGTAAGTGGTACTCCAAATCAAGGAATAATTTCCTTAATCAACACTTTTACCACAAAGCTAGCTGTATTTGTATTTGATGGAAATGCTTCGGACCACTTAGTTAATCTGTCTACTATTACCAAACAAAACTTGTATCTTCCAGCTTTTGGCATGCTGATGTAATCAATCTGCTGACTCTCAAATGGACAATATGCTAAAAATCTACCACCTAAACATTTCTGTCTGAATGCCCCTTGATTGAATTTTTGGCAAACAGAACAGCTTGCACAGATCTTATTAGCTATATAGTACTTATTCCAGGAGCTACCCATTGCCTTTTTACAGAGCCAATTATAGCTTGAGTACCAAAATGACCTTTTGTGTGGATTCTTGACACAAATAGGTATATAAGTCTTTTGGTAACAGTGGTTTTCCAGTGTCTACAAACCATATTCCATGTTCTTTTCTTGCTCCAAACTTCTCCTTCCACTTTTGAATTTTTGAGTCTACCTAAGCTTTTTCTAGATCATCAGATTCAACAGTTGACAAATTCATTACATACCCTGGAGTTATTACTGGCTGCAAATTTTGCAGTTATATCAGCTCTATGATTTCTTTTAGAGACTGAATCTCTGACATCAAGTATGACTTCTAGAATGGATCACAACTAGCTGTTTAGGTTTTTGGATAGCATCCAACAAGTCAGTCATTATTTCTGCATGAGCAATTGGATAATGATAACTCTTAAAAACTGTTATTATCACCTGGGTAACTAGAAGAATTATACTTAGAAGGAACAGTGACAAACAGTATAGGATAAAATACCAAGACATAAATATGTATATAGATATATGTATGCATAAATATATATGTATACACACACACGTATATATATATATATATATAACTAGAGTTTAAAAAAAGAGCTTAATATTAAGAGAAATGGGAAAAGAAACAAAAAAGGGTAAATTTATATGTCACAAAGAAGCGCATGGCAGGAGCAGGGGAAAACATCAATATACTGGAAGGGTAAAGAGGTTGGAGATAGGAAATACTCAATTCTTACATGCATTGAAATTGACTCAAAGAGGAAAGAACAATCAAATACATTGGGGCAGATAATTTATTTGCACCCTATAGAGAATTAGAAGGGTAACAAATGACTGGTGGGGAGGGAAACAATACAAGAGGGGTAAGGGTGGGGTGGTAGTTTAAAAAGACTGTAAAAAATAAGGGTAATAAGAAGGGAGGAGGGTAGAAAGGGAAGTAAAATAAGGATGGGAATTAGGGGGGTTGATTAAAAACAAAACACTGGTGTAGAAGGAAATAGTGAAAGAAGAAAGGGCAGGACTAGGAGTGGAAATCAATATGCTGGAAAATACAGAGCTGGTAATCATAACTCTGAATGTGAATGGAATGAACTCACCCATAAAGCATAAGTGAATTGCAGAGTGGATTAGAAACCAAAACCCTATCCTATGCTGTCTACAAGAAACAAACATGAGGAAGGTAGATGATACCCATAGGGTGAACATAAGAGGATGGAGTCAAATCTATTGGGCATGAACTGAGAAAAAGAAGGCAGGAGTCTCAATCATGATATCTGATAAAGCCAAAGTAAAAACAGATCTAGTCAAAAGAGACAGGGAAGGTAATTACATCCTGCAAAAAGGCAGTATAGACAATGAGGAAATGTCAGTACTCAACATTTTTGCACCAAATGGTATAGGATCCAAATTTCTAAGGAAGGAACTAGTTGAGCTCAAGGATGAAATAGATAGAAAAACTATACTAGCAGGAGACCTGAACCTTCCTCTATCAGAACTAGATAAATCAAACCAAAAAATAAATAAAGAAGTAAGAGAAGTGAATGAAATCTTAGAAAAATTAGAGTTAGTAGAAATGAATGTGGAGAAAAATAAATAGGGACAAAAAGGAATACACCTTCTTTTCAGCAGCACATGGTACATTCACAAAGATTGACCATGTACTGGGCTATAAAAACATTGAAAACAAGTGCAAAAGAGCAGAAATAATAAATGCAACCTTCTCAGATTACAATGTAATGAAAATAAAAATTAGTAAGGGTACATGGAGAGGCAAATCTGTAATATTTAATGGGAAAGAAAAATGGGAATTGGAAAACAGGAGATAATAGGGAGGTTTGTATGGGGTATGGAGGAGTTAAGGAGAGAGTTAAGGGGAGGGCATATTGCTTGGAGATGCAAGGGAGGGAGATGCCCCCTGTTGAGAGGAAACAGCAGGGGTCCAATAAGGACAGTTTGTCCTGGAATGACTGAACTGAAGTTCAGCTTCCTCTATGACCAGAAAAGATAGTCCACATATCTGACTGTGAATTCAAATAACATAAAATTCAATAACCCGTTGGGATTGGAGTTTTTTCTCAGCTTCAGACCTGAGGCCAGGCCCCAGAGGCTGGTGGAGGGTTCTCCCACTCCTGTCTATTCTATATCAGTCCAGTTTTGCATAATTCAGAATCTTAGCAGTAGACAGAAAGCAAACAAGAACAGGTCTAACCTTCAGAGGTGAATGGACCTGAATCTTGGGGCTGAACCAAGAAGAGGCGGCACACCACACCAGACTGGGGTGAACAAGCTCCTACCTCCTCCAACACCAGGCAGCAAGTCCCACTCGGCAGGAAGGAAGTGCTAGTCACCAGACCCAACTGACACTCCCAGTTGGCTCCTTCCCCCACAAACTGTCAGTCTAATTTCCTTTCCACAAATCAAAAATTAATTGGAAATAAAACAATATGATTCTCTAAAATCAGTTAAAGAACAAATCATAGAAACAATAATTTCATTGAAGAAAATGACAATGATGAGATATCCCTTCAAAATCTATGGGATGCAGCCAAAGCAGTACTCAGGGGGAAATTTATATCCTTTAGTTCATATATGAACAAATTAGGGAGGGCAAAGGTCAATGAATTGGACATGCAAATTAAAAAACTGGAAAGTGAACAAATTAGAAATCCTCATATGAAAACTAAATTAGAGATCCTAAAAATCAAAGGAGAAATTAATAAAATTGAAAGTCAAAGAACTATTAATTTAATAAATAAGACTAGAAGCTGGTACTTTAAAAAAACAAATAAAATAGACAAAGTACTGGTCAATCTATTTTTAAAAAGGAAAGAAGAAAATGGAGACCTCACCTCTAATGAAGAGGAATTTAAGGCAATCATTAAAAAACTATTTTGCCCAATTACATGGCAATAAATATGGCAATCTAGGTGATATGGATGAATATTTACAAAAATATAAATTGCCTAGATTAAGAGGAAGAAATAGAATATCTAAACAACCCCATATCAGAAAAAGAAATTGAACAAGTCATCAAAGAACTCCCTAAGAAAAAATCCCAGGGCCTGATGGATTCACAAGTGAATTCTATCAAATATTCAAAGAACAGCTAATCCTGATACTATACAAACTATTTGATATAATAAGCAAAGAGGGAGTTCTAACAATTCCTTTTATGACACAAATATGGTACTGATTCCAAAGCCAGGCAGGTCAAAAACAGAGAAAGAAAACTATAGACCAATTTCCTTAATGAACATAGATGCAAAAATCTTAAATAGAATACTAGCAAAAAGACTCCAGCAAGTGATCACGAAGATTATTCATTATGACCAGGTAGGATTTATACCAGGAATGCAAAGATGGTTCAATATTAGGAAAACCATCCACATAATTTGCCATATTAACTAGCAAACCAACAAAAATCACGTGATTATTTCAATAAATGTAAAGTCTATATCAGTACACCAGAAGCAATACCTTTTGTTTCATTAACAAACAGTCAAAATGGTTTCGTATAGTCTGGGATACCTAACGCTGGGGCAGATGAAATGGCTTCTTAAAGCTTATTTAAGGCTTACAGATATTCAGGTTTTAGTTTCAGAGGTTCTGGTTCTGTATTCCTGGTTAGATATGTTAAACATTTAGTTATTTCACTATACCCAAATATCCATTGTCTACAGAAACCAGTTGTTCCAAGAATAACTCCAAGTTGCTTTTTGGTCTTAGGTGTACTCAGTTTCTGGATGTCTGCTATTCTTTTCTGTGTGATACTTCTGGAAACCTCTGATAACACAAATCCAAGATATTGCACTTGAGGCAAAACCCACTGTTATTTAGCCATGGAGATTTTATGCCCACGTTTATATAATTCAATCAAACAAATCTTGCTCTTTCTTAAACACCCTTTAGCACTTGGAGATGCTAGGAGGATATCATCAACAAAATGAACTATTTTAATTTCCTTGAATGTTATAGTTTTACGGTCACTATTCAAAATTTGTGAGAACTGGCTTAGGGAATCTGTGAATCCCTGTGGCAGATGAGTCCAAGTCCCCTGAGTTTTCTCCCAGGTAAAAGCAAAGATCTTTTGAGAATCCTTGTGGATTGGTATTGAGAAAAATGCTGAGCATAAATCTACCATGGTAAATATCTTGCCTGACTTGGAATGGAAGAGATTATAGCAGTGTAAAAATGGAGACTTGAACCCTGGACTCCAATCCCCAGAAGACCTTGTTCTGGTTCCCAGGATGCTTTGTAACCTCACTGAATTCTCACCTGGGCTGAGAGCAGATTATTATTTAAAGAGTCTCCACCTCGGCTGGGTCTTCTTTCCTGTTTCTGCTTGCAAACAGAGGGGTCTCTCATGATGTAGGTGAGGTTGAATGGGCCTCTTGGCCCACCTAGACATGTGCTTTCTTACTTATATTTTCTTAAACTCTTAATCTTAAATAAACCTCATAAAATATAATACTCCTTGACAGAGAAACTAATTTTTACCTGCCACAGCTTAAACCCCAAAATTTTAATCATAACAATCATTGGGCTCAGTATAATAGGATGTGTCTTTACCACATGATCACTTACAGCTCTTAAATCCGGTATGAATCTGTAGACAATTTTGCCATTCTGATCTAGCTTTGGCTTTTTGATTGGAAGAATAAGTATATTATATTCAGAGTATCAAGGTATTATGATCCTAT
Source organism: Monodelphis domestica (assembly GCF_027887165.1). Classification (NCBI taxonomy): domain Eukaryota; kingdom Metazoa; phylum Chordata; class Mammalia; order Didelphimorphia; family Didelphidae; genus Monodelphis; species Monodelphis domestica. The sequence goes on from NC_077227.1 coordinate 641,428,517, forward strand.
GTTGGATTAGGGATTCAATGATTGTTGCTTCTTTACTTGAGGGATACTGAGGTACACAAGGCACTGGTTCTTCCTTATTCTTCACCCTTACAGGAGTAGCTGGTTTCAGGAGACCAACATCTTTGGAAGACTTTGACCATAAATCTTTAGCTATATCCTCAGGAATAGGATAGATGGAATCCAACTCATCCTCTGTACTGACTGAATCTAAGAACAGCAATGGAAAACTTTTCAGAGATTCTTCTGGTAGATGTAATGATATATGCCCAGTATCAGTACATTGGATTGTTGCTCCTAATTTACATAATAAATCCCTACCAAGAAGATTCATGGGGCAATCTGGCATACAAAGAAATGCATGCTCCACAGATAAAGGACCTAAAGTAATCATTTTAGGTTGTAATTTTGCTACTCTCTCTGGTTTTCCAATTGCTCCTATTACTTCCATAGTACCAACAACTCTACAATCCTTAGGAAGACTTTGCAAAACTGATTTATTCACTCTAGTATCAACCAAAAGATCATATATCTGATCACCTATTGTAACATACATATGGCACTGTGCTGTTTGGAGGTTGAAATGTTTCTAATATGATGCTAACACAGTAACATCAGTACAAAGCTCAGTCATTTCCTGTCCATCCAAGTTTAAATCTTCTTGAACTACATGATATTCCCAGGATTTTATACCATCAGCTTTTACACTATACTCATTGGTCCTTATATTCTCCACCTTGCTATCATTGTTCTCATTTACAATTTCATTATTATTCAGTTTATATTCTTCACTAATTTCCCTTATTTTACATTCATTAGGATTTTCTACTAAATTTATATTACAATTTTCTTTCCCCTTACAATTATTTAAACTAATTATATTAATCTTTAATTCATTTAATTCATTTATATCTTTATCAATCTTATTATCATTATACTCATTTTCATTTATACCCAACTCAGTATCCCTTAATTCAATTACAGATATATTCTGGGTAAATCTTCATAACAAACATACATCCTTACTCTGGTCTCCCTTGACAACTTGGCTATACTTTGGCCTAGCTCCAGACTTTACCCAATCCTGAATAGCGGTCAGATCTGGGGCTTGGGCTCCTTGGCAACAGGCATTTTGGCACTGATTTACATTTCTCATTTGATAATAATTATTATTCCACCAATTATTATTATTCTAATTATTGTAATGATTATTGTTCCAGTTATTGTTATATTGCCTATTAAATCCACCATTTCTGTTAATCTGTCTATTAAATTGGCCTCTATACCTACATTCTCTGACAAACTGGGCAACCTGATTACAAAGGAAATAATGTTTGGGATCTGATATGCTATACCTAGTGTTATGGTTAATATTTAGGGGTTGAAACTGAATATAATAATTATTGGTCACCAAGGATTTTATTTATAAAATCCTAAGTGAAACACTCAAGTCAGAATGGAGTTTTTTATGGTGATTTAATTACAACAGGAGGAGGAAATTATTAGAGGGAGAGAGAGGGAGAGAAGGAAAGGATTTTAACTCAAAACCACTCTGGCTCAGGCTGAGACAAGGTGGGAGTTTAAGGCCTTGGAGAGCCAAGGCAGAGAAGGAGTCAGTCCTTATCACTCACATGACCAATCTGAAGGAAAGCTGTCTGTCCTCCAAGCTTGAGCTCCAGGATCGAACTGGCATCTAGCCCTCTCCACAGGAAGTCACAAGAACTCCAGAGACTGTTCTCTACCTCATTTCCTGCATCTCACTTGTGCTAATGGTGGCTCAAGCTTGGCTTAGGACAGCCCAAGGGGGCAGTTAGTTGTTTCTGATTTGTCATTAGCTAGCACATGCCCATGTAGTGTGGGTGTTGTTAGATTTTAAATGGTTGAAGGCCTTAAACTGTAACAGTTAAAAGAGTGATGTTGTAAACTGTAGTGAGTTAAAATGGTGGAAGATATAAATTGTGATAGATATAAGAGAGGGTGAGTAAATTTGACCGCAGAAAATATGTTTCACTACAGTGTCTTGGTTTTTAAATCAAATATAAGGTGGTCGCCAGGGAAATATTCCCAATTATTCAAATACCCAAGTCAACTGGGTTTTATAGAGATTTTAATTAATACAAATGTGGAATTAAAGAAAAGAGAGAAAGAGAGAAAAAGTAAATAAGTATGAAGGGCCTTAAGCCAACATGGCCTAGACCTGAGTCTTAAGAGAGAGAGATCAGTCAGTCAGTCTTTTAACACTCACCACAAGGTCTGTCTAAGCAAGGATTCTAGTGACACCAGGCCAGCTCCATCTCAGCTGACTTCACCAGAGAGAGTTCCAGCCAGAGTCCTCCTTAAAGAGCCTTCCAGCCAGAGACTGTTCCAAAGGGCCTCTCTCCAGAGCCTCCAGAGGGACAGAGTCCCCTCAGAGGAGCTCCAGTGAGACCTCCTTAGAGATTGTCCTCCAAGAGCTTCCCTTCTCCAGAGCCTCTCTCAAGAGATTCTTCCCAAGCAATCTTCATCAGAGATCCTCCAAAAGGATTTTTTTTCTCAAGAGATTCTGCTTTTTCTTATATAGGGGTTTTTCTCCTATGTCACCTCCCCTAAGTCCTTACATCTACCAATCACTGTAGACGTTTTCCAAAGGACTGCCCATCTGAATTCCTGCTAAGTCGACTAATCTCCTCAGTAAGTCTGAACCAGAAAAAATGCTGCTGTGTCGACTAATCTCCTCAGTAAGTCTGAACCAGTGAAAACACAGCTGAGTCAACTAATCTCATTAAGAGAAAACTTGCCCAACCCTTTTAGGTACCTAGCATCTCATTGTATCAATTCTAAAAAACAGTCATGGCTCAAAGAACTCCTTGCCTTATTATAAGCATGGATCCAAGTACTTTCATTGTTTAGCAAAGAGTTTTCTCCCCTAAAGCAGTCTTAAGTACGGGTGGAGTAGAGGTCCTCCCATAGCAAGGATTTTTCTCCCCTAAAGCAATCTTAAGCACGGGTGGAGTAGAGGTCCTCCCATTTCTGATCCTGGCAAGTTCTCACATCAAAATGGGGAATGTTTCCCAGTAGGGAATTTGTTCCAATGGAGGATTCCTCAATGTGGAAATTTTTAACATTCACAAGTCTGAGAAATTTCAAGATTTACAGTGTGCACATTCCTGGGTGCTAGACCAAGAAAAATGGGGGAAATTTAAAAATCACACTAGGCCTATAGTTTGTCTTAGGCTGCATGAATCTCAAAACAGCCAGTGTCTTGACCTCTTTTATCTCACTGACTTTAGCTTTTAATTCTACTTTCCTAAGCTTTCCTTTTAGGTCTTCCACTACAGTATCTTTCTCCTCATATCTATCCTCAATGTCAGTCATCAAGTATGTTGCCTTATGTCTTAGGTCTTCCAGTTCCATCTCTTCCCAGTCAGTGTAGTTATTTTTAAAAAGCAATTTGATTTTTAGGATTGCATTCTTAAAAAAGATCCTCTTTATGTGAGTTATTGTCCCTTCCTTGAGCTCATTCATGTTTAGGAATGTCTCAGCCACTTCCATGATTCGATCTAAAAAGGCCATAGGTGTTTCTGTGACCTTTTGCTTTATGGATTCAAATTTTGACCAGGCATTTCGTCTCCCAGTGTGTCTCCCCATGACTTCAATAATTGTTTGCCTGTACTCTGGCCATAAGGATAGAATGGGGTCCTCCCTAGTCTCATCAATAAATCTATTTCATTCTCTCTTTGACAATAGCTTCTTCATCAATAATGCAAAGTCATTGTAGTCTGGGTCAAATAAATATATTGCCCTCTTCATTTCTTTTATTACAGAGTTGGATTCTTCTATAAAGCTAGGGATTCTTTTTATGGACTCCAAGTCCTCTGGGGTGAATCTTTTGTGTGTCTTGACCTGAAATATCTCATCTTTCGAAAATACAGGGAGACTTCCAGGTAAACATGGCTGCAATCTAGACCCAAATTGCTTCCTCTCCCCAATACCCAACTAAATAGACTACCTCAAAAGAATGTAAAAATCATCTTTGGAAGAATGGAGGGACTCTACAGTAAGGCAGAGCAACAAAGGTACATGGGGTTTGAGCATTTCCACACTATAAGAAGGAGAAAAAGCTCGCGTCCAAACGTGATCTGAACTACCCTCCCCCACCTCACCTACGGAACCAGAGTTGGGACCAGCGCACTCATGGGAGACAGCGAGTGAGTGAGGAATGTCTCTGTGGTGACTGGGGAGTACACAAGGGCCCTTGGGATCTAACTAGGACTGCAAGGGAACTACCCCTGAGAGCGGATAAACAGAAGACCCCTGTGCACTGAAGAGCACAAACCTTGGGTGCTCGTGCAAACTGAGGACGCCACGGAGACTCCAGAGCCTACCTGAGGCAAAAGCTCAGCTCCTTGCTGTAGTGAGTGGGGGGCACACCAGGGTCCTTGGGAACTGACAAGGAATGCCAGGGACCTACCCCTCAGAGCCGTTTCACAGGAGACCCCTGCACATGGGAGAGCACAGACTGAGGATGCACTAGCAAACTGTGGTGGCTGAGGGGACACCAGAACCTGCCTGAGGCAAAAGACCCGCCAAGTAACTCCACAGAAAACCTGCCTATCTCACTCAGATTTCTGTCTAAAAAGGAAAGGGAAAACCACCAAAGGGATGGTTCATTGTGCCCAAGATCAACCCTTGAAGAAGAACAGGAAAAATTGACTATTGAAAGCTTTTATGGAGGGAAAACCCAGGCTACAGAGGAAAAAGAGGATGAAATTCAAACAAAATCAAAACCTCCCCCCCCCAAATGGAAATTGTCCACAACCTCTGGAAGAACTCAAATTGGAGCTTATCCAAAAGATGGAAACCTTCTGGCAAGAAAAATAGGGAAAAATTCAGAGAGAGGTCAACAGTCTGATAGACAATAACTCCCATTTAGAGAAACAGCTGGAAGCCTTAAACAGCAGGGAAGACCAAATTGAAAAGCAAAACTAGTCCTTAAAGGCCAGAATTAAGCAACTGGAAGACAATGATCTTGCAAAACAGCAAGAATTAATAAAGCAAAGTCCAAAAATTAATGAATTAGAAGAAAACAAAATATCTCACTGACAAGGTGACAGACCAGGAAAAGAGGAAGAGACAATTTGAGAATCATTGGTCTACCTGAAAAAACCAGAGATAAGCAAAAATCTCAATGCCATACTACAAGAAATAATTGAAGAGAATTGCCCTGAAGCTCTTGAAGAAGGGGGCAAAATAGAAATTGAAAGGGTTCATAGAACACCCTCTATACTAAATCCCCAAAAGACAACTCCCAGGAATGTAATTGCCAAATTCAAGAGCTTCCAAGCTAAGGAGAAAGTCTTACAAGAAGCCAAAAAGAGAAACTTCAGATACAAAGGAGCACCAATCAGGATTACACAAGACCTGGCAGCTACCACGCTAAAAGACTACAAAGCCTGGAACAGGATATTCAGAAAGGCAAGAGAACTGGGTCTTCAACCAAGAATCAGCTATACATCAAAACTGACTATATACTTCCAGGGGAAAGTATGGGCATTTAACAAAATAGAAGATTTCCAAGTATTTGTAAAGAAAAGACCAGAACTCAGTGGAAAGTTTGACATCCAAACACAAAGAGCAAAGGAAACATGAAAAGGTAAATATGAAAGAAAGGGAAAAGGATAAAAATGTTTTTTTCTTTTATTCAAACTCTCTTCTATAAGAACTACAATTAGATCAAATTGGGAAATGTTATGTGTAACTCTCAAAAATTGTATGCATTGATAGAGTAATCAGAAGAATCACTCATAGGGAAAGATTGGGGCATTAAGATGATTTGGAGGAAAAAAACAAAAAGAAAGAAAAAGGTAGGGGGAAGAATCAATGATGGTACCATGATATACTTGAAGAAATAGAAATAAATTAAACAGAATAATCTTTGTCACACAAAGATACACACGGGAAGGGGAGGGGAAGAATTCTCTCATAAGAAGGAGAGGAAGAGAGTGCTAATTGGTATTACTTAAACCTTACTCTCAGTGAAATCAACTCTGAGAGGGAAGAGCATTTAGATCCATTGGGATATTGAATTCTATCTTATCAAACAGGGTAAGGGAGAAGGGAAAACTAAGGGGGGAATAAGGAGGAGGGAGATCAAAAAGGGAGGGAAGGAGGGGTAGTGAAATTAGCGGACCGCCCCAAAAAAACAAAAATAAAAACAAAAAGGGAGGGGCCAGAAAGGGAAGCACAGCAAGGGAGGGGACTAGGGGGTCTGATTTAAAGTAAACCACTGCTTTAAAAGGTTATGGCAAAAGAAGAAAGGTCAGAATTAGGGGACGATATCAACATGTTGAGGAATTCACAAGTGACAATCATAACTTTGAATGTGGATGGGATTAACTCACCCATAAAACATAGACGAATAGCAGAATGGATTAGAATCCAAAACCCTACCATATGTTGTCTTCAAGAAACACACATGAAGCGGGTAGATACTCACAGGGTCAGAATTAAAGGTTGGAGTAAGACCTATTATGCCTCAACTGACAGAAAGAAGGCCGGAGTTGCAATCATGATATCTGACAAAGCCAAAGCAAAAATAGACCCGATTAAAAGGGATAGGGAAAGTAAATACATCCTGATTAAAGGGAATATAGACAATGAGGAAATATCACTAATCAACATGTAAGCACCAAATGGTATAGCACCCAAATTTCTAATGGAGAAACTAGGAGAATTGAAGGAGGAAATAGATAGTAAAACTATACTTGTGGGAGATCTGAACCAACCACTATCAAATTTAGATAAATCAAATAAAAAATAAATAAGAAAGATGTAAAAGAGGTGAATGATATCTTAGAAAAATTAGAGTTAATAGACATATGGAGAAAAATAAATAGGAACAAAAAGGAATACACCTTCTTTTCAGCAGCACATGGCACATTCACAAAGATTGACTATATACTAGGTCATAAAAACATGGCATACAAATGCAGAAAAGCAGAAATAATAAATGCAAATTTTTCAGATCATAAAGCAATAAAAATAATGATCAGTAAGGGTACATGGAGAGCAAAATTAAAAATCAATTGGAAATTAAATAATGTGATACTCCAAAATTGGTTCATTAGAGAACAAATCATAGAAACAATTAATTATTTCATTGAAGAAAATGAAAATGGTGAGACATCCTTTCAAACCTTATGGGATGCAGCCAAAGCATTATTCAGAGGAAAATTCATATCCCTGAGTGCATACATTAACAAATTAGGGAGGGCAGAGATCAATGAATTGGACATGCAACTCAAAAAACTTGAAAGCAAACAAATTAAAAATACCCAGAAGAAAATCAAATTAGAAATCCTAAAAATTAAGGGAGAAATTAATAAACTCGAAAATGATAGAACCATTGAACTAATAAATAAGATTAGAAGCTGATACTTTGAAAAAACAGACAAAATAGACAAAGTACTGGTCAATCTAATTTAAAAAAGGAAAGAAGAAAAGCAAATTAACAGTATCATAAATGAAAAGGGGGACCTTTCCTCCAATGAAGAGGAAATTAAGGCAATCATTAAAACTTCTTTGCCCAATTATTTGGCAATAAATATGCCAATCTAGGCAATATGGATATTTACAAAAATATAAATTGCCCCGACTAACAGAAGAAGAAATAGAATTCTTAAATAATCCTGTATCAGAAAAAGAAATCCAACAGGCCATCAAAGAACTCCCTAAGAAAGAATCCCCAGGTCCAGATGGATTCACAAGTGAATTTTATCAAACATTCAAAGAACAGCTAATCCCAATACTATACAAAACTATTTGACATAGTAAGCAAAGAGGGAGTTCTACCAAATTCCTTTCATGACACAAATATGGTACTGATTCCAAAACCAGGCAGGTCAAAATCAGAGAAAGAAAATGACAGACCAATCTCCCTAATGAACATAGATGCAAAAATCTTAAAAAGGATACTAGCAAAAAGACTCCAGCAAGTGATCAAGAGGTGTAAAAATAGATTTGAATCCAGGACTTCAATCCCCAGAAGCCCTTGCTCCACTTCCCCAGAATGCTTTGTAATCTCACTGAATTCTCACCTGGGATGAGAGCAAAATATTATTTAAAGACTCTCCACCATAGATGGGGGCTCTTTATTTTTTCTTTTTACTTCCGCTTCAGAGCACACTCGGCTCTCCACCTACCAGGCAAGATGTGAGTGGTTGTGTCTAGGCCTCTCTCTCTCTGGCCTAGACACGTGCTTTTCTTACTTGTATATTCTTAGGTCCTCAATCTTAAATAAACCTCTAAAAAAATAATACTCCTTGCAGAGAGAAACTAATTTCTACCTGCCTCAGTTTCCCCCAAAATTTTAATCTTTACAGAGGGTCATTCATTATGTTCAAGTAGGATTTATACCAGGAATGCAGGGCTGGTTCAATATTAGGAAAACTATCCACATAATTGACCATATGAACAAGCAAACCAACAAAAATCACATGATTATCTCAATAGACGCAGAAAAAGCCTTTAACAAAATACAGCACCCATTCCTATGAAAAACACTAGAAAGCATAGGAATAGAAGAGCCTTTCCTAAAAATAATAAACAGTATATATCTGAAATCATCATCAAACATCATCTGCAATGGGGATAAACTAGATGCATTCCCAATAAAATCAGGAGTGAAACAAGGATGCCCATTATCACCTCTATTATTTAACATTGTACTGGAAATACTAGCAGTAGCAATTCGAAGAAAACTAAATTGAAGGTATTAAAATAGGCAATGAAAAGACCAAGCTGTCACTCTTTGCAGATGATATGATGATCTACTTAAAGAATCCTAGAGAATCAACTAAAAAGCTAGTGGAAATAATCAACAACTTTAGCAAAGTTGACAGATACAAAATAAAGCCACATACATCATCAGCATTTCTATATATCTCCAACACATCTCAGCAGCAAGAATTAGAAAGAGAAATCCCATTCAAAAATCACCTTAGACTATATAAAATACTTAGGAATCTATCTGCCGACACAAACACAGGAACTATATGAACACAACTACAAAACACTCTCCACACAACTAAAACTAGACTTGAGCAATTGGAAAAACATTAACTGCTCATGGGTAGGATGAGCTAATATAATAAAAATGACCATCCTACCCAAACTTATCTATCTATTTAGTGCCAAACCGATTGAACTTCCAAAAAATTTTTTTACTGAATTAGAAAAAAACATAACAAAGTTCATTTGGAAGAACAAAGGATCAAGGATATCCAGGTAAATAATGAAAAAAAAAAATACAAAGGTAGCCTAGCAGTCCCAGATCTCAAACTATATTATAAAGCAGTGGTCATCAAAACAATTTGGTACTGGCTAAGAGACAGAAAGAAGGATCAGTGGAACAGATTTGGGGTAAGTGACCTCAGCATGACAGTCTATGATAAGCCCAAAGATCCCAGCTTTTAGGACAAAAATCCACTATTTGATAAAAAGCTTCTGGGAAAATTGGAAGATAGTGTGGGAGAGATTAGGTTTGGATCAACACCTCACACCCTACACCAAGGTAAACTCAGAATGGGTGAATGACTTGAACATAAAGAAGGAAGCTATAAGTAAATTAGGTGAACACAGAATAGTATACATGTCAGATCTTTGGGAAGGGAAAGATTTTAAAACCAAGCAAGACTTAGAAAGAGTCACAAAATGTAAAATAAATAATTTTGACTACATCAAATTAAAATTTTTTTGTACAAACAAAACCAATGTAACTAAAATTAGAAGGGAAGCAACAAATTGGGAAACAATCTTCATAAAAACCTCTGACAAAGGTTTAATTACTCAAATTTACAGAGCTAAATCAATTGTACAAAAAATTAAGCCATTCTCCAATTGATAAATGGACAAGGGACATGAATAGGCAGTTTTCAAATAAAGAAATCAAAACTATTAATAAGCACATGAAAAAGTGTTCTAAATCTCTTATAATGAAAGTGATGCAAATCAAAGCAACTCTGAAGTATCACCTCACACCTAGCAGATTGGCTAACATGACAGCAAAGGAGAGTAATGAATGCTGGAGGGAATGTGGCAAAGTTGGGACATTAATGCATTGCTGGTGGAGTTGTGAATTGATCCAACCATTTTGGAGGGCATTTTGGAGGGCAATTTGGAACTATGCCCAAAGGGTGATAAAAGACTGTCTGCCCTTTGACCCAGCCACAGCACTGCTGGGTTTGTACCCCAAAGAGATAATAAGGAAAAAGACTTGTACAAGAATATTCATAGCTGCACTCTTTGTGGCGGCCAAAAATTGGAAAATGAGGGGATGCCCTTCAATTGGAGAATGGCTAAACAAATTGTTGTATATGTTGGTGATAGAATACTATTGTGTTCAAAGGAATAATCAAATGGAGGAATTCCATGTGAACTGGAATGTCCTCCAGGAAGTGATGCAGAGTGGAAGGAGCAGAACCAGGAGAACATTGTACACAGAGACTGATACACTATGGTACAATCGAACATAATGGACTTCTCTATTAGTGTCAATGCAATGTCCCTGAACAATCTGCAGGGATCTAGGAGAAAAAAAAACTACCCACAAGCAGAGGACAAACGGTGGGAGGAAAAACACTGAGAAAAGGCAACAGCTTGACTACAGGGGTGGTGGAGGGAATATGATTGAGGAGAGACTCTAAATGAACACCCTAATGCAAATACCAACAACATGGAAATGGGTTCGGATTGTGGACACAAGTGATACCCAGAGGAATCACACGTCACCTATGGCTGGGGTGGGGGAGGAGGAAAAGAAAATGAGCTTTGTTTATAATGAATAATGTTTGAAAATGACCAAATAAAATAATGTATAAAAGGGGCGGGGGGAAGACTAAACTGGAAGTTTCACCATCAAAAAAAAAAAAAGAAAGAAAGGAAAATACAAGGAGATCTCTTAGTGGACGTAGAGTAACCAGCCCTGCAGCCTCTTCCTGTTGTAACCTGTTGAGCTTTTTCATTTCTCCAGTTTTTACATTATTCCCACACCTACATTCCATGTTTAAAACTTTGTCTTCTCTTATATATAATTCCATCTGATCAAGTTGGTGTTTCATTTGTATCGCCATCAATTTAAGTTCAGAATCCTTAATTACCCAGATCACAATTGCCTTTAACCATTTGCCAGTGAAAAAGAAAGCCACTCTACACTTGTACAAGACATACAGACAGATACAACATATGCATATTGTTACAGACAATAGAGTGGTTGCCATAAACTGTGACCGTGGGTTCAAGACTTTGAATTGCCAAAAGCATAAAGATAATTATTAGCGTCTTGATTTTATATAAAAAATAAGTGGTTGCCATGGGGAAAATTCCCAAATATGAAATACCCAAGTCAGCTGGGTTTTATGGAGATTTTAATTAATATAAATGAAGGAATTAAGGAAAGGGAGAGAGACAGAGTAAGAGGAAATAATAGGAAGGCTAGGGCCTAGGTCAATGGCCTAGAACTTTCTTTTAAGAGAGAAAACTAAGTCAGTCTTTAATCACTCACCACAAGATTGTCCCAAGTAAAACTCTAGTGTTCAGAGAGATCCTCCAGTTTAGCTCAGGAAGCTGAACTAAGTTCAGCCATGGAGAGACAGCCCAGCTCTCAGCTCCTGACCTCCAATTCAGCTTTGGCAAGCTGAACTACATTCTGAGGGCTTCTGACCTCCTTTTAAAGAGAATTTTCTCCTATGTCACCTCCCCTAAGTTTTCACATCTACCAATCACAGTAGACGTTTTCATAGGACTGACCATTCTTAATTCACATCTTCTTTAGTTCTCAACTTCTCTGGTTAGACTAAAACTTCACACCTCTTTTGTTAAGCTTTCCTTTTGTAAGTTGTTTGACCTTTTAGTGATTAATTTGACCTTCATAGGTACTTAGCACCCTTTTGTATTAGATCTAAAAACAGACCTAGCTTAAGGGCTTTTGCTTCACTATAAGTATGGGCTAAGTACTTTTTCATTGTTCAGTAAGGAGTTTTACAACTTTATCTTCCCCTAAAGTATGCCTAAGTATGGGTGGAGTAATTTTAAAGTTCCCAATACATTCCTGATCAAGTACTCCATTGTTTAAATGGGGAATAACATTAACCAAATCTTCTAAGGTTAGAGTCTGAGAAATTTTAAGAATCACAGTATATATGACAAGACAGTTTTCATCTTAATTTCCATAACTGTTTTCATCCATTGATATTCCAAACCTAATGAACATATATTAGGGAACAGTACAAACAAAGTGTAAGGGATATGCAGAATGCACTCCCACAATATCATTAAAACATTCATTATTACATCTCCAGACATATTGACATTCATGGATAATACAGTGTATCCAAGTGAATTGGTGTTATCATAATCCACTGTGAACAGTTCTTTAATAAATACTTAGTACAATAAAAAAGAAAAACAAATTCCAATATGGCCGCCCAGGATGGCTGCTTAGAGCATGTGGCAATAACCCTTTAATATTTAAATACTCCTAGCAGCTCAGTTGGAGTCTGAGAATTCTGCTGGGCCCCATTCTTAATTGCCTTTCTTTATTTAACCTTATCTAAATAAATAAGTAAACACAAAATATAGATTTTACAGCCTATCTGGCTCAGCCAACTGAAAGAAAAATATTAATTTGGAGAGGTTTAGTATGGAGAACACATAGGGATTAATATATCAATATTTTTATTTTGTTTTTCAGAGAGAGAGAGAGTAGGAATGAAGGAGAAGAAGATCTGACAGCTTAACCCCTACTTTAAGCCACTATCTAATAATCCTATCTTAACTACAATAAACTCCCATGGACCAGTCCAACAGAAAGTTCAGAGATCTTACATAAAGAGTATTTTGGCAAGGAGAGGCTGAAGTCCAGATGAGGAGTCCTAGATGGTTCAGAGAATGGCTGGAGCTCCCAATATTGTCCCTTAATCCATCTAAAGGTATTGAAAAACTCCTATCCACTCCTGCTTAAGAGGGCTGCTTGTAAGATGATCCAAAGGTGTCCACGAGAGCTCAGATATGCTTCTCTTTCAGCTTCAGACTCCCAAGAGAAATAAACTTTCTTCCCAATGGTTTGGAACTTTTCCTCTACCAGCTCTGAAGATTCTCTGCCTGTCAATCATTCTTATGCACTAAGCATTATATTGCAACAGTAAATGAAGTGTGGTACAGTAGAAAAAGCAGGAACCCTGGAGTAACAAAGAACTTGGATCATGCTTCTCTGATGTTTACTCATCCTCCCAGGACCTTAGTCTCCTCAGCTATAAAATAAGTTTTGGACTAGATGATATCCAAGTTCCCTACTAGCTCTAGATGTCTGATTCAAACCTGTGGCTTTTCTAAGACCATCACTTTTTTCTTCCTAAGATACCACATTTTTGGGCAAATGCTCAAAGACCTAGGTCTGGAAGAAATCTTAGAAATCATCTAATTGAATCTCAGTGACAGCCTCATGTTCTGCAAGAAGACTGTCCCAATATTTATTCTTAGTACCTTAACTCAGATATCATCTCCAATCTATCCTGTATACACCTTGTTTGTGCACAATTGTTTTCTTTTTTTATCATCTTTTATTATATGCTTAATAACCACCACCACCACCAAAAAACATTTAACTAAACAAGTACATTTTAAAAAATCATGTGCAAAGGCACATCATTTACAATTTGTTTGAAATATTTAAATTATTCATGTGTGCTAACATAAATATTCTCTGCTTTTGAGTTCCCTTTGGATTTGTTTTACTTGTATACTTTTTTCTCTTCATTTTGTGGCTGTTATTTTTTAATGTAATCATAATATGTATTATTATCTTTTCATCTCTACATATATTTCCTTTATTTTCTTTGTATTTCCAATATTTGTCATTTTAAGTAACATAATAAAGTCTATTACATTCAGTATCACAGTTTGTTTAGCCATTTGTCCCTTTAATTGCATTTGTGTTATTTCTAGTTATTTTGTCATTACAAAGATTCCATTAATATTTTCTTATATACACAGCTTTTTATCCTCTCAATAATGCCCTTAGAACCTAATCCTAGAATCAGGATCCCTAGGTCAATGATCATGGACAACTGTATAGCTCTTAATGTATATATATCCATTTTGTTTTCTAAAAAATAATTCACAGCTGCTCTAGCAATGTAACATGGGGCCTGTTTCTCTGTGTTTGTATCAGCATTTAATTTGATCACGTTAACCTGTCTGATTCTCAGTTGATATATTTTACCAGGACCATATTTAGCTAGATTCTTCCTTAGGCAGCAAACACAGTCTATTGCCAGGACCATACTCTTTCTAAAACTCTTTCCAGCTTGGTCACACCCAGTGGAACTTTTGTTCCAATGCTACAATGCCTCAGGAATACAGGATTACTTCCTTGTCCCAAGAGTCCCTTCCTATTTCCTCATCATAACCCTCCCAATCCCTTGAAATATAGCCTCCTCTCCAGTCTCTCCCTTGTGCTATTTCCCTTCCCTCCTGTTTCTCTGCACATTAAGAAGATTTCTGCCCCCTTCTAATTGTGTATGTTATTCTCTCTTTGTCCCAGGTCTGATGAGAATAGGCTTCTAGTACTACCAGCCCTCTATCCACTTCTCCCCTTCTCTATGGTAGTTCTTCCACTCCTTCCTCCTCCAAAGGAGATAGCCATTCCACCCTACCTCCTTCTGATCTGTTCTCCTACCATTTTAGCTCATTCTATTACATTTACCTTGCCCTCGATTCTTCCATCCATACGTGCCCCTTCAAAATACCCAGGCAATGATGCCATGTCCAGGAGTCATAGATGACATTTTCCCATATAGGAATCAAACAATTTGAGCTTTTGAGTTGCAGGCTCTGGGGCTCAACAAACAAGAAGAGGTTGCCAGTCCTGCCCCCAGGGATTACCTTTTTGATTCCACTCTATTTGTTCTGTTCCTGCCTCCAGGGCCAATGATAGTAAGATTGAGGCCAGGGAAGTTAGACTCCTTCCTCCCTAGTTTTCCCAGTCTGGTTACCTTCACTCCCAACTTCTGTCTAATTTTGCCCCTTTTAGCTTTGATTTTTGTGGAGTTATTATTTGTTTGTGGTGGGTATTAGGAGGGCAAGAAAGCCCTACTCTGCCATCTTCCATCAATGCATCCCATAGTTGTTTTCATATTTTCTTCACCATTTGACTGAACTCCTTGAAATCAGAGGTTATTTTTTGCCTTTCTCTGTATTCTCAACTCTTAATACAGAGCTTAATATATAGTAGGCACTTAATAAATGCTTGCTGACGCCTTTATTTAATAAATGAGGAAACAAGAGCCCAGAAAAATGAAACAATTTGCCCAAGTTAAAAATAACAATTTTAACCATTCCTGATAACTCCAATTTGGGCAGAGAGTAAGAGAACCAGACATAGAGTTTTCAGTTGTATCTCTTTTCCCTAGAGTAGAGTAATAGCACTCCACAAAGAAAGGTTCTGCAATTGTGATGTGCTTGATTCCCCAGAAGACCCAAATCTGTTAATAAGCACAGGTATCCTACTAGTCCAGAGAGTAGAAATGCCTCTCTGATAAATTGAAGTGTGGGTATTCACAATTATTTCCTTTCTAAGAGTTGTCATAACCTAATTTGTGTAATCTTGGGTAAATAATTTTTATTTTCTGAATCTGTTTCTTTATTTGTAAATTTAGAAGGTTGGTATAGATGACTTCTCAAGGCCAATTTTAATTCTGTGGTCCTATACAGTGGTGGTAACTTTTAGAGACAGTGTCCAAACTGCACCCTACACTGCATGTGAGCCACTCCCTTACTATTTACAAGAAATGTTTCAAAGAGAAAATCAACAGAATTTTGTTCAATTGAGAGGTCTGAGCAAAATCTATTATGCTTCAACTGAATTAAAAAAAAACCTGGAGTAGCAATCTTGATTTCAGATAAGGCTACAGTAAATATAAGCCTAATAAAGACAGATAAGAAGGAAAACTATAATTTGCTTAAAGGCACTATTGATAAGGACTTAATATCAAAACTTAATACATATGTATCAAAAAGTATAACATATAATTACTTAAATGAAAAATTAATTGCAGGGAGAAAAAGATTGTGATACTAAAATAGTGGGAAACCTAATTGTACCCTAGATAAAATTAACCAAAAAATTAATAGGAAAGGAGTTAAGGACCTGAATAGAACTTTAGAAAAATTAGAGATGGCAGCTGTGCACCTTGTGTTAGTACACAAAGACTTACCCCACCCCAAAAAGCTGAAAGGCAGATATACTAAACAGATCATTTATTGATCACAATGCAATAAAATTATAGTCAATGAGCCTCTGACAAAAGAAGTAAAAATCAATTCATAACAAATTTAATCCTAAGGAACCAGTAGATTAACTATCAAATTAGAAGTAGTAAATTTCATTAAAGAAAATGACAAGGGGAAAACATACCCAAACTTATAGGATATGGCTAAAGAAGTCCTTAAAAGGATAAATTTTATCTATAAAGCCTTTTTTTTTAATTCCCAAAGTGAGAAAGAACAAATCAATGAACTGGGCATATAATTTTAAAAGACCTAGAACAACAACCCACAAAAAGTCTTTAATTAAACAAAATAGAAATTCTAAAATCAAGGCATTATTAATGAAATTGAAAACAAAAAACTTTGATTTAACTGGTCAATAAAACTAGGAGCAGTTTTTTTTAAAAAATGAATAAAATACATAAACAGCTAATCTGATTAGTAAAGAAAAAACCAACTTGTTCATATCAAAATAGAAAAAAGAATTCACAATAATTAAGAGGTAATAGAAATGATCAGAAACTATTTTGCCCAATTCTATGCTAAGAAAATAGATAACTCAGAGGAAATGATGACTTTATTTTTTTTTCCCTTTTTACTCTGAGAAAATTGAGGGGAATAGGACAGCAAGTGGTTAATTGTGGGAATTGAGTGAACCACGACTCCATCATGTGACTCAATTCTGGCATTAGCTTAGTTCCCTTTTTTTCTAATTATGGACCTAGTTCAAATTTTGTCTTGTGAGAAAAGTTCATTCAATTGTGGGAATTAGGAGAAAACCTTATTGCATTGTTGGAACCTAGCTTTGCCTGGCTGGGAAACTGGACCACCTGTAATAGCTGCTGGTTAGAGACTCTTAACCAAGGACCTAGGTTAAGTTGACCAGAAACACAGTCAGATTCTAAAACTAATATTTAATATAGTCCAGTGATTTCCCCCATTTTTGTCTTCTATAGTGCCATTTCTCCATCTTTGGCACCTCAAGGACAATGACTTGAAACTACAAATGCATTTTCTTCACTTGATAGAAAAAAAATATTTTTTTATAAAGAACCTTACAAATTCCCCATTTTTCATTTCTCTTGTCCTCTTTCCAGTTTAATCCTTAAATTCCTCGAGGAGGATTTTGCTTAACCAATTCTCTTGCCAAGCTTTCTGCAAACTTGTTTTACCCTGTCTGACTTCTTGCTATTTTGAGGTTATACTACTCATAATTTTCCACCAACTCGCTCCTTAAGATCTTACAAATGAATTCCTATTCTAAATTAGGGCTGTTTTTTGCTGTCAAGGAGATCAAGTATTTATTTACCCACAGTTTGTGTAATCTTTTGGTCTCCTTGTGGTGCTAGAATGCTTCCTAGCTTCTTTCGATAATGATCTGTATCAATCCCATTCTTTTTATATTCCCCATTTCTAGCACCAAAGTTTTATTTAAATAAATCAGCTTTCCTCAATTAAAAACCTTTTTCTTTTCTAATTTTTATTTTTTTCTAGTTTCACATCATTTTTTACCTTGGTTCTAACAAGATGATTTAACTGTACACAGATAGCTATTTCTAAAAATGCCTGCCTGTCATACAAATCTCTCCATAGTTTGATTCTATTCTACCTTTATAGATTAATGCCATGTTGCTTTTGTTTACACTTTATGCAAACTGAACTATTTTCTTGCTGTCCCCTACCACACCTTGCATTTTATTTGCACTATTCTATTCCTGAAATATCTTGCTTCCCTCTTTTTACCTGTTGAATTCCTACCCACTCTTTAAAACTCTACCCAAAATAATCTCTTATGCAGCTTTCCCTGATGTTTTCTATCAATAAAGACCTTCTGTCTCAGACTTCACATGATACTTTGTTTTGTAATTTTCTAATATATTTATTTTACTATTATATATTATAATTATCTTCATATTTGTTGGTCCTTTATAAGTTTATAACTGCCATAAAGACAGAAATAGTTATCTAATCAGAACTTTGTTCCTATCCCAGCATCCAAAACAATGCTTTTCCCACAGAAGGTTCATAATGTTTGTTATAGTGTTATTAAATTTATGAGGTGGGAAAATTAAAAAGAGAGGATTAAAATTTTTTTTTGTGGAGATTATTGTCTTTATTTTTTTTTGCATTTCATCTTATACCACTTTTACCCTAATCTCTTCCTGTGAATGATTCTTCTAATTACTATAATAGTGAATAAAATTTTTGAGAGTTACAAATAACATTTTCCCCATGTATTAATCTAAATAATTTGATCTTATTGAAGCCCTTAAAGACAAAAGTTTAAATTAAAAAAAAAACACATTTTCCCTTTCCCCTCTCTCTCTTTCTTATTTACCTTTTCATGTTTCTCTTGATTTTTGTGTTTGGATATCAAACTTTCCACTTAGTTCTGGTATTTTCTTTACAAATATTTGGAAATCTTCTATTTTGTTGAATGCCCATACTTTACCCTAGAAATATACAGTCAATTTTGATGGGTAGGTGATCCTTGTTTGAAGACCCAATTCTCTTGCCTTTCTGAATATCATATTCCAAGCCTTGTGGTCCTTCAGTGTGGAAGCTGCCAGATCTGTGTGGAAGCTGCCAGATCTTGTGTAATCCTTATTAGTGTTCTTTGATATCTGAATTGTCTCTTTTTGGCTTCTTGTAAAATTTTTTCCTTAGCTTAGAAGCTTTTGAATTTAGCAATTACATTCCTGGGGGTTGTCTTTTGAGGATTTTGTGTAGAGGGTGTTTTATGAACTCTTTCAATGTCTATTTTGCCCCCTTATTCAAGAACATCAGGGCAGTTTTCTTGGATAATTTATTGTAATATGATGTCAAAATTTCTGCTTATTTCTGGTTTTTCAGGTAGACCAATGATTCTCAAATTGTCTCTTTGTGATCTGTTTTTCTGATCTGTCATCTTGTCAGTGAGATATTTTATGTTTTCTTCTATTTTGTCATTCTTTTGACTTTGCTTTATTAATTCTTGCTGTTTTGTAAGATCATTGGTTTCCAATTGCCTAATTCTGGCATTTAAAGACTGGTTTTCCTTTTTGGTTTGGTCTATCCTGCTTTTCATGGCTTCCAGCTATTTCTCTAATTGGGCATTCTTGTCTTTTAAACTGTTATTTTCTTTTTGAACTATTTCCCACTTTTCCTGCCAGAAGGCTTCCATCTTTTTTATAAGCTCCGATTTAAATTCTTCAAGAGTGTGTGGCCAATTTCCATTTTTTGGAAGGGTTTGGTGCATTTATTTATATTTCCTTTTCTGTTATTTCCTCTGTAGTCTGGATCTTTCCTCCATAAAAATTAACCAGGGTCAACACCTTCTTCTTGTTTTTCTTGGTGTTAGGAAGTTGTTGTTTCTGGGCACTGTTTGCCATTACTATAGTGGTTTTTCCTTCCCTTTTGTAATATTTATTGGGAAAGGAAACAGGATTTTAAAAATGGGGGATAATGGGAGGTTTGTAGCAGGGTATGGAGGAGTTAAGGGGAGAGAGGGTATATTGCTTGGTGATGCAAGGGAGGGAGATGCCCCCTGCTGAGAGGAAACAGCAGGGGTCCAAAGAGGTCTGTTTGCCTTTGAATGACTGAAACTGAAGCTCAGCTTCCTCTATGACCAGTAAAGATAGTCCATGTATCTGACTGCAAATTCAAATAATATAAAGTTTAATAACTAGTTGGGATTGGAGTTTTTCCTCAGCTTCAGACCTGAGGCCTGGCCCCAGAGGCTGGCGGAGAGTTTGTCCCACTCCTGTCTATTCTCGTTATTCTAATTCAGAATCTCAGCAGTACACAGAAAGCAAACAAAAATTTTCAGAAGCGACTGGGCCTGAATCTTCTGGCTGAACCAAGAAAAGCATGCCACTCCAGACAGGCTGAACAAGCTCCTACTTCCTCCAACACCAGGCAGCAAGTCCCACCCGGCAGGAAGGAAGTGCTAGTCACAAGACCCAACTGCCACACCCGGCAGGAAGGAAATGCTAGTCACAAGACCCAACTGCCTCTCCCAGTTGGCCCCTTCCCCCACAAACTGTCAGTCTTGTTTCCTTTCTACACTTTCCAGTCAGAAATCTGAGTGAGGAGGGCAGGCTTTCTATGTATGGAGCTAAGGAGCAAGGTTTTTGCCTGAGGCCACCTCTCCAGTCTCTGCAGCTTCTACTGTTTGTTTACCTTTTCTGTGCTATCTCCATGCAAGTGCCCAAGGTCTGCACTCGTTATCCTGCTGGGTTTTCAGGTCTATCTGCTTTCAGGTGTAGGTCTTTGGTGGTCTTAGTCAGTTGCCAAGGACCTATAAGTGCCCCTCATTCGCTTTAGAGGTGCCCCTCACTCACTCACTGATTCTAGCTCGTGCTGGCTCTGACTCTGGCTCCATAGGTGAGGTGGGGGAGGGTGGATCAGCTTGGGTTTTGGTGGAAGCTTTTTCACCCCCTCATAGTGTGGAAATGCCCAAATCCCATGTATCTTCAATGCCATACCCTACTGCAGAGTCTCTTTGTTCATATGGATTTGGGGTTTGGGGCCTTTTGAGGTTGTCTATATCAGTAGGTGGTGAGGAGAGGAAGAGTCCTGCATCTAGACTGCTGTCATGTTTACCTGGAAAACTGAGATTATTGTCTTTAGCAATGAAAAGGAAAAGCTTTTTTTTTTTCTCTCCAGAGACAGAAGTGAAGGAAAGAATGGATTAAAGGCTGAGAAATTATAAAATACTCAGGCAGGACATCAAGGAATCTCAAAGCAGACTGTCTTGATCTTTTCAGCAAAATTGTTAATGAGGTAATTTGCTATAAGAATGAAAGGCATGGATTAAGGACTTGAGGGGATATAGAAAGCTATATAGAAGAAAGCACTGAGATATAGAAATAACAATAGGAAAATTGTTCAACAGCATTGAACATCCAGTTGAGATTATAGAATTTATTTTATGTTTATATATAATGAATACTGAGTGAATTTATTTCATACAGTATTTATATTGAATGAAACCATCTCTAAGTTTTAGATTTTCACAGTTAGCAACCTTGGAATAGAATCAGAAATAAATTAGTTTGAGAATCAATGATGGAAAGTAAAAGATATGAGCAATTCTCAGAGGATGGCTTTCAAATTGTTGAAGTGACTGACTATGAGATCAGTGTATGAAAATATACCAGTAAGACTAGAAATAAGGGAGATAAAACATATACATATATGTGTAAATAGTTTTCGAGGTCACTTTCCCCACTATTAATCATACTGGCAGGAATGGGGCTCAAGAAGATGATGGACTACCATTCCCTTTAGGATCTTAGGAGTAACTTTGATGGGTTGGATATGTATAATTTTGTCATTCACATGTCCCCATCCAGTGTGTTCCTCCCATTATCATTTAACCAGTTGGCATCTCCCCAATATCAACTAACAAATTAGTATTAGTTGACTTTTACAAAGGGATATTTATTGAGAAGTGATAGCAAGATATAGCAACAAAATCCCAAATCAGGGGCACATACTCCTCTCAACTTGGGGTGGTAGAGGTGGTACTTTTTGGTCCTAACGGTAATTTTCTTCTTTCAGAGAGTTTCCATCAAGTTTATTTCTGAGTGTAGAATAGTTGATAGATTAGTAGCTACCTTGCTTATCTAGGCTGTGAAAAGAACAAGGGATGGCAAATATTTCATTTTGAATAGAATGAAGAGTCATGACTTCAAGTCTAGAAAGATATGTTGGAACCAAACTATGGAGAACATTATTAAATGTCAGGGTGTATGCCATATCAAGAAGAAAACATGGAATCACTAAAGGTTTGTAGGTATAGGAGTGATTTGATCACAATCTTCCCTTAAAATTTCTTGGGCAACTCTACAGAGGATGAATTGGAATAGTAAGAGACTAGAGGTAGAAAGAGTAGGTAGGAGATTATTATAATATGCCAGGAAAGAAATGTTAAAGACTTAAACTAGGCATATTTGGAGTAGGAGTTGAAAGGAGAGGTCACATGCAACAAATATTCCAAGGCTATTAATTGGGAATAGATTAGATGTGGAAAATAAAGAAAAGGAAACAAATGATTCTAAATTTTTAGCTTGAGTCATTGGGAGGATTGTGGTACTATCAAAAATCAAAGAACAACTAAAGATGGCCAAGTTTGATAAACAGGATTGAAATGAGAGGTCTGGTTTTTTACATGATGAGTCTGAAAAGTCTACCATAAAGAGAGCAATGCCTTTTTAGGATAGTATAAATCCCATGATTAGATTTCTTCCCAAAAATAGTTCATTGAATCTCAAAGAATTCCTATCTTCATCATATTTTTAAAACAAAAACATATTCTTTATTAAAATGGTAGTATAAATATTCATTAATTGAACTTTTAAAGTTTATAATAAAGTAGAAACATTTAGGAGCAAGACTTAAAGAAATACAACTATCCCAAAGTAATTGGTGACTTCTCTTTAATAACAGTTTTAAATCATTAATTATATAAACCAGTAGTTTTTAGATTTTTTGCGTGTGTCATTGGCCCCTTTGGCAGTCTGGTGAAACCTATGGACCCCTTCTCAAAATAATGGTTTTAAATTCACAAAACAAAATACAGAGGAGTACAAAGAAAACCAACTATTAAAATATAGTTTAATTTTTTTAAAAACAAGTTTATGGATCCTCTGAAATCTGTCCATGGTTCAAAAAACCTAGATTATAAATCCTTCATCTAAACTTTTGGTACTTTCCCTGGGCAGTACTTTTGTGTTTACTATGCTTTCTCCAGTTTGGATTTCTTAAGTCCTAGAGGCAGCTCCCTAGAATTCTACATTATTTTACATTCCAAATAAAGACCTACTTTTTAGCTCTCCAGTTTTTCCACTCTCTCTTTTATGCATTCCTTTGTGATCCTCCTAATTGCCTTAAAATCCCCAGAAAAAAGGCAGAGTTTTCTCATAATTACCTTTCTTCTAAAAAGGAAGTGACTATTCCTTAGGATCCACTACTAGTCACTAATTATGCTGGCAAATTTTTCAGGTCCCACTTGAGTAATAGGCCATTGAAAGAGACTATTTTGTTAAACTTCTGTAGTTCTTAGCTCTTAAAATTTGGTTTTGCTTGGTATAGTCTAGAGATGAAGCCAAGTAGCTTTAGTAATTACTCATAATTGCTTGAGAGACTTCTGCAATTCACTTCTCTTCTTTTAACCAAGTACAGAAATTAAGAAGGTCATGAAAGAAACACACTCATGCACACATGCACACACACACACACAATTTCAGGTTCTAGCAAGTCAGTTCCTAATTGATCCAAAACTGTTCACAAATTTCCCAATATGCTGAGTCTCTCTTTGAAGTGATTGAAGTGTCTGTCTCTCCAGTAATGTGAGAAGTACTTTAAATGAGTATTAATAGGAATGAGGTCAATTTGCATAATGTTTCTTTTTTTTTTTATCTCTCTTTATACTTTCTTTTTGACTTCATTAACTCCTAGGGGTTTAATTGTGATCTTGAATGCAAATGATGCAGAATTCTATATCCAGATTAAATTGTCTCTTATGAATTCCAGTTTTCTATCACAAATTGCATATTGAACATTTTAAACTGGATGCCCCAGGGACATCTCAAATTTAATATGTTCACAACAGAACTAATTATGTTTCTCCTTCAAACCACCCTTCTAATAGAATTTCCTATTTCTGTTAGGAACTCACCTATTGTTCCAAAACTTACAATTTCATAATGAACCCTGGTTATCTTGAAGTGGCCGTGCCTAGAGTCCAGAAGACCTGAATTCAATATAGCTGCATGCATTTACTAGTCATGTAACCAAGTCACTTACCTTCTTCCTCTCTTATTTTCCTCACTGCTAAAATAGGTGTGATAATAGCATCTGGTTCCCAGGATTGTTGTGAGGCTGAAATGAGATATTATTTGTAAAGTGCTTAGCATAGCACCTGGCACATAATAGGTGGCCATAAAATGTTTATTTTCTTTCTCCTTCCTGCTTCCCTTCCCTTACATTTGCACAACTGAAAAAAAATCTTTGTTATGTGTCATCCTTTAAGACATTTCAGTGTCTCTGGGACATCCACTTTGAAATGTTGAAATGAACTTGATACAAAACTGGAATGCAGGAGAGAGACTTGGTCTGGATATAGAGTTCTGTGTCATTTACATTGAGATAAATGGAGTTGATGAGGTCCCAAAGACAATGTAGAATCAGGATGAAAAGAGAAGCATTGTGCAAGCTGACCTCCTTCCTGTTAATACTCATCTTAAGTACTTTCCACATCACTGGAGAAAGAGATACTGCAATCATTTTTCAAAGAGTGATCCAGGTTCACATCACTTCTGACCTGAACTATCTCAATAGTTTCAGTCTCAACTCTCTCACCATTCCAATTCATCCTCCACACAACTACCAAACTGATTTTTCTTAAGATCGGATCTGACTAGGGACAACTAAGGGGCTCAGTGGTTGGAATCAGACCCAGAGAAGGAAGATTCGGGGTTCAAATCTGACCTCAGACACTTTCTAGCTGTGTGATTCTGGGCAAGTCTCTTAACCCCCATTATGTACCACTCTTGTGCCTTGAATATACTTATATAGTATAGATTCTAGGAGGGAAGGTAAAAGTTAAAAAAAAACCCAAGACTGATCATGTCACTTTTTTACTTGATAAACTCATTGTTCTCTATTGGGTCTAGGATAAAATAGAAATATTTGTCTTGTAAACCTCAAATTTCCTTAGACTTATAAATGTTGGAAATTTCACCATTGGGATATTTCATACTTGGAAAATTTCTTACTGATAGTCTATTGGAATGGGAACCCCATTGGCATGGGAGGTTCTTTCTCTTCCCTTCTTAAGATTACTTTAGGACAGAAACCTTTTGCTGAACAATGGAAAGGACTTTGACCTATGCTTAAGCATAGAACAGGAATTTCTTTGAGTCTTGATTGATTTTAGAATTGATACAATGGAGATACTTGGAATAAATCTCCACCCTATTCAGTCCTAATAGGATTGAGTAAGGGCTGCAGCCTAGATCAAAATTTAATTATTCCAATCTCTACCATACTCAAGTTAACAGGATTTAGAAAGGGCTGTAGCAAAGGAGTAAAGATTTAATCATTTGAAAATATGACCTTCAACAGACATGTGCAAAAGCCAGAAACCTCTGGACGGTCCTGGGTTAAGCTAGAGCCTCCATTGGCAGAGGGAAATTGATGAAGAGTGATTGGTAGATGGGAGAACTGAGGGGATGAACTTGGAGGGTTTTTCCTGAAAGATAGGAGGGTCTGAAGCTGGAGGTGGTTGTTGAGGTTTTGGTCGGTGTGGTTCCTGGGCTCTGAGAAGGCTTGCTCTGAAGGAAGCTGAAGGTGGGGGCCCCTGAGACTGTTTCTCCATTTTGGACACGTGAGTAATAGGGACTGGTCTCTTTTCTTTGCTCCAGCTATCTAAGGGCTTGGGCCTTTTGGCCCAGCCTAAACAGAAGGGGTATTTAAGCCCTATTCCCTTCTCTCCCTTTTTCTCTCTCTCTATCTCTAATTCCTTTCTTACTCCTATTGTAATTAAACTCCAAAAAAGGCTGACGGCTGACTTGAGTTTTTCATTTAGGAATTACATAGCTGATTCCTTGGCGACCTTAAATTAATATATATCAGTCTTTTAAAGTGATTCCCTTGTTACATTGTGGCTGACCACACGGGAGTCTAAAGAATCCTCTCAATAAAACTTTTGAAATTCCTTGCCTTTTTACTATACTGTTTCACCACTTAGTCCTTTTTTTTTTTTAACAAAAAACTTGGCTTAAAGACACAGCTGCTAGAACACGTGAGTATAAAAAACTTTTTCTCTTTTCTCCTTAAGTTAAATTGGAATCAGCAGTTTTTTCTTTTTCTTCCCTTTAATCTTAAGGGACAGCTGGGTAGCTCAGCAGATTGAGAGCCAGGCCTAGAGACAGAAGGTCCTGGGTTCAAATCGGACCTCAGATACTTCCCAGCTGTGTGACTCTGATAGACAGAAAACAGCTGTTTTAAATCTCAGCAACAGGACTCTAAAGTCCTGGCTGGAAGAACTGTTTCTAAATATCCTTTCCCTTAAGGAACAACTTCCTGCATTAAAAAAAAAACCCTGTGGAAAGTTTGTTGCTTTGCCCTGCTCCCCACGTGTTTTGTGAAATTACAAAATATATATATAAAAATGAGTACTACATTCTTTGACAATTATATGGCAGCTGAAGAAGTAGGGGCATTGAGGAATGAAGGATACCTCCAAATTTTTATATTAATAGGTACTGTCATTTTTGTACTCCTCAATACTATATTTAGAGATGAAAAAATAAAAAATATTGAGGATAAAATAAAACAAAATGAGGATAAAATAAAACAAAATGAGGATAAAATAAAACAAAATGAGGATAAAATAGAAAATATTGAGGATAAAATAGAAAATGTTGAGGATAAAATAGAAAAAAATGAGGATAAAATAGAAAATATTGAGGATAAAATAGAAAAAATTGAGGATACAATAGAAAAAATTGAGGATAAAATAGGAAATATTGAGAATAAAATAGAAAAACTTGAGGATAAAATAGGAAATATTGAGAATAGGAAATATTGAGGATAAAATGGGAAATATGGAAGATAAAATAGGAAAAATTGAGGATAAAATGCAAGCCCAATTAGAAGATCTAAAAAGTTTCTTACAGGATCAATTGGCAAACAACCACTCTACCAGAAACAGACCTGTTTCTGAACCTTTGAATGAGGAAATTTCCTTCCCTGAAATAGAGATGGAAAACACCTTCCCTATAGCCCAGTTAACAGACTGCTTCTCTCGTGTAGTGCAAATCTTGTCTGAATTTAATTCCCAAAACCCTTCCCCTGCAATCCCAGCTTCTCATGTTCCTTCTCCTACAGAAAACCAAATTCCAATGCAAGGGAGATCTTGTCCTCCTAGAGAAACCTGTCCTTTTCAAACTGACCCACAGGTGCAAAATCCAACTAGAGGCCTGTTTCCTCTAAGAGAAGTACCTGAAATAGGACGAAATGGGGATGTGGTGACTTTAAGACACAGGATACCGTTTACTCCCCAAGAAATAAATGAATTTACACGAAATATCCCCACATATGAACAAGATCCTTTTCTAGTAACAAAAAAGTTGGGAGACATATTTTTTCAGTATAATCTGTCTTACAAGGACGTTGAGAGCTTACTACAGGCTTTTTTAAG
Organism: Monodelphis domestica; assembly: GCF_027887165.1. Lineage (NCBI taxonomy): Eukaryota > Metazoa > Chordata > Mammalia > Didelphimorphia > Didelphidae > Monodelphis > Monodelphis domestica. The sequence continues at coordinate 641,456,007 of NC_077227.1, forward strand.
TGAACGTGAAAAAAATAAAATAATTGCTCATGTCAACAAAACCCGGGGGCGTAATGCAGCACATTGGCCATCTCAGGATCCCGAATGGGACTATAATAATCCTGAGGACTATCTACAACTATACCGTTGTAGAGAGGCCATCCTCACGGCCATGAAGGAATGTGCAGACAGTACAGATAAGTGGATGGAACTGGAAAAAATTAAGCAAAAGGAAAACGAAACACCCTCCAGATTTATGGACAGAATTATCGAGTTTGGGGACAGATACTTAGATTGGGACTTAACTAAAGAGAATAGTTTAAGACAAGTTAGAAGAATCTTTGTAAACAATTCTTGCAAAGTAATTAAAAATTATTTTAAAACACAATGCCCAAGATGGTCAGATATGGACCTTGAAGAATTGCGAAAAACAGCTATATATGTTTTTATTTTTTTTTTAAATTTTATAGTATTTCATTTGATCATTTCCATGCATTTTTCATTAAAGACAAAGATCATTTTCTTTTCCTCCCTCCCACCCCCCGTGGCCGACGTGTGATTCCACTGGTATCATATGTGTTCTTGACTTGAACCCATTGCCATGTTGTTAGTATTTGCATCAGAGTGTTCGCTCAGAGTCTTTCCTCTGTCATGTCCCCTCAGCCATTGTAGTCAGGCAGTTGCTTTTCCTTGGTGTTTCTACTCCCTCAGTTTGTCCTCTGCTTTTGGATAGTGTTTTTTTCTCCTTGATCCCTGCAGATTGTGCAGGGACATTACACCACCACTAATGGAGAAGTCCATTACGTTCGATGATACCACAGTGTGTTTGTCTCTGTGTACAATGTTCTCCTGGTTCTGCTCCTCTCGCTCTGCATCACTTCCTGGAGGTTGTTCCAGTCTCCATGGAATTCCTCCACTTTATTATTCCTTTGAGCACAATAGTATTCCATCACCAACATATACCACAATTTGTTCAGCCATTCCCCAATTGAAGGGCATCCCCTCATTTTCCAATTTTTGGCCACCACAAAGAGCGCTATATATGTTTTTAAGGGAAACGAAGAAAAGGAGAAAGAAAATAATGATGACATGGAGGAAATGAAGAAAAAAATAAGATATTTAATAGATAGGATAACTAAATTAGAAAGTGGGCATGATAATGAACCAACGACAATTGCCCCTCTCCAGAAATCCAATTATCAATCCATTACTTGCCACTTCTGTGAGAAGAAGGGCCACAAAATGATGGAATGTAGAACCTTTCTTAAGATGTTTGGAAGGAATACACAGTTTAATAATGGTTTTAGAAATAATAACTATAGAAATTATGATAATGGTTATAGAAACCAGAATTCTAGAAATTATAATAATGACTATGGAAATAACTATAATGAATATAGAAATAAGAACTTTAGAAACCAGAATTATAGAAATAGGAATTGGGAATTTAATGACAATGCTCAAATTGAAGAAAATTTTAATGATAATACTCAACAATATATGAGAAATGGCGCTGGTCCAAAAATTACTCGAGGTACTAATGACCCTCAGAGAGGTGCCCTTCAGGGGGGTGCCCAAGGAATATCCCAAACACAATGATGGTGCCCGGGGGGGGCTGGGGCACAGGAATCAGAGGATACAACCTTTGATTTCCCAGACCCTGATGTCCTACTACCCGTTGTCCCTATCCACTGCCCTCCCCATACTAATGAACCCCATGTTACCTTAAAAGTGGGTAACACCTAATGTCCCTGAACAACTTGCAGGGATCCAGGAGAAAAAAACACCATTCATAAGCAAAGGATAAACTATGGGAGTGGAAACACCGAGAAAAAGCAACTGCCTGAATACAGAGGTTGAGGGGACATGACAGAGGATAGACTCTAAATGAACACTCTAATGCAAATACTATCAACAAAGCAATGGGTTCAAATCAAGAAAACATCTAATGCCCAGTGGACTTACGCGTTGGCTATGGGGGGTGGGGGGGGGAGGAAAAGAAAATTATCTATGTCTTTAACGAATAATGCTTGGAAATGATCAAATAAAATATATTAATAAAAAAAAGAAAAAAAAAGAAAATTAAAAAAAAAGTGGGTAACACCTATTATGATTGTCTATTAGACACCGGAGCTTCCTGGTCTGTATTAAAGAGAACACCTGATTTACAATGTTATTCTATTGGCTCAGAGATACTCAGGGAGTATCAGGAATAACCCAAAGAGTTAAAAGACTTCCTCCTAGAATGGTGTCTGTAGGACCCCTAGAGGTACAACACTCCTTCCTTTTGATGCCTGACTCCCCTTTAAATTTGCTGGGGAGGGACCTTCTATGCAAACTCAGAGCCACAATAACCTGCTCCCCAGATGGCTCATTATCATTAGAAGTACCAGAGGAATCTTTAAATTTACTCCCTGTACTTCTCTCGGAAAACCAGGAGGCAAAAGAACCTTCCATTTTTGAAATACCTAAAGATATACCGGAGTCTCTTTGGGCCACATCTTCTTCTGATGTAGGCTTACTTAAATCTGCTGTTCCTGTGCAGATAAAAACTAAATCTAGCCCACCTCCTTCTATCCCTCAGTATCCCCTCTCAAAGGAGGCAATTGAGGGTATTACACCAGTTATTAACTCATTAATAGAACAGGGAATAATAATCCCTTGCAAATCTGAATACAACACGCCCATCCTGCCAATTAAAAAACCAAAAAAAGGACCCGATGGCAAGCACATCTATAGATTCGTACAGGATCTAAGGGCAGTGAATAATCACGTTATAAAGAGACACTCCGTAGTTTCTAACATACATACTATTATTTCATCTATTCCTAGCACAGCTACATACTTTACAGTAGTAGACTTGTGTTCAGCTTTCTTTTCCATACCAATACATGAAAACTCCAGGCATATTTTTGCTTTCACCTGGAAGGGCTCACAATATACCTGGTGTCGGCTGCCACAGGGTTATGTCGAAAGTCCGAGCTTATTTGAGCAAATTTTGAGCCAAGACACAGACAATATAACATTTAAAAATAGCAAATTAATCAAATATGTAGATGATCTACTCTTGGCTTCAACAGAGGCTAAAACATGTCAAGAAGATAGCAAACACCTTCTTTTGGAATTGCACAAAAGAGGACATAAAATCTCTAAGGATAAAGTTCAATGGTGTCTCCAAAAAGTAGAATATTTGGGATTCATCTTGACTGCGGGTGCTCGTTATATTTCTCCAAAACGAATTGAGAACATTCAAAAATTGAGTGCTCCTACCACTAAGAAACAGCTGAGAGCAATTTTAGGAGCAACAGGGTTTTGTAGACAATGGATTCCTTGCTATGGGGAAATCACTAAACCCCTTATAGCATTAACAAAGGATTCGGTTCCTGAACCCCTCAAATTAGAGCCTGAACACTTGTCAGCTCTAACAGATCTGAAAAAGGCTATCATGTCTGCCCCTGCTCTAGGCATCCCAGATTACAACAAGCCATTTACTTTATATGTGCATGAGCGAAGAGGAGTAGCCTCTGGTGTGTTAACTCAGACTTTGGGACCTTCTCAGCGCCCAATTGCTTATTATTCTGCCCAACTAGACCCAGTAGCAGCAGGAGCACCACCATGCCTTAGAGGAGTAGCTGCTACAGCCTTACTAGTAACAAAAACCGTTGATTTAGTATTGGGATGTCCATTAACAATAATGTGCCCACATGAGATTGAAGCATTATTGGTAAAACATAGAACACAGGCATTCTTGGATCAGAGAATTACAAGGTATGAAATAACCTTATTAAATAGTGAAAATATTACCTTGAAACGCTGTTCAACTCTTAACCCTGCCACCTTGCTTCCAGATTTACCCACTTCAGGAGAACCATTACATAACTGTGAAACATTAGTGTCCATGGCAGAAAAGCCTCGAGATAATCTCTTGGACACTCCCTTAGACAATGCAGATCTGATTTTATTTACCGATGGTTCCTCTTTTATGAGGGATGGCATACGTTATACTGAAGCTGCCGTAGTCTCAGAATTTGCCACTGAATGGTCAGCTTCACTACCTTCTAACATTAGCGCTCAGGGAGCAGAACTCATAGCTCTAAAACAAGCTTGTATAATTGCCAAGGATAAAAAGGCAACAAGTTATACGGATTCTAGATATGCTTTCGGCATTTGTCACTCAGTCGGGATGCTATGGCTCCAAAGAGGATTTTTAACCTCAGCTGGAAAATCCATAGCTAATGCAGAAATTATTAATGAAGTTCTTTCTGCTCTCAAACTGCCTAAAGCCCTAGCTGTAGTTCATTGTTCTGCCCATACAGGTGGCTCTGACCCTGTCTCTAGAGGAAATGACCGAGCAGATGCCGCTGCAAAACTAGCAGCCATAGAAGGACCTGGATTAATTTTAACATTAACAACCACTGATAATTTAAATTTATCACTTTCCTATAATGAAAAGGAAGTGGAAAAATGGAAACAAAAATTTAAAGCAAAACAAATTAATGGAGTATGGGTGTCATCTGAAGGAAAACCCCTGCTCCCTAGAAGTTTCTATAACCAAATTTGCCAATCTATTCATAAAAATGGTCATTTTGGCACCAGGGCATCGTGGACTCTGTCAAGAGAGTATGGATAGCCCCTGGTATAACTACTGTAGCCTCTAAAGTATGTTCAGCCTGCCCTATCTGCCAGGCATATAACCAACATGCATATCGTGGAAAAGCCTTTGGGGGACGTCCTCTGGCTTACACACCTTTTGAACATCTACAGATAGATTTCATAACAATGCCAAAGGCTGGACGTTATAAATTTTGTCTAGTAATTGTAGATCAACTAACCAGATGGCCGGAAGCATTTCCTATGACCCGAGCCACAGCAGATTTTGTTGCAAAGATACTTTTAAAAGAAATTATTCCTCGTTTTGGCCTACCAGCACGTATTGACTCCGATAGAGGGAGTCATTTTACCGATTCTGTCTTAAATCAAATATATTCTTGCTTGGGGATAACTCCAAAATTCCATGTTCCATATCACCCCCAGAGCTCAGGCCAAGTGGAGAGGATGAATAAAGAACTTAAGACTATGATTGGCAAATTATGCACTGAGACCCATTTAAAATGGCCTGAAATTCTCCCTCTGGCCCTATTTTATCTTAGAAGCAGGCCTAGAGGAGACTTCCATATTTCACCATTTGAGATGCTTTTTGGACATCCGCCTATACAGGCTAAGCCTTTCTCCCCAGCTTATACATCGCTGTTAGGGGGAGATATTACTATTGCTTCCTTTATACAGGAGTTACAGCACAAACTATGTGAACTTCATGAATCCGGAGCTGCAGTACAAGCTGGACCATTAGACTTTTCTCTGCATGACCTGAACCCAGGAGATAAAGTTTATATCAAGAATTTCAAGCGAACTGGAGCAACTGAACCTTCATGGGAAGGACCATTCCAAATATTATTAACTACTCCAACATCTATAAAGATTGGAGAAAGAGACTCTTGGATTCACTGCTCACATGTGAAGAAAGCATCTTCTGCTGAGACTGATTAACTCTATCTTATCATATGAATTGTGACTCTATCTTATCATAAGAATTGGAGATAATAATCCATAGACAAATGGATGCTGGTTTTTTTTCTTTCAAGAATATATTGAATTACTGATTTTTTTCTTATTTTTTCTTATTTCTTTTCTTTTATTTTTTATCAGAATATTTGATTTTTTTCTCATTTTTTGTACTGAAGGTACACATAATTAATATTAATATTTTTTTCCCTGCAGTAATACAAGTTAATATATATACTCTTGCTATAATATCAATATATGCCTAAAAGCTTTAAACTATGGGAACCTGCCATTTATTGATAAAATATTATAGGACTGTGATTAATGTTTGTGTCTGATTCCAGGAAAAGGGATAAAAACAAGGAGCACAGACTAAACCTGAATAGTGCCAATAGAGCACACAAGAAATATTAAAGTGAGACTCGAGGTTGCGACGCTTAACTTATGTTTAAGTCGTAGGACTTCCTTGTATCTACACTCTTTTCGAAATACTCAAACAAGTACAAAGCTTGACTATCATGCTGGCTCCCTATATCTCTGAAGGAAAAAAATCAGACAAGGGAATGACATTTCCCCATCAAAATAGAATTCTAATTCTTTCCTTCTTATATTATGGCAACTTCCTGTAGTCTTGGCTACAAATGGCTAAGTGAAATATTACTGCATTCTGTCCTACATACTTGTGGGATAGAAATTACTTTAAATTGGACCTATACAAGGTCTATTTTGAATTTTTCTTATGTTTTTGATTATTTTTCTATTCTTTTGATAATTGACACATATACCCCCATAACTGAACATTGCATTCTGAGCTAAACTTGATATATTTTTTTAAATACTTACTTCAGGGGGGATTGTATTTTAATTTAAAATCTAAGAATTTTTGAATTTTTTTGTTTGAGATTTTATTTTTATAAAAATCCAAGACTTTTGTTTAAGATTTTACTGTTATAAAAAATTTCAAAGATTTTGATTTTGTTCGAGAAAAGATCTTCAAGAAAGAAGCTTGAAACTTTTATATCCAGAGAATGAACTGTTGCAGAAAGATGCTGAAAACCTACACTTCATCAAGAAGATCAAGAATGAACTTTGGATGTGGTTGATTGGACTGAACTTTTGATTGAAATTTTATTATAACTGTACACATTTATGCCAAAAGGGACTGCCCCTAATTTGGCTTTCTGTCAATGCACCTAGCAAACATTGGTTTTGCTTTCTTTTCTTTTCTATTTCCTCTCTCACTATTCTAATTTCTCTTAGAAAATTGAATATTGTGTATATCTTTAGTTAGAAGTGAATTTAGAACTACAAAATGATTATGTTAAATGATCAATGGGGAGACTAGTCTCCCAATGATCATCAGGGGGGATTGTAAACCTCAAATTTCCTTAGACTTATAAATGTTGGAAATTTCACCATTGGGATATTTCATACTTGGAAAATTTCTTACTGATAGTCTATTGGAATGGGAACCCCATTGGCATGGGAGGTTCTTTCTCTTCCCTTCTTAAGATTACTTTAGGACAGAAACCCTTTGCTGAACAATGGAAAGGACTTTGACCTATGCTTAAGCATAGAACAGGAATTTCTTTGAGTCTTGATTGATTTTAGAATTGATACAATGGAGATACTTGGAATAAATCTCCACCCTATTCAGTCCTAATAGGATTGAGTAAGGGCTGCAGCCTAGATCAAAATTTAATTATTCCAATCTCTACCATACTCAAGTTAACAGGATTTAGAAAGGGCTGTAGCAAAGGAGTAAAGATTTAATCATTTGAAAATATGACCTTCAACAGACATGTGCAAAAGCCAGAAACCTCTGGGCGGTCCTGGGTTAAGCTAGAGCCTCCATTGGCAGAGGGAAATTGATGAAGAGTGATTGGTAGATGGGAGAACTGAGGGGATGAACTTGGAGGGTTTTTCCTGAAAGATAGGAGGGTCTGAAGCTGGAGGTGGTTGTGGAGGTTTTGGTCGGTGTGGTTCCTGGGCTCTGAGAAGGCTTGCTCTGAAGGAAGCTGAAGGTGGGGGCCCCTGAGACTGTTTCTCCATTTTGGACACGTGAGTAATAGGGACTGGTCTCTTTTCTTTGCTCCAGCTATCTAAGGGCTTGGGCCTTTTGGCCCAGCCTAAACAGAAGGGGTATTTAAGCCCTATTCCCTTCTCTCCCTTTTTCTCTCTCTCTATCTCTAATTCCTTTCTTACTCCTATTGTAATTAAACTCCAAAAAAGGCTGACGGCTGACTTGAGTTTTTCATTTAGGAATTACATAGCTGATTCCTTGGCGACCTTAAATTAATATATATCAGTCTTTTAAAGTGATTCCCTTGTTACAGTCTTGAAAAGCCCTCACAGCTTGGCTCCACCTATTTTGCTACACTTATTATTCATTACACCCCTTTTCACATTCTCTGGTTTAGCCAAACTGCTCCTCACATATGGCAGTCCATCTCTCACCTCTGCCTTTGTACTGGCCTCTTCAATGGCTGGAAGGCTCTCTTCCTCTTCGCCAACACCTCACAGAATACCTCATTTCCTTCAAGACACACTTAATGCCTCACTTTCTACTTGAAGCCTTTCCTGATTTCCCTCCCCACCTCCCATAACAGTGAATACTCTCCCTTCCTATCTTACATGTATTTTGTATATATTCTAGGTACCAATAGACATATAAGCCTTTCCAGAGAGGATATTAAGCAACTTGAGAGAGGAAATTGTTTCTTTTTTTTGGTCTTTGCAGTCCCAGTGACTAGTGTGAATATATAGGGAGCACTTAATTAATGTTTATTGATTGATGTATGTATATAAAACTACATATATATATATAAATACAGGAAAAAGGCAGGAAGACAAGTACTATTTTACATGTGAAGTTATATGAAGAAGCAAGTTAAGAAGAAGCCCTTGATGATCACTAATAGAGAAGAAAGTAAATTAGCAACCATTCCTCTAGAAGGACAGAATTAACTTTTCATTCTTTATATCTCTCCTTTGTCTATAAGGAATAATGTAAAAATAATTTACTAGATATTTGTCGTGGTGCTTCTCCATTGTTTTGGGAGCCAAGAGGACACACAGCGAATAGACATATAGATACAGACATAGATGACACTGGTTCATTGACTTATTTGTATCAATGCCTACATAAGACACTGGTTCCTTGCCTTTAAGAAAATTATGATTTTTGGGTGGGGGAGGGACGGTGGGAAATGCATAGAGAGTATAAGGTTTTTAAAAATGAGACTAGCCCTATGATTTCACTTGTGTAGGAAACTACCCTAGAGAAAAACCCTTCAATGAATGCAGAACTGTAACTAGGAGTTGTAGAGAGTTGCCTAAGGGCACTTAGACATTGTTCTCAGAGTTTCTCTGACTGTGGACTAATGCATCCCCACAGGGAGTGTTGAAACCCTCCTTGAGGGGGAGGGCACAAAACAATGGCAATAATTATTGAATACATTTGAGTATAACTCCTGCATAAACACATTCACTTTTTTCAATGAAAAGACTATTCAAATCAAAATTAACAAAAGTGAAACTAACAAGGTGCATTTTCTCCAATTGACAGTGAGTGCAGGACAATGATTATTTAATACAGTGTTTCTGAATACAAGGTCAGATTTGAAACTGAATTGGTATGATCTGTCATCATCAGGATTAGTCACTTTAACCTGATGTTGTAGCTGAGTTCTGTTGTCAGAGTATTTGTTGCACAAAAGTGAAGTATGTATAGTTAAAGTTAAATGATTTTTGTGTGGAAGTTTACAAAGTACCAACATCATTCACTCATCTCAACATCATCAATACCAATATAACTAACTCTTGTAAACCTCAAAATTTCTTAGACTTATAAATGTTGGAAATTTCACCATTGGGAAATTTCATACTTGGAAAATTTCTTACTGATAGTCTATTGGAATGTGAACCCCATTGGCATGGGAGGTTCCTTCTCCTCCCTACTTAAGATTACTTTAGGACAGAAACCTTTTGCTGAACAATGGAAAGGGCTTTGACCTATGCTTAAGCACAGAACAGGAAGTTCTTTGAGTCATGATTGATTTTAGAATTGATACAATAGAGATACTTGGAATGACAGAACCAGGTCTTGGAAAATACAATCTCCACCCTACTCAGTCCTAACAGGATTTAGGAAGGGCTGCAGCATAGATCAAAATTTAATTATTCCAATCTCTACCCTACTCAGGGTAACAGGATTTAGGAAGGGCTGTAGCAAAAGATCAAGATTTAATTATTTGAGAATATGACCTTCAACAGGCAAAGCCACAGACCTCTGGGCGGTCCTGGGTTAAGCTAGAGCCACCATTGACACAGGGAAAATGATGGACAGTGATTGGTATATGTGAGAACTGAGGGGAGGGAACTTGGATGGTTTCCTTAAAGATAGAGGGGTCTGAGGACTGAGGGTGGTTGGTTGGAGAGTTTTGGCTCTGGTTGGTTGGAGAGTTTTTTGGCTCTGAGAGGTTGTGCTGCTCTGAAGGAAGCTGGAGGTGGAGGCCGCTGAGACTGTTTCTCCATTTTGGTCACGTGAGTAATAGGGACTGATCTCCTTTCTTTGCCTCAGCTATCTAAGGGCTTGGGCCTTTTGGCCCAGCCTAAACAGAAGGGGTATTTAAGCCCTATTCCCTTCTCTCCTCTTGCTCTCTCTCTCTCTCTCTCTCTCTCTCTCTCTCTCTCTATATATATATATATATATATATATATATATATATATATATATAAAATTCCTTTCTTCCTCCTGTTTGTAATTAAACTCTATAAAAGGTTGGCAGCTGACTTGAGTTTTCATTTAGGAATTACATAGCTGAATTCCTTGGCGACCTTAAATTAATATATATCAGTCTTTTAAAGTGATATCCTTGTCACACTCTACAACTCTAAAACAATGGAAATAACTCAAGAATGTTAATAGATAATCATTTGGACTTTTCAACAACTAGACTTAAATGTAACTGCCTTCCATTTTAAAAATATCTTTAATTTTTAAAAAGTGAAATAATAGCTCTCATAGTTGGCTTGACTATTATCCAATATATTATTCATTCCTCTTCCTTTGTGCCACCTGCAAGTTTCTTTTATACCTTTATTGATATCACTGATAAAAATGTTAAAGAGCACAGGACTGAACAAAGATCCCTAAAGTACTTCACTATAGACCGTATAATTATATGGATTATAGAGGGAAGAAGAGGTACAAGAGATAAGGAAGGTTTTGTGACAGGGAAATGAGGAGTTGAAGGGAGAGAGGGAATGTGGCTACTGGAGAGGTAAAAGATGATACCCCTTCTAAGAGGCTATCTTTGAAAATTGGGGTTCCCAAGAAATGGGCCACCTATGATAGCCTATGATGTCTTCTCTATTGATTGATGTTGAAGATATCCCAGAGCGGGTAAGCATGGACCCCCCTGAGGGACAAGCCTCCCCTCAGAACAAGGTCACCCAGCAGGGGTCCAATAAGGACTGTTTATGGTTGAATGGCTGTCCTTGGGTTCAGCTCCCTTTATGTCCCCTGAAATGATAGTCTGCTTATCTGACTGCGGTTATTTAAATAAAGATGAATTTAATAACAAGTTTGGATTGGGGAGGTATCAGGGAAGAGGGAATCAGGATTTCCCTAGATTGTGTTTGAGTCTCTCTTAGTTTTCAACCTGAGGCCAGACCTCGCAGGTTGCTGGAGGTTTTTTTTATTCCTGTCTAAGCTAATCTGTGGTAGTTTTCTTAAATTCAAAGTCTTTAGCAATGGAAAGCAAGAGGAAGAAAAGGTTCTGACCTCCAGGGCTGGTTGGTCCTGTCTATTTCAGGCTGAGGCCCCTAAAGACCAGCCTTACAGTTCAAACCACTCCCCTTCAATCCTTTTGTTTGATGACACAATCACAGGAATCCAGGTAGAGAACACAGTTGAGGAAATCAGGAATAGAGGGACTTCTATCCCGAGACAGGAAGAGAGCACTCCTTCTGGTCTAAGGGCCAGGAAAGAGAGACTTGAGACCAACTGTCACTCTCCAAGTTCCCCTCCCCCACCAACTGTCATTCTTGTCAATATCTTCCCTCTAACATTCCAACTGCTGTTTGTTCCACCTGAGTGGCAGAAGGTCCAAAACTTGCTTCAGTTTTCCTTTCCACAATTGTCCCCTTCTTTTTTGTTGTGACCTTCCCAAGGTCACTTTTTTATTATACTTACCAATCTACTAAATCTAATTTCTAACTACTCACCCTAAAATAATAAACTTCCCTAAATTACTCTATCACTATTCTGTGTTAACTTTATCTGCTTTAAGGAATTGGAAAGTTTAGGTAAGGGTAGTTTTAGGGTTTTACAATAAATTCAGTATAATAAATGTTTGAACCAAACCATTACAAAGAAATTTAAATCTTAGTGCTACTACTACTTACTCTTGCTAAGTTAAACTAATACAAACACTTTTCCTATTTTATATATCTATAATTATTTGCAAACTATTTTATCTATATATATTTCCATTAAACACAATTTCAGCATCAGCTTTATAATAAACAATTAAAATATTACTATCTGCAAATGCAGCTTAAGTCTATTTATAAGTATAATTGTCTATTCTATGTTTAACTTAATTTAACTTATTCCTAATCTATTCCCTACTTATTATAACTATTCTCTCAGTCCCTAGTCTAATCTATAACCTAATCTTGTGTACAACATATATACATACTATGCTAAATATTTACAGACTCTATCACTATATTATTAACCTAATTATAATATATACATTATTTATAGAGATTATTTACATATAATACAATAACATACATTGTTCCCTAATCTTGATATCAGTCAAATAGAAATATCTATTGATCTTTCTATTTGCCTAAGACCTTATGGAACTAACTATATACATATTTACATTTTGCATAAATGCAACTTCAGATACTTGTTTATTTAAACAAGGTCTCCCAATATATGTCAGTTTGTGATTTTGTTTTTTGTGTCTAATAGTGTTGTGTTGAATTAATACTTATCAAGTTTCTTTAGATTTCCACTTCTCATGTTGACTGATGGATCTCTTCTTTCTTCCAAGTGACCCTTACCTGGCAGCTGTTGCCATCTTTTGTCCCTTGGTGGCTCTATCACTAGTATGCTCCTTCTTCTTCATTCTGTATCAGAATTTCCATGGACCAGAAACTTTTTGTCCCTTTTGATGTTATAGAAAGTACCTGAATCTTTTTGGTCATAGCACCATTGTATTACAGGAGAAGACTACCTAGTTTTTCAAGAATGCTCACTATCTGTAACTAGAGCATTACTTGATCTTCCAGTTTATTCATCCTACCAGAAAAAGAATTGTTTTGTTTTGTTTTTTTTTTGCATTTCAGGACTAGTTCTTGATGAAGACATGTTGACTTTTTTGTGATTATAATTCCTTTTTATAGTTAACTCTTAAATAATGCATTTTAAAGGGGTGGGTAGGTGGTCCAGTGGATAGAGCCAGACCTAGGAATGGGAGGTCCTGGGTTCAAATTTGATATCAGGCACTTCCTAGCTGTGTGACCCTTGGCAAGTCACTTAACCCTAATTGCATATCCCTTATTACTCTTCTGACTTGGAACCAAAACTTGGTATTGATTCTAAGATGGAAGTTAAGGGTCTAAAAATAATAATGTAGATTAGGGTTTTGATGTTAAAGGATCACTCTATCACAAATACAAATAATATAGAAATATGTTTTGAACAATGATACATGTATAACACAGTGGAACTGCTTGTTGGCTTTGGGACAGGGGAAGCGAGAATGGGGGGGGAGGGGGATTATGAATCGTGTAACCATGGAAAAATATTCTAAATAAAAAAATTTATTTTAGAATTTTCTACTCCTCTCTTTCTGTTGAAAATTTAAACACCATTCACTTGCTATTCTCCATTCCTAATCAACTTTCTCATTCTCCATAATATTTTATTAAAATTGTATTGTTATGTTCTGTTTTCAACTAAATTTTCCTGTATATCCCTCTTATTTCTCTGTTCTAGAGAGTCATCCCATATAAAAAAAGAATTTTTTAAAAAGAGAAATAGAAAAAAGATGAGGATAAGAAATCAGGAAAATGGATTAACACACACAAAAAGAAATCTGGAAATATATTTGATTTTCCATATACATGGACTTTCCACTTCTGAAAAGGAGGTTGGGGGATGATGTCTTTGCATATGTCTTTTTTGAAGCCACACTTATTCTTGTTGCAACATCTTTTAAAAATTATTATTATTTTATGGTTGTCCTTTCCATTTACATTGTTTTCATTATGTTTATTGTTTTCTTAGCTTTGCTTTCCTCATTTTATATGAGTTCATATAAGTTTTTCCACACTTCTTTGTAGTCATCATATTAATGATTTCTTAAAGCACAATAATATTCTATCTCATCCATGTATCATAATTTGTCTAGCCACTCCTCAAATGATGGGCATTTACTTTGTTTCCATTTTTTTGCTATCACAAAAAGTGCTGCTATAAATATTTTGGTGCATATTGGCACTTTCTTCTTACTGATGACTTCCTGGGGTGATAAGCCTAGTAACAGGATCTCAGGCTACAAGGGTATGGACATTTTAGTCATTTTATTTGCACAGTTCCAAATTGTTTTCCAAAATGGTAGTTTCATTTCACAGCTTCACCAACAATGTATCAACAAGTCTGTCATTCTAGACCCCCTCTAACATTGACCATTGCCATCTTTTGTCATTTTTATCAATTTGCTAGGTATAAGGTATGACTTCAGGGTGTGCTTGATTTGCATCACTTTTTATTATTAGTGATTTGGTGTATTCTTTCATATGACTGTTAATAGTTTGTGTTTCTTCTTTTGAGAACTGTTCCTATCTTTTGACCACTCATTTTGGAAAATGAATGGCTTTTGGATAAACATTTTTGTTAGTTGTCTATATATCTTGGATACCAAAAATTTGATTACAAATTTGATACAAAGATTTTTCCCCCATTTGACCAATTCTCTTCTTATACTAGGTACACTAATATTTTCTTGTAGAGAATCTCCATGATCTTTCAAAGTTCACTAATGATGGTTTAGCAATCATTTCTGTTAGCTCTTTCATCAACTAAGGATTTGTACAGGCCAGGTTTGGATTACCAAGGGCAGATAAGCACTTTCTTGCTTTCTCCATGTTTATCTTGGGTTTGAACAAAAGATTAGCCATTTTCTTTCTTTTCTAACCACAAACTCCATACTCTCCATGGCAGAAAAAGAACAAGTAAAATAAAAATTGAGTTGTCCTACCTCCTCTCCTTCTTCTGTTATGCTATTATTATTGATATGCTATCAATTCAGTCAATGATATTTGTGCAGTGATCCTAGCTCTCCTTTGAGTCTCTTCTCTCTAATATAATTTTCTAAAAAAGAACCCTTTTTGTCTGTAAGCTATTCACCAACTTCAGCTCATTCTGAGTTTTAGCACTTTTGACATTGTTCTTACAAGATTAGACCCAACATTTGTATTTATCCTCTGTTGCTTGACTTTGTTTCCCTTTTCTGTATGTGTCTTAAAAATCTCTAGGGATTTGTGAGTGTCCTAAGCATTCACATCAATCTCTTTAGGCTATTTTCTCTTCCCTGCCTTATTGAAATTGTTTCTTTTTTTGTCTACAAAATTTCAATTATTAAGAAGTTATAGGTGGCTAGTGCCTCCATGGATAGAGAGAAAGGCCTTGAGACACAAACAAGGTCTTGAATTCAATTTCAGCCTCAAGATACTTAGTTGTGTGAATTTGGGCAAGTCACTTAACTCCAGTTGCCTAGCCCTTAGTGCTCTTCTGCTTTGGAATTAATATTTAGTATTGATTCTAAGGCAGAAGGTGAGAGTTTAAAAAAAAAAGAATGTGTTATTCTTCCTGAACTTACTTTAGAATTTAGTTTCTGGAATCTTACTCATGCTTTCTCTGCACACCTTGATATCTATTCTTCCCAAATTAAGAGGTATAACTAATTCTAATATAGAATAGTCCCTTCCAAGGTTTCCATCACTTTTTCTTAACAACCAATTCCTTCTTGTTGGTGAAAATCAAGCCCTGAAATATGAGTACTCTTCATTGGTTCCCTGACTTTTTAAAGACTGAATTTCTTCCATGACTTTTTGATCCTCCTTTCCCATTTGGTTCATTCTACTTTTCATGGCACTCTTTTCTTCATTGGATTTTTTTGCCTCTTTTTCCAGTCAATTCTGTTTTTTTAGACATATTTTTCTTTCTTGGATTTTTGTGCTTCTTTTTCCAGTTGACTAATTTTTGCATTTAAGCTATTTTCTTTTTGCATTACGTTTGTTTCTTTTCCCCATTTTTCTTCAACTTGTCTTATTTGATTTTTGAATTCTTTTTGAGTTCTTCCAGAGTTTGCAAACAATTTCTGTTTTGGTTTTTTTTTTTTGGAAGTTTTGCATGTGGTTGGTTGGATCTCATCATCTCCTGTTGGTTGTATTCTTTGCTCTTTTTCCCTGTAGAAATTTTCAAGGGTCGAATGTTTCTTTTGGTATTTTCTCATCTTCCCAGCCTTCTTTTGGCTTGTCAACTGGGAACTCTGAAAGCTTCTTGCCAATTATTTCTCCTTTGCTGCTTTTTGCCCAACAGCTAAGTCTTCATTGCTGCCATGGACCTCAAGGGGTGGCTCTGAGATGCTCCCTTGCTGGTGCAGTTCATGTCCCGAGTTGCCAAAGTCAGCCCACGCCCAGGTTCTGAATCTGGTGCAGTAGGCTCCCCCACTTTTTAAAGGATGCATTTATCACTAAACCTGAAAAAGAGATGGGGAAATATTTTGAGAAACATTGGGAAATAAGCTCAAATAGGGAAGACAGAGTCTGGATAAATGCCATATACTTAATGTGATAAGCACTATGGAGTTATTGCAAAATCTTGATGAGTGCCAAAACATAATGAAAGTAATATTGGTTTGTTTTTAAAAGTCTTACCTTCTAAAAAAAAATAAAATTCTTACCTTCTGCCCAAGAATCAATATTGAGTATCAGCTCCCCGGCAGAAGAGTGGTAAGCACTAGACAATGGAGATTGAGCTAACAATCACACAGCTAGGGAGTGTCCGAGGTCAGATTTGAACACAGGACCTCCCATCTCTAGACCTGGCTCTCAATCCACTGACCTATGAAGTTTAGTTTGGTGGCAGAGTAGGGATGAATTAAAAATAGGGAGATGGTTTTACACAATTACATATATAAAATCTATATGAGATTGATTACCATCTCTAAGGGGGTGAGGGTGTTGGGAGGAGGGAACAAAGGAGAAAATTTGAGACTGAATATTCTTAAATGTTGGCAACAAGGGGGCAGCTGGGTAGCTCAGTGGATTGAGAGTCAGGCCTAGAGATGGGAGGTCCTAGGTTCAAATCTGGCCTGACACTTCCCAGCTGTGTGATCCTGGGCAAGTCACTTGACCCCCATTGCCTAACCCTTACCACTCTTCTGCCTTGAAACCAATATACAGTATTGATTCCAAGACAGAAGGTAAGGGTTTATAAATAAGTAAATAAAAATATTGGAAACAGTTTTTACATGCAATTGGAGGACAAAATAAAATTTAATATAAAAATAGGGAGATCAATGAGAAGGTTTTTGAAGTTGTCTAGAAATGAAGTAGTGAAAACAATGGTCTTCAACACATGGCAGGAAGGAGTCTATGATGGTTTTCTAAGAGATCTCCCCCCCTACTCCCCCCCCCCCCCAGGGTTTAATGTATAATAACACCAAGAATCTATGTTTGGTAGCTGGAATTCCTAGGTCTGTTATCATTTTCATCATTAGTAGAATAGGGCATTGAGTTTTAAAGGGAGGAGCAGAGTTTTGCTCAAGTAAGTGTGATTAGTTTTCCACCTTTAATGCCACAGGCAAAAATGTCCCAGTCAGCTAAGAAGGGAGACATTTCTAGCATGAAATGATCCTGGTAGATTCCAGAAGTGGGAGTAGAGTGCCAGACAGGAGATGAGTGTGTGGTTAGGAAAGAGATGGCAGCTCAAGGAAAAACGAGGCATTGCACAATCCTTCCAAAGCAGATATTTTCCAGCTGGCAACAATAATCAAGGAAAGGCAGAAGGAAAGAAAAATGGCTACATTTCAAACTAGGCAAGTGGTAAGAAATGTGTGACACAATAACAAATATTGTAGCAAAAAATAGATTCCAATGAATTTTCACTGATTCTTAGATGAATCACTGTCTTTTGAGGGTGAGAATCTTAAAAGTGAATCAGGGTTTATGGGAGGTAGAGACCAATAGAGACCAGATGTTCAATAATTCCACTTCCCGCCTCCACCCTCCTCCACCCACACCCATACACCTGTGCCCAGTTTTAGAGTGAAATATAGAAGGAAAGGGAGGAAATTGTGAGAGCAAATATAACAGCAATCATGAAAATCAACTCTTCTATTTATATTTAAGGAACTGAAACCTGAGACTAGTGATCATATTCACCAAAAAAAAAAAAGAAAGAAATCTTCAAACTCAGTCATACAATATAAAAGTTTCAGGTTAAAGCGTTCTTTTTTAACCTTCCTGATTAGGTCATCTAGATCCAATAGTACTGCATTTCTTACATAATATAGATCAAGTTGAGTTTTAGAAATGAAAGTATTCTTACACCATAATCAATTTTTTATAACTATATTAGTAAAATCAGTAAAATTTTAAAAAAGGAAGCCACAGATGACTAGTTGAGATTTTAAATCAGCATATTTCAGAATTAGTACTACAAATACTGTCATTTAAAATTCATGTGCTATCCTTAAAAAACAAACAAACCTAGAAAAGCAAAGATCTTCTCAAATAAATGCCAGATTTAAAGTTCTGAAAATCAAAAAATTAACAAAATTAAAAGAAATTACCATTGAATTGATTAGAAAATTGATAATATTGATACATATTAGCCATTTAAAAAATAAACCAATGCAATAGATAAATCATTAACATTTCTTATTTTTAAAAAGAAAATGGTAAAGCAAATTATCAGCTTCAAAAGTAAAAAAGAAGAATTTACAGTTAAGGAAAATGAAGAAAAAGAAATTATTAAAAACTGTTCTGTTCACTTATATGCCAATAAGCTAGATGAAGTGAACTCTTATAATAACATGAAATGCCTATAAAAAAACATATTTTAAGTAGTTTTTTAACACAAAATTAGAATTTTTTTAGGCCATTAATTAATTCATTAAATATTCAGGGGTAGGGGGGCGGCTAGGTATCTCAGTGGATCAAGAGCCAGACCTAGAGATGGGATCTAGATCTGGCCTCAGATATTTTCTAGCTGTGTGACCTTGGGTAAGTCACTTATCCCTCATTGCCTAGCCCTTGCCAATCTTCTGTCTTAGAAGTATTGGTTATAAGATGGAAGGTAAGTGTTAAAAAAAATATATATTATAATGGTAGAAAGAATCTGAGAAGTTTTCTACTCCAGGCTCCTCCATCTCCCTTAATCTACAGTTGAAAACTACTCTGTTTTCACCCATGACTCTTCCATTGCTGCTTCAGAGGATAGTATAGTCCTTCTTCACAAGTCTAACATACAACTTGCGTTTTCAATTCTCATTCCCATCTTCTCCTTTAGAAGTTTGTTTTGGCTATTGGAGGAGAGCCAAGATGTCAGAATAGAGCAGAAATGCTCCAAGTCACTATAAGAATCCTCTCCAACCAATATTAAAATAAAGCCACAAAATGAATACAGGAGTGAAAGAACCAACAAGGAGACAGAGTGAAACAACTTTTAAGAAAAGAAAGACTTAAAATGTAGGCAGAGAACATCTGGGGCACTGGGGTGAGAAGGAAGCCATGATTAAGAAAAAACCTTAGGCATCATATTACAAGAAATTATCAAAGATAACTGCCCAAAAAACCTTGAATAAGAAAATAAAATTGAAATTGAAAGAATGCACAGATCACCTCCAGAAAGAAATCCTTAAATGACAACTTCTAAGAATTTAATAGCTAAATCCAAGAGCCACCAAGTCAAAGAGAAAATATTTCAAGCAGCCAGAAATAAATCATTCAAATACCACACAGCTATAATCAGGATCACACAGGACCTAGTGGCGTCTACATTAAAGGATCAAAAGGTGTGGAATATGATATTCAGGAAAGCAAAAGATTTGGGTTTAAAACCCAGAGTCAACTATCCAACAAAACTGAGTATATTTTTTCAGGGGGAAAATGGACATTCAATATAATAGATTTCCAAGCATTCCTGAGGAATAAGCCAGACCTAAACAAAAAATCTGAAATCCAAACATGAGACACAAGAGAAGACCAAAAAGGTAAATAAAGAGAAAATTTAAGGGATTCATTTTGGTAAAAAAAAAAGTTCATATATCTATAGGGAAAGAGGATTTCTAGAATTCTCAAAAATTACACTCAGTAGTAAAGAAGATAGAGGGAATTTACTCACAAAGAGGGTGGAAAAGTAAGCCGATTATGATGATATGATGTATATGATGTGATGTGTAGGTAAATGTGATGATATGGAACAATATGTATGTATGTATGATATGTATACATATGAATGATATGTTTAAAAATTAATCAAGACCTGAGAGGGTTGCCCTGAGAGAAAAGAGAAGGGAGGCATAGAATGAAGCAAATTATATAACATAAAGAAACATGAAAAATCATTATAGAGAAGGGGGGATAAGGGTGGTAACAGGTGTTGCTTAAACTTTATTCTCTCATAACTGGTTCAGAGAAGGAAAAACAAGTATACTCAGTGGGGTATAGAATTCTATCTTACCTTCGGGAGAAGTAGAAGAGGAATAAGACCAGGGAAGAGGGAGATAATTGGAGGGAGGGAGGAGTGTGTGTGTGTGTGTGTGTGTGTGTATGTGTGTGACAAAAAGCAAAATATTGGTAAGGAGAACAGAGAGGAAGGGAAGAAAGCAGGGTCTAAAAGGGATAATATGATGGAAGGCAATACACAGTTAGTAATCATAACTCTGAATGTTGTGAATTTCAAAACTATTCTACCCTAATCAGACCATTCTTTAGAAGATGTGATTTAGCTATTTCCTGATCAGTAACAATGGAGATACTTGGAATAACAGAATCAGGTCTTGGAAACTCTACATTCTTCACCCTACTCAATTTAACAAGATTTGGAAGGTATGCATCAAACTCAAGATTTAATTATCTGAGGAGATGGCCTTCAACAGACATGTGCAAAAAAAAAAGGACAGACCTCTGGGCTGTCCTAAGTCAAGCTAAATCCTCATTGGTACAAATAGGATGCAGAAAAATGATGTAAAAACATCCATATAAGGCACGGCACTTCCCGGTCCCTCCTCTTTCCCTGGAGAGACGACTCTGGCTGGCAGCATGTTGGGTGGTGATTTTTGCCCTGGAGCTGATTTCAGGTTCGGGCATCTTAGCTGAGCCCCTTTGGAGGTCAGGCTGATTCCTTCTTCCTTCATACTCCAAACTCTTACTCCCTTATCTCCTGATCTCCTGCCTGATACTACTCAGGCGGGGAGGAGGGAGAGAAGAAACCTACTCCTTCTTCTTAATCTTCTCCACTATCAATTAAATCACCATAAAATTTGGCAGATGATTTGGATATTTTATTATTTGAGATTTCCCTTGGCAACCACTTAAATTTAGATTTTTTTTCAGTCTAAACTATAATTTCACCCTTTACAATGTGAGTGGGATCAAATCACCATAAAATGGAAGCAGATAGTAGAGTGGATTAAAAACCAGAATCCTACTATATGCTATTTACAAGAAACACATTTGAGGCAGGGTGACATACATTAAAGGTAAAAGACTGAAACAGAATTTATTATGCATCATTTAAAGTAAAAAAAAGCAGTAGCTGTCATGATACCAGACAAAGCTAAAGTAGAACTTGATCTGATTAAAAGAGATAAGGAAGGAAATGACATTTGGCTAAAATGTAGTATAAACAATGAAGTAATATCATTACCAAACATTTATGCACCAAGTGGGATAACATCTAGATTTCTAAAGGAGAAACTAAAAGAGCTTAAGGAGGAAATAGATAGTAGGACCATACTAGGGGGGACTTCAACTTTCCCCTTTCAGAACAAGATAAATCAAATCAAAAAAATTAAAAAGAAAAATAAAGAACTAAGGGAAGTGAGTGAAATGTTAGAAAAATTAGAGTTAATAGATATCTGGAGAAAACAACAGGGATAAAAAGAAATATATTTTCTTCTCAGTAGTACATGGTACATATACAAAGACTGACCATGTACTAGGGTATAGAAACATTGCAAACAAATGCAGAAAAATAAATGCAACTATTTTGGATCATAATTTGATAAAAAATTATGATTAATAACGGTCCATGGAGAGTCAAATTTATTATTAATTCTAAACTAAATAATCTAATTCTTCAAAACTGGTAGGTCAAAAAGCTGATCATAGAAACAATTATTGACTTCATTGAAGAGAATGATGACAATGAAGAGCCAATATATCAAAATCATCTATGGGAAATAGAAAAAACAGTACTCAAGGGAATTTTTTTTTTATCTCTGAGTGCCTATATCAACAAAATAGGGAGAGATCAATGAATTGGGATTTCAGCTAAAAAGTTCAGAAAGAGAACAAATTAAAAATCCGTAGATAAAAACTAAATTGGAAATCCTAAAAATTAAAGAAGAAATTAATAAAAGAAAATTTAAATAGAAAGTAAAAGAACTATTGAACTAGGAGCTGGTACTTTGAAAAAACAAATAAAATAAACTACTGGTAAATCTAATAAGAAAAGGAAGAAGAGAATCAAATTTACAATATCAAAAATTAAAAGAGTGATCTCACCTATAATGAAGAATACTTAAATAATCCAATCTCACAAAAAGAAATTGAACAAGCCATCAAACAACTCTTTAAGGAAAAAATCCCCAGGGTCTGATGGAGTTATAAGTGATTTCTATCAAACATTTAAAGAACAACTCATCCCAATACTACACAAACTATTTGACAAAATAAGGAAAGAAGGATTCTTACCAAATTGTTTTTATGATGGAAATAAGATACTGATTCCAAAGCCAGACAGACCAAAAACAGAGAAAGAAAACTACAGACCAATTTCCTTAATGAACATAGATGAAAAACTCTTAAATAAAATACTTGCAAAGAGACTCCAGTAAGTGATCACGAGGATTATTCACTATGATCAGGTAGTATTTATACCAGGAATGCAAGAATGGTTTAACATTAGGAAAACCATTTACATAATTGACCATATCAATAACCAAACTAACAGGGACTTCCGGTTAAGATGGCGGCTTAGAGAAAGCTAAAGTTCAGATCTCCAGAAAACGCTTCCCGACCGATCTCAAACTATAAGCTCCTAAGGCGCCGAAATTCAAAACGATCAACAGCATAGACCCTGGGAACCCTCCTCCTGGACCTGGACCCGGATCAAAAGGTACGGCCCCCCTCAAAAGCCAGAACCCGAGACCACTCGGACCTAAGGGGTAGGAGCGCAGAGTCCAAGGCTCCGGGAAGCCGCAGCCCGGCCCGGCTCAGAGAGCAGGGTCCTCGGAACAACAACCCTCAGGGCCTTCTATCCGAGTCCCAGTGAAAGTCACTGCCCTCGGAGCTCCAGGAAGCCGCAGCCCATCCCCGCCGCAGGCCGACGAAACAGCCTCACGGCCAGCTATTCTGAAGGCAACTTCCGGAAAGCAACCCGACCCAGAGAGCTGGGGGAGAGTGTGGCCTCCTGGTCCAACCCTTCCATTCCAGTTCCAGTGAGGCATATTCAGTTTAACCCAGGGAAAGCTCATAGAATCGACAATCTGCCCAGGACTAAAGCCTCTGAACACCAGACAGAGATAAGAAAAGCTAATCCTCCACATTCAGAGATGGCAAACTCCACAGAAGCACAGAAGCCCCAAATTCCCAAGAAAAATAAGAAGAAAGGGGCGACTTTGGACACATTCTGTGGAGCCAAAATACAAAATACAGAGCAGATAGAAGATGATATACAAGAAAATGCTCCAAAACCTTCCAAAGGAAATGGAAACTCTCCACAAACCTATGAAGAATTTGAATCAGAAATGACCAAAAAGATGGAAGCCTTCTGGGAGGAAAAGTTGGAAATAATGCAAAAGAAATTCATGCATCTACAAAACCAGTATGATGAAACTGAAAAGGAAAACCAGGCTTTAAAGGCCAGAATCAGGTAGCTGGAAGACAACGATCATGTAAAAGAGCAAGAATTAATAAAGCAAAGCCAAAATACCAAGAAATTAGAAGAGAACATAAAATATCTCACCGACAAGATGACAGATCTAGAAAATAGAGGGAGAAGAGATAATTTAAGAATAATTGGACTCCCAGAAAAGCCAGAAATAAACACCAAACTGGACATGGTGATACAAGATATAATCAAAGAAAATTGCCCAGAGATTCTAGAACAAGGGGGCAATACAGCCACTGACAGAGCTCACAGAACACTTTCTACACTAAACCCCCAAAAGACAACTCCCAGGAATGTAATTGCCAAATTCCAAAGCTATCAAACAAAAGAAAAAATCCTACAGGAAGCCAGAAAAAGACAATTTAGATATAAAGGAATGCCAATCAGGGTCACACAAGACCTTGCAAGTTCTACTCTGAATGATCGTAAGGCATGGAACATGATCTTCAGAAAGGCAAGAGAGCTGGGTCTCCAACCAAGAATCAGCTACCCAGCAAAACTGACTATATACTTCCAAGGGAAAGTATGGGCATTCAACAAAATAGAAGACTTCCAACTTTTTGCAAAGAAAAGACCAGAGCTCTGTGGAAAGTTTGATACCGAAAATCAAAGAGCAAGGAATACCTGAAAAGGTAAATATTAAGGAAAGGGGGAAAATGTTATCTTCTTCTTTTACTCAAACTCTCTTCTATAAGGACTACATTTATATCAATCTATGTATACTAATATGTGGGGAAAATGTAATGTATAAATAGGGGGTAAAGAAAGACCAAATAGAATAATCGTTCTCACACAAAGATTCACATGGGAAGGGGAGGGGAAGAAAACTCCTATAAGAAGGAGAGGAAGAGAGGGGAGTTTTTTTTTTTTTACTTAAACCTCAATCTCAGGGAAATCAACTCTGAGAGGGAAAAACATCCAGATCCATTGGGATCTTGAATTCTATCTTACCCAACAAGGGTAGGGAGAAGGGAAAACCAAGGGGGGGGAGGGGGAGAGGGAGAACAAAAAGGGAGGGAAAGAGAGGGGGGAGGGGGAGAGAAAAAAAGGGAGGAACTAAAAAGGGAAACATCAAGGGAGGGGACAAGGGGAACTGATTCAAAGTAAATCACTGGACTAAAAGGTGCCGAGGAAGAAAAGGTTAGAATTAGGGAAGGCTATCAAAATGCCAGGGAGTCCACAAATGACAATCATAACTTTGAACATGAATGGGATGAACTCACCCATAAAACGTAGACGAATAGCAGAATGGATTAGAATCCAAAACCCTACCATATGTTGTCTTCCAGAAACACACATGAGGCGGGTTGACACCCACAAGGTCAGAATTAAAGGATGGAGTAAGACCTTCTGGGCCTCAACTGATAGAAAGAAGGCAGGAGTGGTAATCATGATATCTTTTAAAGCCAAAGCGAAAATAGACCTGATCAAAAGGGATAGGGAAGGTAATTATATTTTGTTAAAAGGGACTCTAGACAATGAGGAAATATCATTAATCAACATGTATGCACCAAATAATATAGCACCCAAATTTCTAATGGAGAAACTAGGAGAATTGAAGGAAGAAATAGACAATAAAACCATATTAGTGGGAGACTTAAACCAACCATTATCAAATTTAGATAAATCAAATCAAAAAATAAATAAGAAAGAGGTAAAAGAAGTGAATGAAATCTTAGAAAAATTAGAATTAATAGACATATGGAGAAAAATAAATAGGGATAAAAAGGAATACACCTTCTTCTCAGCACCACATGGCACATTCACAAAAATTGACCATACATTAGGTCACAGAAACATAGCACACAAATGCAAAAAAGCAGAAATAATGAATGCAGCCTTCTCAGATCACAAGGCAATAAAAATAATGATTAGTAATAATGGTACATGGAAAACCAAATCTAAAACCAATTGGAAATTAAACAATATGATACTCCAAAACCATTTAGTTAAAAAAGAAATCATAGAAACAATAATTTCATCGAGGAAAATGACAATGGCAAAACATCCTTTCAAACCTTTTGGGATGCAGCCAAAGAGGTAATCAGAGGTAAATTCATATCCCTGAATGCTTATATTAACAAACAAGGGAGAGCAGAGATCAATCAATTGGAAATGCAAATGAAAAAACTCGAAAGTGATCAAATTAAAACCCCCCAGCAGAAAACCAAACTAGAAATCCTAAAAATTAAAGGAGAAATTAATAAAATCAAAAGTGATAGAACTATTGATTTAATAAATAAGACAAGAAGCTGGTACTTTGAAAAAACAAACAAAATAGACAAAGTACTGGTCAATCTAATTAAAAAAAGGAAGGAAGAAAAGCAAATTCACAGCATTAAAGATGAAAAGGGGGACAGCACCTCCGATGAAGATGAAATTAAGGCAATCATTAGAAATTACTTTGCCCAATTATATGGCAATAAATACACCAATTTAGGAGAAATGGATGAATATATACAAAAATACAAACTGCCTAGAGTAACAGAAGAGGAAATAGAATTCTTAAATAATCCCATATCAGAAATTGAAATCCAACAAGCCATCAAAGAACTTCCTAAGAAAAAATCCCCAGGGCCTGATGGATTCACCTGTGAATTCTATCAAACATTCAGAGAACAGTTAATCCCAATACTATACAAACTATTTGACATAATAAGCAAAGAGGGAGTTCTACCAAACTCCTTTTACGACACAAACATGGTACTGATTCCAAAACCAGGCAGGTCAAAAACAGAGAAAGAAAACTATAGGCCAATCTCCCTAATGAATATAGATGCAAAAATCTTAAATAGGATACTAGCAAAAAGACTCCAGCAAGTGATCAGAAGGATCATTCACCATGATCAAGTAGGATTCATACCAGGGATGCAGGGCTGGTTCAACATTAGGAAAACCATCCACATAATTGACCACATCAACAAGCAAACTAGCAAGAACCACATGATTATCTCAATAGATGCAGAAAAAGCCTTTGATAAAATACAACACCCATTCCTATTAAAAACACTAGAAAGCATAGGAATAGAAGGGTCATTCCTAAAAATAATAAACAGTATATATCTAAAACCAATAGCTAATATCATCTGCAATGGGGATAAACTAGATGCATTCCCAATAAGATCAGGAGTGAAACAAGGATGTCCATTATCACCTCTACTATTTGACATTGTACTAGAAACACTAGCAGTAGCAATTAGAGAAGATAAAGGAATTGAAGGCATCAAAATAGGCAAGGAGGAGACCAAGTTATCACTCTTTGCGGATGACATGATGGTCTACTTAAAGAATCCTAGAGATTCAACCAAAAAGCTAATTGAAATAATCAACAACTTTAGCAAAGTTGCAGGATACAAAATAAACCCACATAAATCATCAGCTTTTCTATATATCTCCAACACAGCTCAGCAGCAAGAACTAGAAAGAGAAATCCCATTCAAAATCACCTTAGATAAAATAAAATACCTAGGAATCTACCTCCCAAGACAAACACAGGAACTATATGAACACAACTACAAAACACTCGCCACACAACTAAAACTAGACTTGAGCAAATGGAAAAACATTAACTGCTCATGGATAGGACGAGCCAATATAATAAAAATGACCATCCTACCCAAACTTATTTATCTATTTAGTGCCATTCCCATTGAACTACCAAAATACTTCTTCACTGATTTAGAAAAAATCATAACAAAGTTCATTTGGAAGAACAAAAGATCAAGGATATCCAGGGAAATAATGAAAAAAAAAACACATATGATGGGGGCCTTGCAGTCCCTGACCTAAAACTATATTACAAAGCAGCAGTCATCAAAACAATTTGGTACTGGCTAAGAAACAGAAAGGAAGATCAGTGGAATAGACTGGGGGAAAGCGACCTCAGCAAGACAGTATACGATAAACCCAAAGATCCCAGCTTTTGGGACAAAAATCCACTATTCGATAAAAACTGTTGGGAAAATTGGAAGACAGTGTGGGAGAGACTAGGAATAGATCAACACCTCACACCCTACACCAAGATAAATTCAAAATGGGTGAGTGACTTAAACATAAAGAAGGAAACCATAAGTAAATTGGGTAAACACAGAATAGTATACATGTCAGACCTTTGGGAGGGGAAAGGCTTTAAAACCAAGCAAGATATAGAAAGAATCACAAAATGTAAAATAAATAATTTTGACTACATCAAACTAAAAAGCTTTTGTACAAACAAAACCAATGTAACTAAAATCAGAAGGGAAACAACAAATTAGGAAAAAATCTTCATAGAAACCTCTGACAAAGGTTTAATTACTCATATTTATAAAGAGCTAAATCAATTGTACAAAAAATCAAACCATTCTCCAATTGATAAATGGGCAAGGGACATGAACAGGCAGTTCTCAGCCAAAGAAATCAAAACTATTAACAAGCACATGAAGAAGTGTTCTAAATCTCTTATAATCAGAGAGATGTAAATCAAAACAACTCTGAGGTATCACCTCACACCTAGCAGATTGGCTAACATAACAGCAAAGGAAAGTAATGAATGCTGGAGGGGATGTGGCAAAGTAGGGACATTAATTCATTGCTGGTGGAGTTGTGAACTGATCCAACCATTCTGGAGGGCAATTTGGAACTATGCCCAAAGGGCGACAAAAGAATATCTACCCTTTGACCCAGCCATAGCACTGCTGGGTCTGTACCCCAAAGAGATAATGGACAAAAAGACTTGTACAAAAATATTCATAGCTGCGCTCTTTGTGGTGGCCAAAAACTGGAAAACGAGGGGATGCCCATCAATTGGGGAATGGCTGAACAAACTGTGGTATATGTTGGTGATGGAATACTATTGTGCTAAAAGGAATAATAAAGTGGAGAAGTTCCATGGAGACTGGAACAACCTCCAGGAAGTGATGCAGAGCGAGAGGAGCAGAACCAGGAGAACATTGTACACAGAGACTAATACACTGTGGTATAATCGAACGTAATGGACTTCTCCATTAGTGGCGGTGTAATGTCCCTGAACAACTTGCAGGGATCCAGGAGAAAAAAACACCATTCATAAGCAAAGGATAAACTATGGGAGTGGAAACACCGAGGAAAAGCAACTGCCTGAATACAGAGGTTGAGGGGACATGACAGAGGAGAGACTCTAAATGAACACTCTAATGCAAATACTATCAACAAAGCAATGGGTTCAAATCAAGAAAACATCTAATGCCCAATGGACTTACGTGTCGGCTATGGGGGGTGGGGGGGAGGAAAAGAAAATGATCTATGTCTTTAACGAATAATGCTTGGAAATGATCAAATAAAATATAATTAAAAAAAAAAAAACCAAACTAACAGAAATCACCTGATTATGTCAATAGATGCAAAAAAAGCCTTTGACAAAATACAACACCCATTACTATAAAAACACTAGAAAGTATAGGAATAAAAGGGCTTTTCCTCAAAATAATAAACAGTATTTATTAAAAACCATCAGCAAGTATCATCTGCAATGGGGATAAATTAGAAACCTTCCCAATAAGATCAGGAGTGGAGCAAGAAGGCCCATTATCACCTCTATTATTTAACATAGTACTAGAAATGCTAACAGTAGCAATTAAAGAAACTGAAGGGATTAAAGTTGGTAGTGAGGAAACTAAACTATCACTCTTTGCAGATGATATGATGGTATACTTAGAGAACCCAAGAAAATCAACTAAAAAGCTAGTGGAAACAATTAATAGTTTTAGCAAAGTTATAGGATACAAAATAAATCTACATAAATCATCCTCATTTCTATTTCTTTCCAATAAAAATTAGGAGCAGAAAAATTCCATTTAAAATCACTCTAGGCAATATAAAATATTTGGGAATCTATCTGCCAAAACAAACACAGGAATTATACGAACACAACTACAAACTACTTTTCACAAAAATAAAACTAGATCTAAACAATTGGAATAACATTAATTATTCATGGGTAGGATGAGCTAATATAATAAAAATGACAATCCTACCTAAACTAATTTACTTATTCAGTGGCATATCTATCAAACTACCAAAAACTTTTTTATAGAACTAGAAAATATTTTCACAAAGTTCATCTGGAAGAACAAAAGATCAAGAATATCAAGGGAAATAATGACAAAAAAATGTGAAGGATGGAGGTCTAACAGTACCAGATCTTAAACTGTACTGTAAAATAGTGATCATCAAACCAAGCTAATCATCAAAAAAAGCTAAGAGATAGAAATATGGATCAATGGAATAGACTTGGAGTAAATGACCTTAATAATATAGTGTTCGATAAACCCAAAGATCCTAGCTTTTGGGACAAGAAACCTCTATTTGATAAAAACTGCTGGGAAAATTGGAAAACAGTATGGAACAAATTAGGTTTAGATCAACATCTCACAACCTATACCAACATAAATTCAGAATGGATAAATGACCTAAATATAAAGAGGGAAATTATGAGTAAATTAGGTGAACATAGAACCTGTCAGATCTATGGGAGAGGAAAGAATTTAAGACCAAGCAAGAGATAGAGAACATTACAAAATGTAAAATGAATAATTTTTATTACATTAAATTAAAAAGGGTTTGTACAAACAAAACCAATGCAACCAAAATTAGAAGAGAAGTAACAAACCAGGAAAAAGATTTTTATAGCAAAAACCTCTGACAAAGGTGTAATTTCTCTAATTTATAAGGAACTAATTCAAATGTACAAGAAATCAAGTCATTCCCCAAATGACAAATGGTCAAAGGACATTAATAGGCAGTTTTCAAATGAAGAAATCAAAACTATCAATAATCACATGAAAAAGGGTTTTAAATCTCTTATAATCAGTGAAATGCAAATCAAAACAATGCTGAGGTACCACCTCATACCTAGCAGATTGACCAATATGACAGTAAAGGAAAGTAATAAATATTGGAGGGGATGTGACAAAATTGGGACATTAATACACTGCTGGTGGATTTGGTCCAACCATTCTGGAGAGTAATTTGGAATTGTGCACAAAGGGCTTTAAATGAATGCCTGCCATCTGATACAGTCATACCACTGCTGGATTTGTACCCCAAAGAGATAATAAGGAAAAAGACTTGTACAAAAATATTCATAGCCTCACTCTTTGTGGTGGCAAAAATTTGGGAAACAAAAGGGTGTCCATTGGTTGGGGAATGGCTGAATAAATTGTGGTATATGATGGTGATGGAATACTACTATGCCATAAGAAATGTTGAACTGGAGGATTTCTATCTGAACTGAAAGAACCTCCAGGAACTGATGTAGAGTGAAATGAGCAGAACCAAGATAACATTGTACACAGGAAGTGTAACATTATGGAACAATCCAATGTAATAGACTTTGCTACTACAAGACAATCCCAAGGGATTTATGAGAAAGAATGCTATCCACACTGAGAGAAAAAATTGTGAGAGTAGAAACACAGAAGAAAAACATATTTGTTTATATGAGTATATGATTTGGGGTTTTGGTTCTAAAAGATTACTTTGTTATAAAAATAAATAATATGGAAATAGGTATAAGTGATAACATTTATATAACCCAATGGAAGTGCTTATTGGCTCTAGAAGTAAGGGAAGAGGGGAGGGAAAGAAAATGAATCATGTAAACTTGGGTGGAATATATATATATATATATATTTACATATATATTACATGTATATATATATATATATTTGGATTTTAAAACTTTTTCTTCTTTTCTTTCTTTTTAAAATTTTTATTTAGAATATTTTTCCATGGTTACATGATTCATGATGCCCCCAGGTCTTTCTCCTTTCCCCTCCAAAAGCTGACAAGCAGTTCCACTGGCTTATACATGTGTCATTGATCAAGACCTATTTCCATATTATTGATATTTGCACTAGGGTGATCATTTAGATCATATCCCCATCAACTCATGTGATCAAGCAGGTGTTTTACTTCTGTGTTTCTACTCCCACAGTTCTTTCTCTGGATGTGGATCTCGGACTTACTCCTAAGTTCCTCTGGATTGTCCTGGGTCATTGTATTGCTACTGGTAGAAAAGTCCATTACATTCAATTGTTTCATAATGTATCAGTCTCTGTGTACAATGTTCTCCTGGTTCTGTTCCTCTCTTTCTGCATCAGTTCCTGGAACTTGTTTCAGTTCACATGGAATTTCTCCATTTCTTTATTCCTTTCAGCACAATAATATTCTATCACCAACATATACCACCATTTATTCAGCCTTCCCCAATTGATGGACACCCCCTCATTTTCCAAATTTTTGCCACCACAAATATCGCAGCTATGAATATTTTTGTACAAGTCTTTTTCCTTATTATATTTTGGGGGTACAAATCCAGAAGTGGCATGGCTGTATCAAATGGCAGGCATTCATTTAAAGTCCTTTGTGCATAGTTTCAAATTGCCCTCTAGAATGGTTGAACTAATTCACAACTCCACCAGCAGTATATTAGTGTCCCAATTTTGGCACATCCTCTCCAACATTTATTACTTTCCTTTGCTGTCATATTGGCCAATCTGCTATGGTTAAGGATGTACCTCAGAGTTGTTTTAAT
Source organism: Monodelphis domestica (assembly GCF_027887165.1). Taxonomy (NCBI): domain Eukaryota; kingdom Metazoa; phylum Chordata; class Mammalia; order Didelphimorphia; family Didelphidae; genus Monodelphis; species Monodelphis domestica. The sequence continues at coordinate 641,488,313 of NC_077227.1, forward strand.
TTGCATTTCTCTAATCAGGAGGGATTTAGAACACTTTTTCATGTGCTTATTAATAGTATTGATTCCATCCTATGAAAATGGGCCTATTCATATACCTTGACCATTGGTCAATTGTGGAATGGCTTGATGTTTTGTAGATTTGACTTAGTTTGTAGATTTGACTTAGAAATTAAACCTTTGTCAGAGAGTATTATTATTAAAATGTTCTCCTAGTTTGTTGCTTTCCTTCTAATTTTTGTTGCATTGGTTTTGTTTGTACAATCCCTTTTTAATTTGATACAATCAGTCTTCATTTTACATTTTGCAATGTTCTCTGTCTCTTGCTTGACCTTAAATTCCTTCTTTCCCACAGTTCTGACAGGTATACTAATATATGTTCACTTAATTTACTTATGATTTCCCTCTTTATATTTAAGTCATTTACCCATTTTGAATTTATCTTGGTATAGGTTGTGAGATGTTGATCTAAACCTAATTTGTTTCATACTGTTTTCCAATTTTCCCAGCAGTTTTTGTTAAATAGTGAGTTCTTGTCCCAAAAGTTGGGATCTTTGGATTTATCAAACACTATCTTGTTAAGGTCATTTACTCCAAGTCTATTCCATTGATCCACCCTTCTATCTCTACCATATTGTTTTGATGATAACTGCTTTATAGTACAGTTTAAGATCTGGTACTGTTAGACCTCCATCCTTCATATTTTCTTGTCATTATTTCCCTTGATAATCTTGATCTTTTGTTCTTCCAGATGAACTTTGTGAAAATATTTTCTAGTTCTATAAAAAAGTTTTTGGTAGTTTGATAGATATGCCACTGAATAAGTAAATTAGTTTAGGTAGGATTGTCATTTTTATTATATTAGCTCATCCTATGAATAATTAATGTTTTTCCAATTGCTTAGATCTAGTTTTATTTGTGTGAAAAGTAGTTTGTAGTTGTGTTCATATAATTCCCGTGTTTGTTTTGGCAGATAGATTCCTAAATATTTTATATTGTCTAGAATGATTTCAAATGGAGTTTCTCTAACTCCTGCTGCTGAGTTTTGTTGGAAATATTTAGAAATGCTGATGATTTATATGGATTTATTTTGTGTCCTGCAACTTTACTAAAATTGTTAGGGAAGCTGGGTAGTGTTATAATTAAAAGAGTGGTTGGCATAAACTGTTACCGCAGAAATATGGTTTCAAATAAAAAATATAGTGGTCGCCATGGGAAGATTCCCAAATATTAAATATACCCAAATCAGCTGGGTTTTATGGAGATTTTTAATTAATACAAATGAAGGAATTAAAGAAAGGGAGAGAAACAGAGTAAGAGGGAATAGTAGGAAAAGGGCTAGACCAGCTTAGGCCAGCCTTAAGGCTTAAGCCTTAAGAGAGAGATCAGTCAGTCTTTTATCAACTCACCACAAGATTTGTCCAAGCAAGACTCTAGTGTTCAGAGCCAGTTCAGCTTTGGCAAGCTGAATTTTCAGCCAGCCACCAAGCCCTTCAAGGCAGCTCTGGCAAGCTGCCTCTCTCCAATTCAGCTTTGGCAAGCTTTGCAAGTTGCTTGACCTTTTAGTGATTAATTTGACCTTCATAGGTACTTAGCACCCCTTTGTATTAGATCTAAAAATAGACTTAGCTTAAGTGCTTGGCTTCACTATAAGTATGGGTTAAGTACTTTTCATTGTTCAGTAAAGAGTTTACAACTTTATCTTCCCCTAAAGTATGCTTAAGTATGGGTGGAGTAGAGTTCTCACATTCCTAATCAAGTACCTTCATTGTTTAAAATGGGGAATGGTCTTGACCAAATCTTATGAAGTAGGGTCTGAGAATTTTTAAGATTCACAATAGCTCAGTGGATTGAGAGCCAAGCCTAGAGATGGGAGGTCCTAGGTTCAAATCTGGCCTCAAACACTTCCCAGCTGTGTGACCCTGGGCAAGTCACTTGAACCCCATTGCCTAGCCCTTATCACTCTTCTTCCTTGGAGCCAATACACAGTATTGACTCCAAGATGGAAGGTAAGGGTTTAAAAAAATTGTTAATTATTTCCAATAGCCTTTTAGTTGATTTTCTGGGGTTCTTTAAGTATACCATCATATGATCTGCAAAGGGTGATAGTTTCCTCACTGCCTACTTTAATCCCTTCAATTTCTCTCTACTCTGTAATTGTCACTGCTAGCATTTCTAATACAATGTTGAATAAAAGAGGTGATAATGGGCATCCTTGCTCCACTCCTAATCTTATTGAGAAGGCTTCTAACTTGTCGTCATTGTAGATTATACTTGCTTATAGTTTTAAATATATACTGTTTATTATTTTGAGGAAAGGCCCTTCTATTCCTATACTTTCTAGCGTTTTCAATAGTAATGGGTGTTGTGTTTTGTCAAAGGCTTTTTCTGCATCTATTTGAGATAATCAGGTGATTTCTGTTGGTTTTATTATTGATATGGTCAATTATGTGGATGGTTTTCCTAATATTCAACAGTCCTTGCATTCATCATATAAATGCCACCTGATCATAGTAAATAATGCTCATGATCATTTGCTGGAGTCTTTTTGATAATATCCTATTTAAGATTTTTGCATCTATATTCATTAAGGAGATTGGTCTGTAGATTTCTTTCTCTGTTTTTGGTCTGTCTGGCTTTGGAATCAGTCCCATGTTTGTGTCATAAAAAGAATTAGGTAGAATTCCTTCTTTGCCTATTTTGTCAAATAATTTGTATAATATTAGGATTAGTTTGGTTTTTTTAAATGTTTGATAGAATTCACTTGTGAATCCATTTGGCCCTCGGGATTATTTCTTAGGAAGTTCCTTGATGGCTTATTTAATTTCTTTTTCCAAGATGAGATTGTTTAAGAATTCTATTTCCTCTTTTGTTAATCTGGGCAATTTATATTTTTGTAAAAACTCACCCATTTCACCTAGATTGTCATATTTATTGCCATATAATTGAGCAAAGTAGTTCTTAATAATTGCCTTAATTTCCTCTTCATTAGAAGTGAGATTACTCCTTTCATCTTTGATACTGTTAATTTGATTTTCTTCTTTCTTTTTTTATTAGATTGACTAGTACTTTGTCTATTTTATTTGTTTTTTTTCAAAGTACCAGCTCCTAGTCTTATTTATTAGTTCAATAGTTCTTTCACTTTCAATTTGATTAATTTTTCCTTTAATTTTTAGGATTTCCAATTTAATTTTTAATTTGTTCTTTTTCTAATATTTTAAGGTGAAAGCCTAATTCATTGATCTCTGACCTCTCTATTTTATTGGTATAGGCACTCAGTGATATAAATTTCCCCTGAGTACTGCTTTGGTTTTGACGTCTCCTTATTGTCATTCTCCTTAATGAAGTCTGTAATTGTTTTTATGATTTCTTCTTTGACCCACCTGTTTTGAAGAATTAGATTATTTAATTTCCAATTAACTTTAAATTTGCCTTTCCATAGACCCTTTTTAATTATAATTTTTATCACATTATGACCTGAAAAAGTGGCATTTATTATTTCTGCTTTTGCACATTTGTTTGCAATATTTCTATGCCCTAGTACATGGTCAATCTTTGTATATGTATATTTCTTTTTATCCCTGTTCAGTTTTCTCTAGATATCTATTAACTCTAATTTTTTTTAGCATTTCATTTACTTCTTTTACTTCTTTCTCATTTATTTTTTGCTTTGATTTATCTAGTTCTGAGAGGGAAAGGTCAAGATCCCTGACAAGTATGGTATTACTATCTATTTCCTCCTTGAAACCCTTCAATTTTTCCTTTTGAAATCTAGATGCTAGGGGGCAGCCAGGTAGCTCAGTGGATTGAGAGCCAGGCCTAGAGATGGGAGGTCCTAGGTTCAAATCTGGCCTCAGACACTTCCCAGCTGTGTGACCCTGGGCAAGTCAGTTAACCCCCATTGCCTAGCCCTTACCACTTTTCTGTCTTGGAACCAGTCTACAATATTGATTCCAAGATGGAATTTATTAAAAAAAAAAAGAAATTTAGATCCTATACCATTTGGTGCATTGATGTTTAGGAATATTACTTCATTTTTATAGTACCTTTTAACAAAATGTAATTTCCTTCCTTATTTCTTTTAATCAGATCAATTTCTATTTTGGCTTTGTCTGGTATCATGATTGCTACTCCTGCTTTTTTACTTTAGATGATGCATAATAAATTTTTTCCAGCCTTTTACCTTAATTTGTGTGTATCACCCTGCCTCAAATGTATTTCTTGTAAACAACATGTAGTAGGATTTTGGTTTTTAATCCACTCGGCTATCTGCTTCCATTTAATAAGGAGTTCATCCCATTCACTTTAAGTGTTATGATTACTAACTGTGTATTGCCTTCCATTTTATTATCCCCTTTAGATCCTGCTCTATTCCCTTTCACTCTATTCCTTCTCACCAATATTTTGCTTTTTGCCACCTCCCCAGGTCCCCTTCCTTTCTTACCCCCCACCCCCCACCAATTCCCTTGTCTTGTTCTCCTACTTCTCTGTAGGTTAAGATAGAATTCTATGCCTCACTGAGTATACTCATTTTTTCCTCTCTGAGCCAGTTACAAAGAGAGTAAAGTTTAAGCATTGCCCATCACCACCTTTATCCTCCTCTCTCTCTATTGATTTTTCTTGCCTATTTATTTTATATAACTTGCCCCATTCTGTGTCTCCCTTCTCTTTTCTCACAGTACAGCCCTCTCTTTCAGTCCTTGATTTGTTTTTATATGCCATACATATACATACATTTCATATCATATATATATATATATATATATCTCATTCCATATTACCACATTTATACATATCATAATGTATCATCATTTACATCATATTATCATAATCAGCTTACTTTTCCACCCTCTTTATGAGTACATTCCTTCTATTTTTCTCTATTATTGAGAGTAATTTTTGAGAAATCTAGAAATCGTCTTTCCATGTAGACATAAACATTTTTACCATAATGAATTCCTTAAATTTTCTCTGTGCTATTTACCTTTCTGGGCTTCTCATGTGTCTAGTATTTGGCTTTCAGATTTTTTGTTTAGGTATGACTTATTCCTCAGGAATGCTTAGAAATATTCTATCATATTGAATGACCATTTTTCTCCTGAAAGAATATACACAGTTTTGCTGGATAGGTCACTCTAGGTTGTATACCCAAATCTTTCACCTTTATGAATAACATATTCCATGCCTTTCAATCTTTTAATGTAAAAGTCAATAGGTCCTGAGTGATCCTGATTGTAGCTCCGTGGTATTTGAATGATTTTTTTCTGGCTGTTTGAAGTATTTTCTCCTTGACTTGGTGGCTCTTGTATTTGGCATTCCTGGAAATTGTCAATTGAGGATTTCTTACTGGAGGTGATCTGTGAATTCTTTCAATTTCAATTTTATTTTCTTGTTCAAGGATGTCTGGGCAGTTTTCTTTGATAATTTCTTGTAATATGATATCCAAGGATTTTTCTTCATCATGGCTTTTAGGTAATCCAATAATTCTCAGATTGTCTCTCCTAGACATGTTTTCCAGGTCAGTTGTTTTTTCAATAAGATATTTGATGTTTTCCTCTGTGTTTTTTTTTAATTCCTTTTATTCTGCTTTATTGTTTCTTAATTTCTCATGAAATCATTAGTATCTAGATGGTCAATTCTGATTTTTAAGGCTTGCTTTTCCTCTGTTTTTGGTTCTCCTTTTTTAATTGTCCTATTTCTTCTTGCATCACTTTCATTTCTCTTCCCCACTTTACCTCTAATAATTGGTTTTTGAAGTCTTTTTTGAGCTCTTCCAGAATCTGTGTCCAATCCATATCTTTCTTTTGGACTTTAAGTGTGTTTCCTTTGCTTTCACTGTCCCCTTCTGTGTCTGGACTTTGCTCTTTGCCTCCATAAAAAGTCTTTAGAGTTAGGTGCTTTTTGGATTGTTTGTTCATTTTCCCCATCTAATTATAGATAGGCTCTATTTTCTAGGGAGTTGGGGTACCCTCTTAAACTTCAGGCCTTCCTTGATGTTATTTTTGGCTTATTTTCTGGATTACTACTAGTTTACCTGATGGTCTGAGGGCTGAGAGCTCTGAGAGACTCTTCCCCCTGCTGATTCAATTGACCCTTCAGATGCTGATAGCTTAAAGACTTTCCTCAGGCTTAGATGTAAGCTTTTGATCTAACTCTGAACTTGATAAAGTCAGGTGCTAATCAGATTCTAGTCCCAGGCTTAGGATCATGATTTTTGGTCTCAAGGTGTTCTTGATTCAATCAGGCACACCCTTGATTACCCTGTCCTGGAGTTCCACCCTTAGTTTTGAACAAAAAGATCCTGGGGACACTCCCCCTGAAAACTGTGTCCTCACCCCAAACCCAAACTGGGATTCCTGACTTTGCTCTGGGCCTATGCAGATTGGCCCCTGGCTCATCCAGATTGCCTTGGGCTGGGATTCTGGACTTCTACACAGGTTTGCAATTTTCATTAGTTGGCTTAGAACACTAATTGCCTGGCAGGATCTCATGGTTTGACTTAGCTTGGGCTTAAGTTTGGAACCTGTGAAAGCAGATGTGTGGGGCAAGAGGAGGGCGAGGTGTTTGCTTGTGCTTTGCTCTTCACGTGCTGCTATGCCTTCTGCTAGCTCTGCTCCCCTCTCACCTCAGTTCCCCAGATGATTTCTGCCTACCTTTTGGATTTTTCTTTTTTTGAAGGTTGTTTCACTCTGTCTCTATTGGTTTTTTCACTCCTGTATTTGTTTTGTGGTGATATTTTACTCCTGGTCGGAGAGGATTTTCATGGTGAAACAGCCACTACTGCTCTAGTTACTCCTCCATTTCTGCTCCACCAGAAAAAAATATTTTTTAAATAAAAAAAAAGAAACTTGTTTTATCAATAATTCACTCTTACTGTCTATCTCACCCTTAATCTCTCCCTGCCAAAATAAACTGCTTCTGGGCATATTACAAATATGTTTTGATATTCTCTGTCCAAGAAAAGCTTTCCTTTGACACTGTAATCACCTCAAGCTAAATATTACATACACACTCTATTTCCCTTCTAGAGAGTCTAAATTTGCTGCTTTCCCTTCCATGTCATTAATTTACTCATAAATTCCTATCTGGCTACCATTCAACCAAAACTGCTCTTTCAGAGATCATCAGTGACCTTTGGCCTTTCTTCATCATTCTCTTTGACCTTTATGTAGCATTTGATACTGCTAACCATCCATTCTTTGTGATAATAATCTCTAAGCTTCCATTTTCCTCCCCCATCAGACTTGTCTTACCATTCCTTTTCTGTTTCCTTCTCTAGGTCATCATTTTCCATTTGATCCCTGATTGTGCAAGTCCTTCAAGCCTCAGAATTTACCTTAACCTAGCTTTTCTCCTCCCCTCCCCTCCCTTCCCTTCCCCTCTCCTCTCCTCTCCTCTCCTCTCCTCTCCTCTCCTCTCCTCTCCTCTCCTCTCCTCTCCTCTCCTCTCCTCTTCTTGTGAGTTCAGTTATCACATCTACACAATCATTGTTGCCAGTACCTAAAGGCATCTAGGTTGCTCAGTGGTTAGAGTTGCTGGGCTTGAAGCCAGGAATACCTGAATTCTTATCTGACCTCAGATACTAGTTGAGTGACCTGAGCAAGGCTCTTAACCTCTGTCTGAATCCACTGTTGAAAACAATGGCAAACCACTCCAATATCTTTGCCAACAAAGCCCCATGAACAGCACTGGGGTGAGGTGGTCATAGGGTCATGAAGAGGCAGATGTAACTAACCAACAACATACCTAAAGGTATAGGAGATGACTCATATTTATATATTTAGCTACGATCTCTCCTTTGAACTCCACTGCCAAAATGCTAATTTCCTGCTGGGAATTTTTCACTATAAATCTATGTAGTACATAAAATTCTACATATCCCAAATTGGTACAATGAATAGAGCCCTGGCCTTGAAGTCAGGAAGACTTGAAATCTGACTTGAGACACTTAGCAGCTGTGTGACCCTAGGCAAGTCACTGAACCTCTGCATTATGTGTAAAATGTGAATAATAATAGTACCTACTTCCCAAGGTTGTTGTGAGAATAAAATGAGATAATATTTGTAAAGTGCTTTGCAGTTGTTTTTTGTTATTGTTGGTGTTTAGTTTTGTCTGACTCTTCATGATCTCATGGATTTTACTGTCCATGGAGTTTTCTTGGCATAGATACTGGAATAGTTTGCCATTTCCTTCTCCAGTGGACTAAAACAAACAGAAGTTATTTGCCCAGGATCATACAGCTAGTAAGTATCGGGGGGCTAGATTCAAACTCAGATCTTTCTGACTCCAGGTCCAACACTGTCAAGTCATCAAGTCACCTAGCTACTTCCATTATCGTTGTTATTGTTATTGTTCATTCCTGCAAATGACACCTTTAGTTGCTAAACTTTTAAAATTTGTGAAGCATTTTGCATATATTATCTTAATAAGATAATAACAATCTAATGTATTCTCATAACAAACATGTGAAATAGGTACTATTATTATTTTATTCATGAGGAAACTGAGGCAGAGCAAATTGTGAATGGCCCAGGGTCACACAAAGTAAGTATCTGAGACATAATTCAAACCCAAGACCTTCCTGATTCCAAGTCCAAAACTCAATCAATTATGCCATCTAGCTACCTTTGGCTCTTCCTTTTCCTTCACTCCTCGCTGCCAAATAGTTGTCAAGTCCTTTTGATTCTACCTTCACAACATTGCTTCACAACATCCTCTCCAATCATATGTCCACTGCCCTGGTTTGGATCCTCATTACCTCTTACCTACTCTGCAATAATAATATCCTAACTGATCTCCTTGTCTCTAATATTTTCATTCTCCAGTCCATCCTTCACAGTTGCCAAGGCAATATTTTTAAAAATTTAATTTAATTTTAAAATCTAATTTTATTTTTTAGTTCCAAATTCTTTCAAATTCCTCAAACTTCAAATCCCTCCCTCCTCCTCACCCAATAGGAATGAATGCAAGAAAACAAAACCATGACATGTTTATAATCAGACAAAATAAATTCTCTCATTAACCACATTAAAAAAGAAAGAAAGAAAAGGAAAAGAATGGAAAGAAAATATGCTTCAATCTGCACTCTGAGTTCATTACTTGCATGTTTCACCATGAATCCTCTAGAATAATGTTTGGTCATTGTATTGTTTAGAGCTCCCAAATCCTTCAAAGCCATTTGCCTTTACAATATGGCTATTATTGCATACATTTTTCTCCTGATTCTGCTCACTTCATTTTGCCCTAGTTCATACAAGTATTTCCAGATTTCTTTGAGATTGTCTTTCATCTTTTTTCACAGCACACTAGTATTTTCCTTTTTGTTCATCTTTGCCAAATGGATGTGGAGTGGTACCTCATAATTCAATAGACGATTCACGAGGAAACAAGCTCCCCAGAGAGAGAAAGAAAGGTGATAGACTTAGAGTACAAATTGAGACAAATTCTTCTAGACATGGATAATTGGGGAATTTGAATCTTTTGACTATACATATTTTGTAGCTGGGGGTTTTTATTCCTTTCTCAGTGAAGGGGTGTGTGAGGGTAGGATTTGGGAGATGAATCTTCATAAAAATAAAATGAAATTTAATTTTTAAAATACTTGTTGATTTATTGATTGAGAGATGGAAGACTAATTTCATTTCATTTTATTTAATCTCTACTTTCTGGGCTAAATGAATGGCTCCAACTCATCTTTTCAGGTTGGTTCTCCAGGGTTTGACTTCTTCAGATTAACACTACTCTGTGGACTTGTGCCCTATATAACTCAGGAACCTCCACCAATATGTTTAATAAACTTTAATAGTCAGCCAGAGCACACAATTAACTCAAAGCAGACTCATTAACTGAAATAGAAGAGTGTGAATCTTAAAAATTCTCACACCCTACTTCATAAGATTTGGTTAAGACCATTCCCCATTTTAAACAATGAAGGAACTTAGATCAGGAATGTGGGACTTCTACTCCACCCCTACTTAAGCATGCTTTAGGGGAAGAAACTCCTTGCTGAACAATGAAAAATACTTAAACCCATACTTATAGTAAGGCAAAAGTTCTTAAACTGTGCCTATTTTTAGATCTAATACAAAAGGGTGCTAAGTACCTATAAAGGTCAGGCAACTTGTGAATTTACAAGGAGCAAAGAGGTGAGAACTTACTCAAAGGTTTTTTCAGGTGTGAACTTAATCAAAAGTTTAAGTCTACTTAGGTGTGAATTAAGAATGGTCTGTCCTTTGGAAAACATCTACTGTGATTGGTAGATGTGAGAACTTAGAGGAGGTGACATAGGAGAAAATTCCCTTTAAAAGGAGATGAAAAGCTGAGAGAAGGGACTGTCTCAGAAGAACTCTCTCGAGAGTTTTAGCTGGGAAAAGCTGAATTGGAGGAGGCAGCTGGTGTCTCTCTGAACACTAGAATTTTGCTTGGGACAAATCTTGTGGTGAGTGAATTGAAGACTGACTGATCTCTCTTTCTCTTAAGGCTGGCCTAAGCTGGCCTAAGCTGGCCTAGCCTTTTTTCTCATTATTCCATTTTTTTCTCTCTCTCTCTTTCTTTAATTCCTCATTTGTATTAATTAAAATCTCTATAAAACCTAGCTGACTTGGGTATATTTAATATTTGGGAATTTTTCCCTGGTGACCACCTTATATTTGATTTAAAACAAGACACTGTCTTGAAACCATATTTTCTGCAGTCACAATTTAAGCCAACCACTCTTTTATCTGCCACAGTTTGTAATTCTCACTATTTTAATCACTACAAGAGCAAAACCATAGTTAAAAATATCTGTCCCATAAGCCTGGGGCACACTCTCTCCTGAATACATATATTGTATATGTATACAATATATGTATTGTCTATTAGTGAGAACAATAGACACCCCCATAGAGTTTACAAATAGAAAGAAACACACATAATCAAAGTAATTCCTTTCTTCCTCTTTTTATTTATTTACCCAGGGGTTATCCCAGTGCTTGATACAGTGTCAGCAAATGTGTTGACTTGATTTGATTAACTTTTTTTGCTCTCCTTACATTGCTCCCCATTGGGCAAGGCATCTTTAAGTGACAGGTCATTCTGTTGGAGTCCCTGGATCTCCTCTTCTGCTCTCTGTTTGATATGATGTCTTCTACTAGGTGATATATTCTGCTGCATATCACTGCCCAGTAGAGAAGACAGAGCCCTCAAACAGAACTCTGAATGGAGGCAAAGGGCAATTCCCTCTCAAAATCAATAAATCAACATTTGTCTTAGTTTGTGCCAAGCAATGGGCATACAAGAGGCAAAAGACAGTCCCTCCCCTCAAGGAGCTTACAGTCTAAGGGGGAAACAACATAAAAACAAACATTCAAAGAAAGCTATATTCAGGATCAATAGAAAATAATTAATGGAGGGAAGTCACTAGAATTAAGAGGAACTGGGGAAAGTTTCTTGTAAAAAGTGAGATTTTAGTTGGGACTTAAAGGAAGCCAAGTAGGTCAGCAGCTGGAGTGAAGGAAGGAAAGCATTCCAGGCAAGATGAATAGCCAGAGGAAATTCTGGAGGTTGAGAGATGGAACAAGAGGAGGCTAAATCTTGGTTCTTCTTCCATAAAGGAGGAGCTTTACTCACCCCTCTACTCTTGCTCTTGCTTTTTAAGGCCATCAGGAGCATTGCTGATCATTTAACTATTAAGTCCATCAGAGTGAGGAATTTCTTCGCACTTCCCAAGATGCCTTACACTTCCTTTATACTGACTTTATCTGGAGTGTAGAGTATGTATAGGGTAGGAATATAAGATAAAGCTGAAAAAGCAGAGTAGCTCCATATTGTGGGAATTTGTATGCTAGGCAAAAGACTCAACTCTATTTGGTAGGCAGAGGTAGCCATCCAAGATATTTGATTGAATATGGACATAGGGAGGAGATACAAGATATGTAGAGGTGAAATTGACAAAACTTTACAAGTGAAAAATCATAACCAAATGTAACAAAATCATAAGCTGAGGAGAAAGTGGTTGTGAGGAAACAGAGGCATTAGATAAGTTTCCTAAATTTAGTAAGTGAAGAGGAGAAGAGAGAGATCAGACAGTATCTGGATAAGGAAAAATGGTGAAGGGAAAGTTTTTGTTTGTTTGAAGGACTGAGCATATTTGTAGAAAAATGAGAAGGACTCAGTAAGGAAGCACTGGATTACAAGATGTTTGAGGAAGAACAGATTGAGATCTTTTAGGAGATGAGAGGGAAGGGAGCAAGGCTCCAGGCAGATGGATGAGATTTAAGGAGTAGGGAAACATCTTCTGCTGTAACTAGACAGGAGGATGGAATGGATAGTGGAATTATGTTTAAAAATATAGTAAATTCTGGGAGAAGCAATTTTCTGAGCCAAACTTGGTGTTTATTAGTAAAATATGGCTTCGGAGTTCATTACTCCTCTCATCCAAAGACCTGAGATGTGAACTGCCCAAGGCTGTTATAGTCCACACAAAAAAATCAAATTACATAAACTACTCCCCCAAAGAGGGTGGTAGTCAAGCTCAATGTTTCTTGAGAAGGAAAAAATCAGTTTCCCCTTTTAGAAGGTTTCTTTCTTCCAGGTCAGGTTGTTTCATTATCTTCTGATGAAGGGGTGGGAGAATCATGAAGTCCCCCTGTTCCAATATAGTAATAGCCATGACTATTTAGGGACTAAAGAAATATCACTGTCTTTAGAAGTCTGGATATGTTCTAAAATGCTAAAGATGTGTCAACTCTCCTTGGCAATGGTATTTTTGTAAGGCACGTCAAGGGATTTTTAACTTGTTGATTTACTCACAATATGATTATTGATTATCAAACAAAATTATTCAATCAACTAATAATTGAGAGTATTCTTTATAACTTATCACCAAAATACTGGTTATCTAATAGGATTATATGCAGAGAATATATAGCTAAACAGAGGCATAAAAGAGTGACTATAAATTAAATTATTTTATTATATTATTGTATTATTTTATATTCTCTATATGACATATATGACATATAAAATATATAATATTTTATTTTATGTGATATATTATATAAATTAATTATATTATCTTTTACAATTAGTAAATCAAATTTAGAAATGTAGGGGAAATGTTGAGCTAGTTCAAGTCAGATAGTTTTAATCTTCTCAATGAAGATCAAGTCGACCAATAGAGAAGTGTGTTTTGCATGACAATAAAAAGTAAATTTAACTTAAAAAATTTTTAAATGAAGGTGGAGTTCAGGTAATTTTGTGCAAGTAGAGGAGGAAGGAAATTAGAAGATAGTAGGTTTGGGGAAGGACAAAAAGAATAGGAACCTAAACTGTAGGGAGAGAGGAATTTCAAAGATTTTAGAGCAGCCCAGCTGAGGAAAATGAAAAGTTTTTTTCCTAAGTGCACAAATGCCATAGGCTTGTTCTTCTATGAAGTGGGTGGACCATGTATCCAATGTGTCAAATCCCCACTGCTCTTATTTCCCTTTCTTTTGGGTTGATTTTATTTATATATTGAATTTTGACACTGAACCCTTCATTTAAAGCCTAAAGGTTTTGAATCTTCCATTTAAATAATGGAAGGAGCAAAATTTTAGAATATGTAACAAACAGGGTTTAACGGTGTACCTAGTACTATTTTGGTTGTTAATATTTTGTTTTCTTCCCAATTACATATAAAAACAGTTTTAAACATTCTTTTTTTTAAACCCTTACCTTCTGCCTTAGAATTAGTAACATGGATTTGTTCCAAGGCAAAGGAGCAATAAGGGCTAGACAATGGGAGCTAAGTGACTTGCCCAAGGACACACAGCTAGGAAGTGTCTGAAGCCATATTTGAAGCCAGGACATCCTATCTCTAAGCCTGGTTCTCAATCCACTGAGCCATCTACTTGCCCCCAACAAATGCATTTTTTAATATTGCAAATATTGATAGTTTAACAGCAAGAGACAGTACTAGTGGTGTCAAAGTAAGAGAAAGATCCCTGGGACCCAGGTATTGATTTAGAAAACTACAATTAAAGTTATTTTTATTGTGTGTTGCATTGTATTTTTATTTATTTTATTAAACATTACTGAAGTAGATTTTTTAGAACCCTTTACCTTTGGCTTGGAGCAATTCAACAAGACAGAAAAACAGTAAGGTCTAGGCATTTGGGGTTAAGTCGACCAGGAAACATCTAAGACCAGTTGATCCCAGGCCAGGTCTGGCACTTTATCCATTGTGCTACCTAGCTGCCCCTCTAAATAGATTTTAATCTGGTGAAAAGGGGGAACTCTGACGTTTTCCAGTGGGTCAGTTGGACACCTCTAGGCAACAGATAGGGAGCTAGCCTTAAAGTAAAGAAAACTCTTCAAGGCCTCGGGCAAGTCATCTTATCTCTTGAGTATTGTAAACCTTAAAATTCCTTAGACTTATAAATGTTGGAAATTTCACCATTGGGAAATTTTATACTTGAAAAATTTCTTACTGATAGTCTATTGGAATGTGAACCCCATTGGCATGGGATGTTCCTCCTCCTCCCTTCTTAAGATTACTTTAGGACAGAAACCTTTTGCTGAACAATGGAAAGGACTTTGACCTATGCTTAAGCATAGAACAGGAATTTCTTTGAGTCATGATTGATTTTAGAATTGATACAATGGAGATACTTGGAATCAATCTCCACCCTACTCAGTCCTAACAGGATTGAGGAAGGGCTGCAGCATAGATCAAAATTTAATTATTCCAATCTTTACCCTACTCAGGTTAACAGGATTTAGGAAGGGCTGTAGCAAAGGATCAAAGATTTAATTATTTGAAAATATGACCTTCAACAGACATGTGCAAAGCCTGAGACCTCTGGGCGGTCCTGGGTTAAGCTAGAGCCTCCATTGGCACAGGGAAATTGATGGACAGTGATTGGTAGATGTGAGAACTGAGGGGAGGGAACTTGGATGGTTTCCTTAAAGACAGAGGGCTCTGAAGACTCAGGGGGGTGGTTGAGGAGTTTGTCTGAGTGGTTGGAGTGTGCTCTGAGAAGCTTGCTCTGAAGGAAGCTGAAGGTGGGGGCCTCTGAGACTGTTTTCTCCATTTTGGTCACATGAGTGATAGGGACTGATCTCTTTTCTTTGCCCCAGCTATCTAAGGGCTTGGGCCTTTTGGCCCAGCCTAAACAGAAGGGGGTATTTAAGCCCTATTCCCTTCTCTCCCCTTTCTCTCTCCCTCTCTCTCTCTATCTCTAATTCCTTTCTTCCTCCTGTTTGTAATTAAACTCCATAAAAGGTTGACTGCTGACTTGAGTTTTCATTTAGGAATTACATAGCTGAATTCCTTGGCGACCTTAAATTAATATATATCAGTCTTTTAAAGTGATTTCCTTGTCACAGTATCCCAGACAACTCTTTCAGGCTTTAAATGGTAGAGCACATACCAATTAATACTGGTAAAGAGAGTTTTCTCTGGCAGTGAAATTATAGATTAACCAAAATGCACTCAGCAGAATGGACAGGATGACAATGTTGCCTGTTGGGGGGAAAATGAATATTTATTGGCACTAGCTAACTCAAATCCGTCCATTTTCTTTTAGTGGCATCTATAAGATAGCCTGAAATCTCTCTTATTTTGATTGACTATACAAAAGACATCAGTATTGTCAATGGATATTTCAAGGGGAAAAATCCCCCAAAAGCCTAAGGTCTGGCTCCTTGCTGGAGTCATTTTTGGCAAATACATCTATAGAGACACACAACAGAAGCAGATTGCTAAATATCATGCCTTAATCATATGAAAGGTATACTTAAACATTAACAGTGTGTCAACTAGATAGAGAACCATGGACATAATCCAGTCAAAAATCTCTTGTGCTATTCTTTTCTTTAAAAAAAAAAATCCTTACCTTCTGTGTTACAGTCAATACCCAGTATTGGTTCCAAAGCAGAAGAATAAGGGCTAGGCATTTGGGGTTAAGTGACTTGCCCAGGATCACATAGCTAAGAAGTATCTGTATTCAGATTTGAACAGAGGACCTTATGTCTTCTCTGTATAATCATCCTAAAATCCAGGGTTTAAGATATTTTAAAGCAATTTTAGGAAAAGGAAATCACCACCACCCAGACCAAGAAAGTGGATTTTCTGGAGAAGATATCATAAGAATGCCTATAGAAATCATACATTGTATCAAGAGATCCAGAGTGAACTTTGGAATATAATGAACTGAACTGAAGGGGGTTGAACCTATCATTTATTTTAAATGTAAACTCTTATGCCTAAGGGCATAATTGCCTAATTGCCATAAAAGCCTAATTGGCTTTTAGTCAGTGTGTCTATCAATCACTTTTTGTTTTCTTTCTCCTTCCTCTTTCCTTCCCTCTGGCCCCCCAAATTGTTGTAATTCCCTCCATGTAAGGTGCAATATTTTATATACTTCTAATAAGAGATTCTTTAAATGTATAGGCTCCATATGTAGAATGATTCATTGGGGAGACCTGTCACCTGCCATGTTAATCCCCTAGACATACCCAAGTGAGAAGATTTAACATGCTGGTCTTCCAAAGAATCAAAGGGGGAATTGTGTGAAGGAAATTTATTTTTCCTCCCTCTCCTGAGGTGGCACACTTGTCTCCTGTTGATCTAAGAGGCTAGGACTGTGTGAAGGAAATCATTGGGTGAATTGAGTCTCAAGGATAGAATGGCAGCTGGGAAAAGGCAGCAATAGAGTCAAGGGGCCACAAGTCAGGGGGCAGGGAGAATATCCCTTACATTGCCCCCTGAACTGCCCCCAGGGTGGCCCAGGCAAAATAAAATAGAAAGCCATAGTTGGCTCTGCAGGCATGATTTGTTAGTGGGTGGAGAATAGGGTTAATAAACTGAGGCAAGAGCAGATTTTACTCTTGTTTCTTCTGGATTTGTTGCTAACTGGACTTCCATGTGAGTGTGGCTAGGGGATCCTAATATCAGCTGCAGAATAGCAAGCCAAATGGAGCAATAAGGAAAGTAAACTATATCTCTCTCTCTTATTTTTATCTTTTTTCCCTTACTACTTTTGATTAATAAAGTTATAAATTTAAGGCCAGTCTCTTAATTTTCACTCTTACACCTAGCGTGGCTCTCTGTTTCTGAGCCACCAAACTATCTATTCCTGTGTCCTTATTTTCTAATGAGGAAGTTGCTAACTTTTGTTTTTTTTGTGTTATGCAACCTGTTGAAAGTTTCGTGAAGCCTCTGAATTCCTTCTTAGAAGAATTTTTTTCTAAAACCCTTACCTTTTGTCTTAGAATTAATACTAAGTAATGGTTCCAAGGCACAACAGTGGTAAAGGTTAGGCAACAGGAGTTAAATGACTTGCCCAGGGTCACACACATAGCTAAGAAGTGTCTGAACACAGATTTAAACCAGGACCTCTCTTCTCTCCCTGGCTTTCATTCCTCTGAGTCACCTAACTGCCCCCTGCATAGAACTTTAAAATAATTGGAAAAAAGGTTAAATTTCAGTTAGAGATTAAAGACATTTTTTTTTCCTGCCTGAGCTCCCAGGCTCCCTAAAATCCATCTATGAACTCCTTGGGGATCTGTGGATCTCAGGTCAAGAGCCAGGTAATTTTTATGCTTTGCTTTTGCTCGAAAAGGCATCAATATTTCTGAGTCTGAAGTCTTCCCAAAACTAAACCGTGCATTTGATGATTTATGAATGATACTAATAGGCTACATTCTTAATCTAATCAATGGATCCAATTCTATCCTGCCAAAATGGGAGGCGAATTAACTCTTCCAGATCTGAACTTCTGAGAGGGGTTGCGCACTAAATGAGCCCTACTGAAACCCTCCACGTGAACAACTGCCTCTGTCTTATATCAATATCTTCAAGACCTTTCTTCTTTGTTTCCTGTGTTGAAGTGCTGTCTGTATTCTTGCCCCACATCACAGAACAAACCACTGGCAGACACAGATAGAAATGGCAAATCCTGGGTCAGTGTGGAGTACTTTGGCAACTTAAAAGTTTGCTAGAACCCACCAGGACTGTTCTACTAGTGACTATGCAGGAAATCAAAAGCGACCAAACAGGAAGTTGGAGGAGGAGATTCTAGAGGCAGGAAATGTCGGAGGCTGCTGAAGTTTCTACCTAGGCACAGAATAGCCAATTTAGAGTGGTCCTAGGAAGTTCAGAATTGTCCTTAGTTTGTAGACATGTGCAAAGGGAAAGAAGAGGGGGGGAAAGTACCCAACAAAGTAAGCAGAAGAAGGAAGCACTGTGTCTCATCCCACTAGTAAATGCTTAGGATGCAAAGGATGGGCCTGATGCAGTGTTTCCTACCAAGAGCAGATGAGATGATTTAAATACTTTAATCATTTAACCACAATAGGGGGTGCATAAAAGAATCCAAGCACCTAATACAGTCATTGTACTGTGCAAACTTGCTAGATCTTGGTCAACTCGGGGCTCCCTGCCCTTCTAGGAGAGTGAGATTGTGGTGCTCTTAAGGACCAGGGCTCTTTCCCAAATGCCTTTGCCTTTTGATCCAAGCCAGAACTATTGGAGTTTCAACCCTGGAATTCCACTAAATTAGCATCTAATAAATGGGACCTTGGTTTAGCATTTATTTTCCATTACCTTTAGCATTCGTGATTCTCTGAGTATTAGTCTTTACTAGAAGACTATATTGTCCTACTCTCCCCAACTCCTTTGTCCAGTTTTTGGACTGGTTTGCTTTCTAAAGTCTAGGCTATTTCCTTATACCTGAATTCCAGTCATGAGTCTTTCTTAATCCCATGAGATAAAGAGGGGAGGGTCATAGCTAGTCCTATTCCCTTCCCATAACCTAATTTCCAGCCAATCATTTGGAAGGCATTTACTACTCTGGGTTTGGTGTACTCCTCTTAGTGATTTTCTGCTATAAAAGGACCTTCTGCTATAAGGAGTGTTGGGCAATTTAGTGCTCTGACATTAGGCTCTCTCCATGAGTGTAAGTCCCTGATAAAGATGCCTGATTTACTTCTAAATTCTGGTCTGCCTCAGTTTACATTTTGCATAAATTCTGTCCTGCCTCAGTTTATAGTACTTAACCATATAGACAAGTAGAGTAAAGCAGTGCTTTCCAGTTAAAGAACCCTATATCATAAAACTAAATACAAGTATCCCTTTCATATTGCAACTGTTCCCATTGTGGTTTTCATATATTGAGGGTTGATATACAGAATTAAATGGGAATTTGGGGAGAGTTTTGTGGAATGCCACAAATGGCAAAGGCCAGAAGATGACACAGAAAAAGTTAAGAAACTCAGAAATACATACTTAACCCAAAATTTTACAATAAGGCACTGTAAATACTCCATGAAAGAAAAAGAAAAAATTCAGACTCCATCTTTGGAACAAAGGGAGAGCCAAAAAATTTTATGAGGATTTTTCAGATTTGGGGGCACCATACCCCTAACCCTGGAGATATGGATGGGATAACTTCCATTTATCAATCAGGTCAGCAAACATGATTATGGTTCTTTGTCTTGACTTTAAAGGTCTTTTATTTTATTTTCTACTTATGTTAGCATCTTTTTCTCCTTAAGATCCCAACATCTCCTCAGAATTCCAGTCCCATACTTCTAGATGCCTATTGGATATACATGCTAGGTCCCACCAGTACCTCAAACTCAGACATGTACCAAATTAAACTTATCCTGATGACCTGATGCTCTCCTTAATTTCAATATTACTGTTGTGGCTCCATCATCCTCTCAAGACACATAAGCTAAAAACTTTGAGAGTCATAGGATTTAAATCTCAAAGGGTCTTTCGAGGCCATCCAGTCCAACTCCTTCATTTTATATAAGAGGAAAACCAGACTATACGAGGTAAAGTGACTGACCCAAATCACACAGATGATAATTGACAGAGCTGGGATTTGAACCTAAATCCATTGATTTCCAATCAAGAACTCCTTTCATGATACCATGTAGCTTAACTCTTTTTTTTCTTTCTCACCCCTCAATTCAATCAGTTGTTAAGACCCATTGATTCTAATTCAAAGCACCTCTGTTGTCTGTCTCTCCTTTCTGTTTCCACTACCACTTTGGTCCAGGCTCTTATTGTCTTTTGCCTGGATTATGATAACAATCTCCTAACATCTTCCTTTTACCATCCTCTGTCTGTTTTTCTCCTCTTCATTCCCTTTCTCTGTGAGTGTGTGCCTCTGTCTATCTCTGATCCATGCTCTGTCTTTCTCATGTATCTCTGTAATCAAGTCATCCTGCTTAGAACCTTCAGAAATTCCCCATTATCTAAAGAAATAACAAGTTCCTCATCCTGTCATCCAAGGTGTGTCTAGATTTGTTTTCAAACTACCTTAACTGAGTTAACAGACACTAATCCTTCAAATACTTTATGGCCAAGTCAAACTGGATGACTAATCATCCTCTTTCTGTTCTTAATGCCTATTTAAATTCTTCTTTCTAGACTCAACTCAGCTACCCCCTTTCATATCAAGTCTTCCTGGTTCTTCACAACTAAAAGAGATTCTTCTCTAATTCTTCATAGCACCTTTTCTGGATCTTTTTGAGGCACTTATGTTTTGCTATCATGTTTTTTTGTATCTTCCTTCCTCCTCAACTTGTCTATCCATAGACTACTAGGTGGTATAGTGTATGAGCGTAGAGCACTGGGCCTCAAGTCTGGAAGATCTGAATTCAAATCTAGTCTTAGACACTTACAAGCTGTGCAACTATGGGCAAACCATTTAACCTTTTTTACTTTATATATGGCCCAGTATTTTCCCAGGACAACCAGAAGAAGAGAACTGGAAAAAAAAAAAGAACTTCTTTTTATTAGAGGTGAACTTTGCTTTGCAACTACAGTATTTGCTGTCCTAACTTTAGTATTTGCTGTCTCAGCTATAGTATTTGCTGTCCTCTGAGCTAATCCAAATTGTTCACAAAATTAAATCAATTTAGCTCTATCTTTTGGGTTGCACTCTGCTACTGAAAGAAAGAAGAGCCATCTCAAAAGAGGCAGGCTGCCTCAGAAATTAGTAAATTCTCTCTCACTGGTAGATTACTTTTTTTGATTGCATGATTACCAAGCATGTAAGTATTTACTATAAGCCAGTCATCCCAAAGCAGTTCTTGCCCTAAAGGAACTTATATTCTAACGGCCTCTTGTTTGCTATGTAGATTCCTGGTCAGGTATAAGTGTGATGGGAATTTATTAGCTGAGACACACAAAAATAAAACAAAATCTCTAAGCCAAAGGAAAGGAAAGGAAAGGAAAGGAAAGGAAAGGAAAGGAAAGGAAAGGAAAGGAAAGGAAAGGAAAGGAAAGGAAAGGAAAGGAAAGGAAAGGAAAGGAAAGGAAAGGAAAGGAAAAAGAAAAGAAATAGGTTTATCTTGGTCTAACAACAAAACCAGTCTCTGGTTAGCACCTGTAGGAAGTGTGCAAATAGAAATTTGATACACCTGAACTACATTTACCCAGCATCCTTTTAAATTACATCCTCATTTTGCTTCCTGACGTTTTGGGAGATAAATTTTGCTGAAACCTATACTGCAGGGGCTTTCTGGGCTTTTGCTTTGGCAAGAGTGTGGCGATTGTGGGTCTCTGGCTCTGTGCTCTGCTCACTCCAGCTGAAGGAACCCCTTTTCTTTCTCACTTTGTTGTTATTAAATTCTAGAAATTTAAATACTTGGAGTATTCATTCATTTTCACTCTTACCGAAGGAAAGAGTGAAATGTAAGGAAGGTAAGAGCATTGCAGGAGAAGAGCAAGCCATATGCCAGGAACCAAAGGATAAGAGATTCTGGAACTCAGAGTATTTGAGGGGACACCAACTACCCAGCTGGCTCTTGGCTTCCTGTCCCTGGAGCTCAGGAGAGCTTATACCTTATCTCTGTTTGTTCCTGCTTGGATAAAATCTACACAGAAGTGAAAGTAAAGTGTTCCGGTCTGCTGAGAAGGTTAAGCCACGGAAGATCTGTGAACAGAGAACCTGAATTAAATGCAGAGAGTGTTGGTGAGGGCCTGAGGCCAGACTCCATCCAGGCCCAACTGGGTGGAACTCGGCCATCAAGAGTTCAATCCTGATTAGATTTGGAGAACTGTTTCATCCTATAAACCAACATGGGAGGATTAATTAGCTTCAGGTGTAGCTAGTGAGTTTGGGGGAATCTTAGAGACAGGCCAGGGCTTAGGGATTTTTAGATGGGGGAGGCTAGTGAGATTTTATTAGTGCTAGGGAACCCCTGTTCCTCAATTCTCCTTCCTATTCCTTTGTTTTATAAAATCAATCCCAGTTTTGATCTGAGCTGTCTTGGAGGCTTTACAGCACACTCACTGGTCCCAGTGAGTGAGGCATCAGCTAAACCTCAGTATCCCAATCAACGTGACTATTTCCGTATCACTATTTCACACCAGAAGACCTCAAGCCTTGAGAACAGACCCTTTACACAGCACAATTTACAGAAGTAAGGTCAGAAGTACAATTGGAATTGACAAAACTAGCTGGACCTTTATCACTCACTTGGCCTATACCATTGATGCAAGTAAGTCCTGTACTCAGTGCCATTGACATGTTGGTCCTTTGACCATTGAAGTCAATCACAGTCAGTATGTATATCCAAATGGGGTGACTCTGCAGAGGGTCTTGGACATGAGCAGGGATTCTTATATATACTGGACTCGGGTCTTTTATTGAACTTGGGCCCCTTTATTGGACTCAGGCTGAGAGTTTGCCACTCAGCCCAGTCCTGTGGATGCAGGGTGTGTATTTTAACTCCATGTATGTCAAAAAGGCACAGATCCATGACAGAGAAGGATGTACAGCTAGTTAGCCTAACATAAATAAAGTAAAAAAATAAAGTCAAAACAAAGTCAAAAAAATAAATATAAAGTTAGCTTAATATAAATAAAGTTATATCATGGCAAGAGCAATATCAGAACAGAATAGATATAAAATATTTTCAGAACTATTGCTGAATTATGGGGGGTAGAGGATTTTATGCTCACAATAAATTGGATTCAAAGGTGTCAAACTCAAATAGAAATAGATCCCTGCCACTGTATATGAACTTAGGAAATCACAAAGTAAATCTATCTTATATCCTATTTTTATTTATTTTGTTAAACATTTTCCAGTTACATTTTCATCTGGCTTGGGCTGCTTTGGAACCTTTTCAGTGCCTGGTGGCCATGGACTCTGTTATCTCTTGATTAGTTTACCTCCCTATGCTCCTTTAGTGTAGAGACTGTTTTCTGCCTCTCGTTGTATCTCCCAGACTTGGACTCTTCTGGACTAGATGCCCTCTGAGGTCTTTTCCTACTCTAGAATTCTCTGAAATTCAGAATTTAGCCTAAGCATTTACTTTTCTTTTGACCCTCATTTAAATATTTACATTTTCAAATCTAAAGAAATAATGTCCACTGGTCTTCCCAATACTGTTGGAGACTGTGCTCTCACCTGTATTGTTTCCAATTTTAAAAATATCTTTATGTTGAGAGGGGAAAGAGATTCAAGGAAAAAGTATCACAGTAAATTTGATTTCTTAGCTTCTGACACCATAGTTAGAGATCTAGGTTCAAAATCTGCTCAATTTCTCTGTGGCAAAATAAATAACAAATGGAAAAATCTATGTTTTTGAAAGGTTCATTGATGCTTTTTTAGTCATTAGCCTGTAATTTGTAAACCTCAAATTTCCTTAGACTTATAAATGTTGGAAATTTCACCATTGGGATATTTCATACTTGGAAAATTTCTTACTGATAGTCTATTGGAATGGGAACCCCATTGGCATGGGAGGTTCTTTCTCTTCCCTTCTTAAGATTACTTTAGGACAGAAACCCTTTGCTGAACAATGGAAAGGACTTTGACCTATGCTTAAGCATAGAACAGGGATTTCTTTGAGTCTTGATTGATTTTAGAATTGATACAATGGAGATACTTGGAATAAATCTCCACCCTATTCAGTCCTAATAGGATTGAGTAAGGGCTGCAGCCTAGATCAAAATTTAATTATTCCAATCTCTACCATACTCAAGTTAACAGGATTTAGAAAGGGCTGTAGCAAAGGATCAAAGATTTAATCATTTGAAAATATGACCTTCAACAGACATGTGCAAAAGCCAGAAACCTCTGGGCGGTCCTGGGTTAAGCTAGAGCCTCCATTGGCACAGGGAAATTGATGAAGAGGGATTGGTAGATGGGAGAACTGAGGGGAGGAACTTGGAGGGTTTTCCTTAAAGATAGGAGGGTGTGGAGAGTTGGTCGGTGTGATTCCTGTGGCTCTGAGAAGCTTGCTCTGAAGGAAGCTGAAGGTGGGGGCCTCTGAGACTGTTTCTCCATTTTGGTCACATGAGTGATAGGGACTGATCTCTTTTCTTTGCCCCAGCTATCTAAGGGCTTGGGCCTTTTGGCCCAGCCTAAACAGAAGGGGTATTTAAGCCCTATTCCCTTCTCTCCCTTTTTCTCTCTCTCTATCTCTAATTCCTTTCTTGCTCCTATTGTAATTAAACTCCAAAAAAGGCTGACGGCTGACTTGAGTTTTTCATTTAGGAATTACATAGCTGATTCCTTGGCGACCTTAAATTAATATATATCAGTCTTTTAAAGTGATTCCCTTGTAACAAATTGCACTTTACTCCCTTCCCCCACAACTCTCCCTTATGTAGTAAAGCTCTTCTTTCTCTATGGCCAGATGAACTAACAGGGAAATATTTCTGTAAGAAAAGATAGGATCCCACTTCTAGGAGAAGCTATTCTACATTCCCTTTCCATGTGGGTAGATTCCCTTTTTCCATTGACTGGAATAGACTTGAGTCTTTAAAACTACCAGGCAAGAACAATGTCTCCTTTCTGGGAGCACCCAAAGAGTAAGGTCCTGTTCTCCAATAGCATGGACCCAGTTAAGCTGAGGAAGGAGATAAAGAACTACTTTCTCTTCTCTCCCTTTGAGGACTTATGACTCTGAGAAATGGTCTTGGGGTTTACTCCATCTTATTCACCCTTTTTTAGTTCTAGGTGAAGGCTGTGGAGTCCTCAGACCCTGGATGTGAACCATAGCAATCTTGGAGGCAGAGTTCCAAACCAGATAATTCTGCCAGGCCAGAAGGGAATCCCTGAAAAGTCACAGTGCCAAGTATTCAAGCCCAAGGTGGGCTTTGGATTTAGGAACTGTCGAAATCATAAGAGAAACAGAGCTAAGAGTAGCGAGGTAGCACAGAGGATACAACTTCAGACTTGGAGTCAGGAAGATTTGCATTCAAATCTAGCTTCAGATACTGCCTAGCTATGTAACCTGAGCAAAAGTCACTTAATCCTGATTATCTAAAACTTTCTGCTATTCTGTTTTAGAATTGATATTGAGGGCAGCTGGGTAGCTCAGTGGATGGAAAGCCAGGCCTAGAGACAGGTGGTCCTAGGTTCAAATCTGGCCTCAGACACTTCCCAGCTGTGTGACCCTGGACAAGTCACTTAACCCCCATTGCCTTGCCCTTACTACTCTTCTGCCTTGGAACCAATACATAGTATTGATTCTGAGGTGGAAAATGCTATAAGAAAAAAAAGAATTGATACAAAGACAGAAAGTAAAGGTTATAAAAGAAAAAGAAAGAAACTAAGCTAAATTCCCATCCCCTCTCCAGAAAATGAGGTGGCAAAAGAGGATTGTGCTGTCTAGGTGAAGGGGGTGGCAGTGTTTGTAGATGTGTTCTTTTAAAAAATATTTTTGTATTGTATATAGTACATTCTGTTTTTACACTTTTGTATGTATATTTGAATATTATTTTGTATATGTTTGATATTTGTATCTATTTTTTGTGTATTTTGTATATTTAAAGCAAATATTTCTTGGTAAAAACTCATCTGAATCTTAAATTACTAAATGGAACTTGGGTGCACATTGAGGGGATACAATCCGTGGGGGGTGGAGCCACAACCTCCAAGCCTCCATAAAGGTACCAGAGGGTGCCTAGGGGGAAGAATGAAATGTAGCACACCTGACCTTCAGGCAGCGGAGCTCAGAGTGGTCGCTGTTACACTTGTAACCAAGAAAAATGTCTCCTTCACCTGCTCTGATTTTCCCTGGCTTTCTTCAAGGGGCCACTCAGAGTCCATGTACACAAGGTATTTCCCAATCACCCTTTCCCTATCCCAGAGTAGGAATCATTTATACTGTATATATCTTTAAAAAATGTTTAACCTTTATTCTCTGACTTAGTAGCAATTCTAATGAAGGGGCGTTAGGGTGGGGGGTGAGAAGCTGAACCTGCCTTGTGTATATCTTGCATGTACATAGCTAGTCACATGTTGTCTTCCCTAGTAGAATGTGTACCCCTTGCGTGTTGAGACTTTTTGCCTTCTCCTTTGTATCCCCAACACTTAGCATGTCTGACACGTTGTAAACTCTTAATAAATTCTTGCTGGTGACTGATTGTTGACTGACTAGACAAGAACACAAATCTGACTGATACAGTAATCTGTGCAACCTTTCATATCTGCAGTCCCTAACTCTTGACTGAGAGATTTCCTGGGAATCAAAATAACTAGAGTTTGGATGCTTTTAAATGTTATATATAATGTTATTCACACAACTATGTTTATTGTTTTCTTGGTTATATTGATGAAGATCTGTCTCAAAGAGAATTAAATGGGACAATGGGTGGCTCAGTGGATAGAGAACCAGGAGATGGGAGGTCTTGGGATCAAATCTGGCATTGGATACTTCCTAGTTGTGTGAACTTGGGAAAGTCACTTAACTCCCATTGCTCACCTTCTCTTCTGCCTTGGAACCAATTCTAAGACAAATTTCTGTGGGTTTGAAAAAACGGAGGCTAAAGAAACAGAGATAACAAGAACATTTATGAAAAACCATGATAATTATTGCAGTGTCAGCCTGGTCCCTGTTGTTAAGCCCATGTAGTGCTCTATCTCCCTCCCAATCTTTGCACTGGGCATACCTTAATATACCCTTTCTTCAGCCCCACCTTATAGAATCTCCACCTACTTCAAGACTCAGCCTTAGCCCTACCTTTTACAGAAAGTGTTTGCTGATCTCCTCTAACTGTGAGTGTTCTCCATTGCTTGTACTTACTCTGTATCTACTTACATATGTACATGTTTTCTCTCCCTAATAGAAAGTAAGCTCCTTAAGGACAGGTACTTCTTCCCTTGCATCTTTGCATCTGGATTGCCTAACATGGTTCAAACCTTTAAAAAATGTGTGTTGATTGATTTGTTGATTGGCTTCAAACTTAAAACAAATTGCTTTCAGAGGATAAAATATCTCCAACTATTCTAACAAAAAGTTTACATTAATTCATCTCTCTTTCCTCCTCTCTCCCTCATATCTGCTGTCTTTCCTTCTTCCTTCTCTCCTTCTTTATCACTTCTTCCTCTCTTTCTCTCTTTCTCTTCACCTTATCCCAGTTGGAAAAATTAGACTGGACCCTGCAAAGAACAGAAGCCTTATGGTTAATGGCATGAGGTTGGTTTACAAACTGTATTATCTCACAGCAATGCATTCAGATTAGATGCCCAATAAATATTTTAAGTATCTACTGTGTGCTTGAGAAGATGCAGAGTTTAAGTTCAACATCCTCATGAAGGAAGAGGAGGAGGAAATATGAGACAGATAATTGATACCCAATAATCCATGGATTAGAAAGGTGAAAAACAGTGGTACATGACATCTAAGCTTGGTCTTTGTTGATTTAGCCAATCAGAAAATACTAGAAAGAAAGTGGTTTTTAGTTGGGCTTTAAAGGACAAGTAGTAATTCAAGAGGTAAAAATGTTTGGGGAGAGGCAGTGAGAGGAATATCCCTGGCACAAAGAATTAGTGTAGGCAAAAGTATAGAAACTAAAAAGCCCATGAGATGTTTAGGTGACAGAGAGTAGTGCATTTTGGGCAAAGCATCCCACTCATAGGGTTGGGGCTACATCTATAATATACTTCCTTTGGGACTTAATTTGTGAATTTGTGTTATGTTAAACTTGAAAATCAGACAGCTATACAAGGCAAGTGATACCAATTTGTTGTTGGAAATCATGAATTATTCTTCTGGCTATAAAGGATTGTCAATACAGTATCCTAACACTGGTGATTGTTGTGAAGAAGGCAGTAGGAAATCAGCCCTTATATGTCTCAGGAGTCGTATACAGAATGTGAAGAAAACAAGAGCTTGGGGCAAGTGTTAGCATTGTGGTTAAAGTGATGTAGATGATGCAGAGAGTGGAGGCAGAGATGAGGGAAGAACATGATGTCACCATGAGTCAGTGTGCTTGGGAGTGGATACCCACTGAAAGGGTATGGGCAGGCTTTGGTGAGGATTTCTGGTAGTTTGCAGGTGAGTTCAGGTGGTTTTCAGGTGGGATGGGTTTGCTCTTAAGGTAAATCTTGGTTTAGGGAGCCCAGGAGGAAAGAGGATCAGGCTAGCATACTGGGGCTGGCACACCCAACCTATGCAACTTACTGGTGAGATTGTAAGCACATGGGGACCTGGGACCTTTTTTTCAGTGACTATAGCACTTGGCCAACAAAAAAGCAAAAGCAATGGCAGATAATGTATCTGAATGGCATAGCTATGATCCTCCATAGTGTCTGTAGTGAAAGAGAAGGGGGCTCTAGGGGCTCATTCAAATGGACCTGGGCTTGCAAAGTGATTGCAATCTGTGTCAGTATGTGGGTCTCTAACATATCATACCAAATTCTGCCCTATAGGAAATAATATGCTAGGACAGGTCCAATGGAGACTTGTTCTTCCTCAGGTATAAGGAGAGGTTAGCAATATTCCATCATGGTCACAGGGGAGATAGTCATAGAATCATGAAATCTCAGAGGAATTTCAGGAATTATCCAAATCAGCCTAAACTTGAAGAGGAATCCCTTCTATGATCTTCCTGAAATGTAGCCATCTGGTCTCTACTTGATGACTTCTAGTTGGGGCTTCCCACAGCATCTCATTCCTCTTTTGAATAAATCTGTTGGGAAGTTTCTCCTTCTGTCAAGCTGAAATCTGGCTCTAACTTTCAGACATTTATTTTTAACCTGCTCTCACCCACCATACAGCTCTCCATTGCCCTCTTTGTGTTATTTTGAATTCTTTGAAAATTTTTGGGTTTGATGTCTTCAAGTCTTATATCATCACCAAGAGAATATTAATATTAGAGAGATGGACCTTAGTCTTGAGGTGAAGCCTTGGGGATCATTGAAGGCGTTTATTCTCTGAGACCTACTCTCTTTTTATTTCATTCTAGTACCAAACTATTGTACATTTTTATTATTTGTCAGAAGCAGTGAAGTGGCGCAGTGTTTAGAGTGGTAGGTCTGGGGTCAGGAAGGCTTGAGTTCAAATGTGATGTCAGACACTAACTAGCTGTATAACCCTGGGTAAGTCACCTATCCTTTTTCTGCCCGAATTTCCTCATAAAAAGGAATTAAGAATAACACCTACTTGGAGCATCTGGGGGATTCAGTGGATTGAGACCCAGGACCTGAGACAGGAGGTCCTGGGTTAAAATCCCATCTCAGACACTTCCTAGCTGTGTGACTCTGGGCAAGTCACTTAACCCCCATTGCATAGCCTTTTCCACTATTCTGCCTTGGAACCAACACACAGTATTGCTTCTAAGACACAAAGTAAGGATTAAAAAAAAAAAGCCTAGGGTTTTTTTGTGGGTTAAATGAAATAATATTTATAAAATGTTTAGCACATAGCAGGTACTTAATAAATGCTTTTCCTTTCCCTATCACCACATACATTCTAACATATATATATATAGGTTGTCCATCCAACCCTATACTGTAATGCAGGCAATGGACTTGATGACTTCTAGTTGGGGCTTCTTAAGGCATCTCATTCTACTTTTGTATAAATCTGTTTAGAAGATTCTCCTTATTTGAACTGAAATTGATCCCTCTAACTTTCAGACATTTATTTTTAAACTGCTCTCACCCACAATGCAGTTTTCCATTTGGTCTTTTCTTTGTGAAAGGTGAAGCTTAAGTTATTGTTTTTTTTAATAGTTATAGATATCTTCCAGGGGGGCTCTGCAATACTTGGGCCTGATGCAAACAGTACAATATCAACTACAAATAAGAGATGACCTCCATATCTACAGTAAATCCTGACTCAGACTTTACACTGGCTCTCTCCTCCATCACCCCCTTTATGCCTCACCTGATATTTAGGATCAGAAAGTCGCTGAATCTGGTTATTTCTACTATTGCATTTTCTTTTCAATTCCTGAATGATTTCTATTTTCTTTATTCTTGAATGATTTTGATGTATGAATGGGAAACACTTTGTTGGAAGAAGACCTTTGAGGTGCCATTTATTCTACCAAAGCAAATACTTTTTCATAATCAAACTACAATTAGCTCAATGAGATCTCATATTCTCTACACCTTTCAGTCAATTGTGTAAAGGTAAAGATTGGTTCATTGCAGGATGTGTACGAAAGTCCATCTCCTAGTCATATCTTCAGGCATCCAGGATGTTCTTGAAGCATATGTGGATGCCTTAAAGATATTTAGGAGTTTATATTTTCTCTGGTATTCCTCCCTCCCTCCCCATTAAAAAGGCCTTTTTCCACATTGTGAGTATCTTAACCTTCTTTTGCATATTTTGCAATTCAGTCCTTAAATTCATTCACAGTTGTGCTGCTTCTAGCCTGACCTCCTCTAAATACAATGGATCCAATCAGTTGTTTTCCCTATCTTTTCCCTCTTTTTTCTTCATTTCTCCATGCTCTATAAATATATTCAGTACTATGATGGTAGAGTTCAAATGCTACAGTTTGTTATAAAGATCTTTTGAATCATCTAAAACCAAAAACAAGCATCATAATACAACAGAGATACACTAGAACCTTTCCCAATAAATATGGTACTGAAGCAAAGATTCTAATTTTCTCTGCTATCATTTGATATTGTTCTAGAAGTACTAGCAACCATAATATTACAAGAGGAAGAAATTAAAGGCATAAAAGTAGGAAATGAGAGGATAAATTGATCCCTATTTGCTGATAATGTGATGTCATACTTGGAAAATCCTAGGGAATCAACAGATATAACAAATGAGACAAATAGTTTCAATAATTTTAAGCTACAAAATAAACTCTCATAATCAATAGCATTCTACATATAATTACAACAAAACACAATCAGCCAAAATAGAAAGGGGAATCCCATTCTAAATAACTATAAAATGCATAAAATACCCAGGGATTAATCTATAAAAGCACACAAAAGATTTGTATAGATTCAACTACAAAGTGTTCCTTGAAATAAAGAACTTGAATAACTGGATGAATATTCAGTGCTCGTGTTAGGTTGTGCCAATATAATAAAAACAACAATAACTACAACTCCATTTATACTTTTAGTGCTATTCCAATCAAATTACCAAGAGCATACTTTATAGAACTTCATAAAATAATGACAAAATTTATTTAAAGAAAACAAGATGTCAAGCAAAATGATGAAAAAAATAGAGACGAAGGGGAAATAGCATTTGAAGACATCAAACTATATTATAAAGCATTAATCATAAAAACCATCTGGGACAAATTACAAATAAATAGAGAGGGGGGCAGCTAGGTAGCTATGTGGATAGAGTCATGTCTAGAGATGGGAGGTCCTGGATTCAAATTTGACCTCAGTTATGGACTAACTATATGACCTTGGGCAAGTAATTTAATCACAATTGCCTAGCCCTTATTACTTTTCTGCCTTGGGACCAATATCAATTCTAGACAGAAGGTAAGTGTTTTAAAGATAAATAAATAGAGAAGGGGGCAGCTAGGCAGCTCAGTGGATTGAGAACCAGGCCTAGAGACTGGGTTCAAATTTGGTCTCAAATACTTCCTAACTGTGTGTCCCTGGGCAAGTCACTTAATCTCTATTCTTGTCCTTACTGCTCTTCTGCTTTGGAACCAATGCACAGCAATGACTCTAAGATGAAAGGCAAGAGCTTTAAAAAAAAATGAAATGAAGAGATAGATCAATTAAACAGACTAGATTAGGAGAGAATCAGAAATAAAGGAACTCAATAACTCAGTCAGTGGGAAAAATAAATTACTTAGGGAAAAAACTTCTTATCTGATAAAAACATCTGGGAAAGCTAGAAATCAATTTGGAAAAAATTAGGCTTAGATCAACACCTTATGCCATATTCCACAATACATTATACATGGCTACACAATTTTCATATTAAAGAGATTATAAGAAAATTCAGAAAGAAAGATATCATATTTCTTTCATAGGTATGGGTAGGAGATATATTCCAAATAAACAAGAGAGAGAATTACAAAAAATAAAATATTTAGCTTTGATCATATGAAACTGAAATGTTTTTAGCAAAGACAGAATCAATGCATCTAGAATAAAAAGGGAAGTCATCAAATAGGAAAAACTTGTTTTCAATTTTTCTGATATTCTGATTCAAGATATTTAAAAATATTTGGATATATACATATATGTAATATATGCATATATGTAACAATCATTCTCCAATAGTAGTTAAATATTTAAAGGATATGAGCAAATAGTTCTTAAAAGAATTCTCAAGTCTTGACAACCCACATGAAAGAATGCTCCAAATTACTATTAATAAGAGAAATATAAATGAAAACAACCCCAAGTTTTCACCTCACACCCTGAAAATGGATAAAAGATAATCAAAAAAATGGCAATAGTCTATACTGGAGGGATTGTGATATGAAAGGCACAATAATATATCATTGGTGGAGCTATGAAATGGTACAAATAATTTGGAAAACAAGATGGAATCATGCAAATAAAGTGACTAAGATATTCTAACCCTTTGAACCAGAACCTCCCTTACTAAGTTTATGCCTCAAAGAAGCCATTGATAAGAAGAAAGTCCCCATAAACTCCAAATATTTAGAGCAGCACATTTTGTGATAGCAAGGAATTTTAAAAGTAGATGCCCATCAGTTGGGGAATACATAAATTGTGGTACATGACTTTAATCGTATATGACAATACTCTAAGAAATGATATATGTGTTGAATGCAGAGAAGCATGGAGAGATCAATATGATCTAATGCAGAGTGATGCAGGGTACATCCAAGAAAGTGGTATACACAATGACTACAACAATGTAAGTGGAAAGAGCAATACCACCCCCAAAATCATGTGACATTGTAAATATCAAGCATGACTAGAATGAATATATGTGAGAAGACACCTCCAATCCATCCCTCAGTGAAGGTGGGAGGTTCACACGTATTACACATGGCACACATTTTTGACCTTTTTCAATGTTCTGCTGCACAGTTGTGCTGATTTATTTTTCTTTTAAGAAATACAATTTATTATAAGGTCTGGCTCTCTGGGAAGGGAAAGGAGAAGGATTCTGAGGATAACTAAGATGATATAAGAAATACAAGATGTCATTAAAAACTCATTTTTAGAATCTCTTGGATATTTTCTATTTTTTCCTATTTGTTATTCTCCTTTTATTTTATCTTTCAGTACCTTCCAGATGACTGTGCTTAGTTGGATCTCTTGCAAAACTTTCAAACTAGTTTTTCTTTTCTGTCCTTCCTTATGGTTTGTGAGGCAGTACTTCTAATAACCATTCATCATCTTTCTTTATGGGATTTCATAATATAAATGAGTTCCTATTCTAAACCAGTATTGCCTTTGGCTGTCATCTCTCTCTGTCTGGCAAGTAAATCAAATATTTGCTGACTTAGGCACTTTAAAGATTCTTTTGTTCTTATTATATCAATTGATTTACACCAGTTAAACTTCTAAATAAAGTTATTACAGCATTTGCCAGTGTCGTTTCTGCTGTCCGTTACTCACTGCCATTATCAATTACTGATTTAACTAGTTCAACATGGAATGACTTAAATTATATGGCACACTTTCCTCATTATTATTCTCTTTTAGTTCATTCCTAATTCTGATCTCTGCTTGACAAGTTGGTGGTAGGGCTGTGTACAGAGAGCTGTTTCAGGACTGACTAACATTAATGAGCTCTTTTCCATATGTTAAAGTGAAATTAATTTTTATGATGTTATTTGATGCTTATTCTGTCCAATACCTTTTGATTCCTTTCTTAAAGAAAGGGTTTAGAGGACTGCTTCACCCTAGTTCCCCTTCCCCCTTTCAAGTAAATTGTAAACCCCAACTCCTGGCTATGGAAGTTTATTTGGGCCTTAACAGATAACTTGACCACAGTTCTTCAGGAGCCAAAGCTTGATGGGGGCTGCAACCTAGAAACAAAAGGGCTGCAAAGTTGTGAACTGCCAGTGCTGGGGAAAATAGGCTGTCCAGCACTCCATCTAGCCTAGAGGAAAGAACACAGCACACAGGAAGGATCAGTTCTGACCACCAAATAGTTGGAGCAGATATAGGCTAGTGAATTATAAATTGCCCAGTGGGAGGAAGCTGAGACTCTTTGAGATCCAGCCCCCAAAGGATACAAAGATAAGAGTAAAACAATTCTGAGAGAGAGACAGACAGATAGAGACAAAGACAGAAAGACACACACACAGAGAAAGAACATATATAAAGCAGGTAGCCTTATATGGTAGCCTTGTGTGGAAAGATACCTAAAGCTTAAAAAATACTCATGCAGAAGAGGCACTTGGGCTGCCTTAAGAAAATCAGTGATTGACTCCCATTTTTAGAGAGCTACTCTCTGCCATGGTCTTTCCTGAAGGGGAAGGGGACTGCACTGAATTGAAGTCCAATATCTACTTTCAAATTGGTTGTAAGAATAGCATGAGAGGCTTTGTGCTTAATAAATATTTACTGATTAGCTGACAGAAGCTCTGCAATCCTATTAACCAGTTCTTTCAGTATGGTGGTCATAGTACAACTGGGTCTAGTTTCTTGTTCTCATTGACTTTCCAACTCCCCCTCACTTACTCCTTAACCATTTTTACTAGTTTGAAGGTAATTCTTTTTGGCAGAGGAAAAATAAAGCAAACCAAGAGTTGAGCAGTTTCACTTTTCCGCCATCATCTCTTATTATTATGCCATTCAAAATGAAAAAAAAAAGACATCCCATCTTCTTTAATATTCCTCTTAGCCTCATCATAGCAGGGTGGGAAGAAAGAGAAATCCTTTTTGTTGTTAGTAGCATTATACATTTTAGTGCTCCTGATGTTCTTATAAGTTGGTTTGGACTTTTCTATATCCATTTGCAATTACCTGTTCTTTCCATCTTCTATATATTAAAAAAATTCTAAGTTAATTAATGGTTTTCCTATGTGTTCACATTCAACTCTTTAAATTGCTCCTCTCTCTCCCTTTTGTTCTCATTAGAATTATTGGGTTTTTATAATTATTTTTAGATCCTCCTATTGCTCTTGGGCCAATATCTCCTATAGAATTACATACCATGGGGTCTTCCCTTTCCTTTATGTGAACTCTTTGAGATCCCATATTCTTCTTTTATGTCTTTTGCAGTCCCCTGCCTATACTCAGCTCTGGATGCAGAATAGGAAGGATAGAGCTGTTACATCAATATTCCAAAGTACAATTCCAAAATGTAGAGCAATTCACACCTACCTCATTCTGGACACTGTGGTTCTATGAACAGAATCTAATATTGTGTTGGGCAGCTAGGTGGCACAGTGGATAGAATGCCAGTCCTCGAGTAGGGAAGACTCATCTTCAGTTTAAAGCCGTCCTCATATACTTACCAGCTGTGTTATACCGGACAAGTAACTCAATTCTGTCTGCCTCAGTTTCCTCTTTTGAAAATTGAGCTGGAGAAGGAAATGGTAAACCATCCAATACCTTTGCCAAGAAAACTCAAATGGGATCCTGAAGAGTCAGTCATGACTAAAAGCAATGACAGCAATAAAAATATTGCATTTCACTTTTTGACTGCTCTATCATACTTTTCATTTATATTTAGTTTCTAATGCACAAAACCCCCTTATATTATTTTTACATGAACTATTATACACTACCATTCTTAATCCATACATATATGGCTTATTATTTGAATCTAAGTATAAGGCTTTCCATTTATCCCTATTAAACTCTGTGTCATTAGACTAAGTCTATCATTTAAGTCTAATGATAGTTTTTTTTAATCCTTATATTCTGTCTTAGAATTGTTACTAAATCCTGGTTCCAAGGCACCTCTGGGTTAATCATCCCCTTAGGGAAAATCAAACCACCCCTAATTTTACAAGGAGAGAGAGAGATGGGGAGAAGAACTGTTCTTTGGTGAGGGGGTTCAGCCTGAACTGGTTTCTGTTGACAGAAACAAAACAGAGATCCCAGGTTAAACTGGTTAGCAAGCAAATGGTGGAGGGGAGCAAGTAGTGATTTCTCTCAACCACACCTTTAAGTCAATTTGGGACTGGGAAAACCCCCCATTTTTGAACCTAACAAGGGAATGGGGCTTTGACCAAAAGGGTAATGGGATCAGTTACAGAGTAGAATCAATTGTTAAATGATACATCATATTCTAACTTCCTCAGCTTTCGATGAGTTCCTTTTGGTACTACTGAAACCCAAGATTTGCATTCGTGAGTAGAACTACTTCACATAATTTTGCCCTCCATAGTGAATACTATGTTTTCGAGGGAAATTAGTTTCTATTTCAAGTTATTTTGTCATTTCTATTAGGCAAAGGGACTTTGCAGGGATTTCCCAAGCTATTAAACTTTTGTTTTTCATTCTCTTTTCCAAATTCATTGGGCACCAGTGCTTACATCCAGTGAGGCATCAGTTAGAGAGACACACCCTTCTGGTTACCAGTCACCTACCCCAAAAGCTGGTTCCATTTGTTTGTCTTATGTAACTTTTTTTTTTGCCAAGTGGAGATAACTGTTATGTTATGTTTGTTAGTTCTGTTAGTTCATAATTTTTCTTTTCAGATATAATATTTATCTATCAGGTCATGTCATTATTGCTCCTAGAACTGTAATCCCTCCCTGGGGATCAATACTAGCACCAGCACCAATGTGCATTCAGTCTTCCAACTGGGAGCTTCTCCTCTGTTATCTTAACCCTTGCTCTTCTCATGATCTCATTAATCAAGGGTCTTAGAGTAAACCTTTAGAAATCTATGCCCAGAGTTACTCACCAACTCCCAAGCATCTGCCTCCCATACCTCAGGTATCTGTACTTTAAAATTACATACTGCACCCCCAAAAATACATGAATGCTCTCAGATACCACACCATCATATCCCTCTTCTTGACTTATCGCTAATTCCCCAAAGCATCACATCCTTTTCCCACATCCTATTTTCCATATACCATGTATGTATTCCCCTCAGAAGTTCTGCCAAATCTTTTCATCCCTCCTCAAATCTCCTGTGGTTCTCCTTTCCCCACCCTTTCAACAGAGAACTTTGCCTCATATTTTACCAAAAAAAAAAAAAAATTGAGGCCATGCATGGTGAGCTCTCTCTTCTCTCTTCCTCATCTCCTGTTACTCCGGTGTCTTCTGCCATGTTCTTCTTCACTTGTCTCATGTGATAAAATGGCCTTACTCTTTACAAAGACTAATCCCTCTACTTGCTCAAGCAACCCCATCCCATTCCATATTTTCCTACAGATTGTCTCCTCTGTGAGCCCCACTCTCACTTATTTTAAATCTCTCCCTCACTTGCTTTCAGTCTCTTACTGGATCATTTCCTATTGCCTACAAACATGCCCATGTGTCCTCATATCCTGAAAAATAAACCCTCTTGAACCTTCCATCCACTTTCTCTCTTCTCCCTCACTCTCTTCTTAAAAGGTCAGAATCTGGCTTCTGACCTTATTTATTCCATTGAAACTTCTCACTTCAAAGTTGCTAATGATCTCTTAGTTGGCATATCCAATGACCTTTTCCTGATCCTCATTCTTGGCTTCTCTGAAGTCTTTGACACTGTTATCATCCTATTCCTTGATGCTTCTTTTCTCTAGGTTTTCAGGACACCACTTTTTCTTGGTCCTCCTTCCTATCTAACCCATCCTTTTCTGTCTCCTTTGCTGGATCCTCCTCCAGATCACACCCTCCAACTGAAGGTGTCCCTCAGGGTTATATCCTTGGCCCCTTTCTGCCTCTAAACTACTTCACTTAGTGATCTCATGTCCAATGGATTTAATTACCTTTTCTATATGATGTTTCTCAGATTTATTTATCCTATCCTATTCTCTCTACTGACATCCAATCTTGTATCTTCAATTGCCTTTCAGACATCTTGAATTGGATGTCCAGTAGACCTCTTAAACTCAGTATGTCCAAAATGGAACTCATTATCTTTTTCCCTAAATCTTCCTCCCACTTCCTAGTACTATGGAGGGTAACACCCTCCTCCCAGTCTATTGGCTCAAAATCTAGGCATCATCCTGGATTCCTCACTATCTCATACTCCCCCTACACCAAATCTAAGCTGTTTCAAAGCCTATAGATTTCACCTTTGCAATATCTCTCAAATAATCCCCCCCTTCTCTCTTCTGATATTGCCAATTCTCGGGTTCCCTCATCACCTCATACCTGGGCTATTATAATACCTGCTGATGGGTCTGGCTACCTCAAGTTTCTCCAATCCATTCTCCAATGATCCACAAAAGTGAGTTTCCTAAAGCACAGGTTTACTTATGTTGCCTTGCCTATCCAATCAATAAACTCAAGTGGCTTCCTATTGCCTCTAGGGTCAAATACAAAATACTCTGTTTAGTATTCAAAGACCTTCTTAATTTAGCCCCCTCCTACTTTAACAGTCTTCTTACTCCTTACTCTCCAACATGGACTCTTTGACCCTATGACATTGTCCTCCTGGCTATTCCACAAACAAGACACCCCATCTCTCAGCTCTGGGCATTTTCTCTGGCTATTCCCCATGCCCTGAATACTATATCTCTGCCTACTGACCTACCTGGCTTCCTTTATGTCCCAATTAAATTCTCATCTTCTACAGGAAGCCTTCTCCAACTCCTCTGATTTCCAAGGCCTTCTTTCTGTTAATTATTTCCTATTTATCCTGTATATGTTTGTTTGTGTTAAATTTAATTGTGGTTGGACTCTGAATATTTATATAGGTGGTCACCAGGGATTTAATTTCTAAATCCCAAGTGAATTATTAAAGTAAATGGAATTTGTGGTAGTTTATTTACAACAGAGAGAAGATATTAAGAAATGAGAGAGAGAGAGAGAACTCTAAGGCCTTAATTAGGGAAAAAAGACTCAAGACAATTGACCTTTCCTGGAGGCTGGAGGCTTCATGCCTCCAGAAAGGTGGGGTCACTAAGTCAGCCTTTTACTCACCAATGGTGACCATCTAAATGGAAAGAAGTCTGGGTGTCTGTCTTCAGGTCGCTCCTCAAGTGTCTGTCTTCCCGTCTCTCCTCTGAGTCTTTGATCTCCTCAAATCGAATATCTCTTCTTCTGGCCTTTGGTCTTTTTTTTTTTTAAGATCTTTTTCTCTTGTGTCACCTCACCTAAATTTCACAACTACCAATCACAGCAGACACTTTTCTCCAGGACTGCCCACTCTTTAGTTCACATCTTCTTTGGTTAGATTATACTTTTTTGGGTTACTTAACTCCTTTTTTGGGTTAGTTCACCTTTTGTAGTTATTTAACACCTTTTTGTAGTTACAATGGGCAGATCTACTTAAAATTCTGAGTTACCAACTTTTTGGGGATTAAATCAACAAACAGAGGATTACAATTCAATCTTCCCAATAAAGGGAAGAACTAAGTATCTTCATTGTTACAATCAGGAGATATCTAAATCCTATCTTCACATTTGTATTTATTTGTTTGTATGTTGTTTTCTCCCATTAGACCGTAAACTCCTTGAAAGCAGGAACTTTTTGTTTGTATGCTGTATGTATACAGTGCTTGGTACAGCATTTGGCATATAATAGGCACTTAATAAACATTTCTTAATTGATTGATTGATGTATTTCACATCTCCAAAGGCTGATTTCAGTGCTCCAATTCTTGTTTTAAAAGTTTTCAATATTTGGAATGTAGAGATTCTACGTAATCACCCTTGTGCAAATATTAATAATATGGAAACAGGTCTTGATCAATGTAAAACCCAGTGGAATTGCTTGTTGGCTATGGGAGGGGGTTGGGAGGAGAGGAGAGAAAGAATGTGAATCATGTCACCATGGGAAAATATTCTAAATTGATTAATTAAAATTTTCAATTAAAAAAATAAAAAAAATTTCAATAGCCCAAAGAGTAATTGTTGCCAGTTATAGGCAGCTGTGTGCTCCTTTTCTTTCCATGTTAAGTTGTCTGCAGTTCAAGTCTAGCATAGACAGAAATGAACAAAAGCTACTTTTCTGGATATACTTTGGGAATATAGGAAATTACATTTATTTTTTCAGGTCATTAAAAACCAAATCACTGGCCTGACTGTCCTAGTGGCCTGAAGAGAATGTGTTTCCATAAGTATTTCCCATGCTGCTCATGAGCATATTTTTGGAACCTCAAATCAAGATATGTGATAGGACAAAAAATATTCTTTCCCACTAGAAGGATATTTCATTTTCTTGGAAGTAGGACTTCCTGGAAAATTAAATGTGTGTTCCTGCCAAAGAGATACTATTGGTAGTACCAAGGAAATTTCAGGTTAATCAACTGAGCTTCCTTGTCTTTCCTAAGCTGAATTTTAGAAGCTCCTTAAAGTCAGGGTAATGCCCTTAGGTGTGTAGTAGAGTCTCTGATTCTTGTTATTACCTTTGTTCATTCTAAGGGGTGGGACTGAGCCAGCCAATAACTGCAACTACTATCATCTCAGCCCAGAAGACTGAGAAAAT
Organism: Monodelphis domestica; assembly: GCF_027887165.1. Lineage (NCBI taxonomy): Eukaryota > Metazoa > Chordata > Mammalia > Didelphimorphia > Didelphidae > Monodelphis > Monodelphis domestica. The sequence goes on from NC_077227.1 coordinate 641,529,008, forward strand.
CCACAGAAGTCAAGTCTTAGCTTGCAAGGAGCCAGAGGCAAGACTTGGGTCTTCTTGGCACAGAGAGATCATTTACTAGTACCTAGATCAAAATACCAGGCAAACAGAGGCCCAAATAAGGGCTCTCTCTGATTATTAAGAAAGTAGATTAATAATGTGTCAGCAATACGATCCAAAGGGAAAGCAGGAAAACAGTTCAAAAATCAGACTCAAGTTCAAAGAAATCAGATGCTTCAACAGGCTTGAGCTTGAACCTCACATACCATTTGTTTCACTTGTGGGGAGCATAGGGGTATTGTCTCTGGTAGGCCTGTAGGATGAAACGTCAATAGCTCTGCCTTATTTATCCTACCAATCTTGCTAAGGGGGGGCTCCTAACGGTAGTGATTTGTACAGTCCATAATTGGTAATAATGGAAATGGAAAAGAATGTTCTCCCTTTAAATAAAATTTGATTCTAAAGACATAGCTCAGACTGAATCTAAGCAGCTTGAAAGATGGCTTTACCCTAAGGCTGAAGACTTTTGTGGTTTATAGGACAATTGTAACAGAGACCTTAGTGCTATGTATTTAGGAAGTGAACTTGTTTCTTTTTACTCCTCTCCTTAAGTACCCAATGTGGCTAGATTGCTGGCATCCTCTTAAACATGGTCCTGTGATAATATCTCTGCCCTTCTTATTTCTTTGAAGGAGTTTCAGTGCCCCATAACTCTTGTTACTTCTAGCAGTTCCAGTTTAGGAAAAAGCTACATTTTCTTTGAATTGGAAAATTCCTTTAATTAATTAATTTAGAATATTTTTCCATGGTTACAAGATTGATGTTCTTTCCCTTCCCTCCTCTCATCTCCCCTCCAACAGCCAAGGAGCAATTCCACTGGGTTTTACATGTATCATTGATCAAAACCCATTTTCATATTATTAATATTTGCACTAGGGTGATCATTTAGAGACATCCCCAGTCATATCCCCATCAACCCATGTGATCAAGTAGTTGTTTTTCTCCTGTGTTTCTGCTCCCACAGTTCTTCCTCTGGATGTAGATAGTGTTCTTTCTCATAAGTCCCTCAGAATTGTCCTGGATCATTGCATTGCTGCTAGTAGAGAAGTGCATTACACTTGATTGTGCCACAGTGTGTCAGTCTCTGTGTATAAGGTTCTCCTGGTTCTGCTCCTTTCACTCTGCATCACTTCCTGGAGGTCGTTCCAGTTCACATGGAATTCCTCCAGTTCATTGTTCCTTTGAGCACAATAGTATTCCATCACCAACAGATACCACAATTTGTTCAGTTATTTCCCAATTGAAGGGTATCCCCTTATTTTCCAATTTTTTGCCACCACAAAGAATGCAACTATGAATATTCTTGTACAAGTCTTAGAAAATTTTAGTGGGATTGGACATCATTGCTATACTTTTGGTGCCTGATGAACAATAAATAAGGATGATTTCCAGGACACTTGGCTGTGACACTGCCTCACTATGTGATCTCCTGCAAGTTAATTAACGCAGTTTCTTTATCCTTTGGATAGGGATATAATATATGTTTGATAGAGATCATGAGATCTCAAGCATAGCACATTTTATTGTGTTCTGCTTTATTGAGCTTTGAAGATATTGTATCTCTTACAAATTGAAGGTTTGTAGCAATCCTGTGTCAAGTAAGACTATGGGCACCATTTCCATTTCTCCAGCAATATGTGTTTATATTGTGTATCTGTGTCACATTTTAGTAAGTCTTGAAATATTTTAAACATTTTCATTATCATATCTGTTATAATAAGCTGTGATCAGTGATCTTTGATGAAACAGTTGTACTTGTTTGGAGACACCATGAACCAAGTCCATATCTGACAGAAAACTTAATAAAAGATGTTGTATTTGTTCTTACTGCTCCACCGGTTGATTGTTTTCTCTGCCTCCTTCTCTCTCTGTCTCCCTCTTTCTGTCTCTGTCTCTGTCTCTCTCCTCTAGCCTCCCTATTCCCTGAGACACAAAAATATTTAACTTAATTTAATTTATTATTAATTTAATTAATAACACTACAACAGCCTCTAAGTGTTCAAGTGAAGAGTTCATTGATATGGCAAACTTCATTATTATCTTATTTGAGAAATTGCCATAGTCAACCCAACCTTCAGTAACCACCATGCTGATGAGTCAGCAGCCATCGACACTGAGGCAAGACCCTCCATCAGAAAAGACATTAGAATTCCCGAAGGCTCAGATGATGGTGAGCATTTTTTTTAGCAATAAAGTATTTTGAATTAAGGCATAAACCTTGTTTTTTTTTTAGACATAATACTATTATGCCCTTAATAGACTACAATATAGGGCAAACGTAACTTTTATATACTCTGGGAAACTAAAATTTTCTGTGACTCATTTTTTTTGTAATATTCACTTTTTTGCAGTGGTCTGGAACTGAATCCACAATATATTCAAGGTATGCCTGTATTGTAATGTTCAAAAGAAAGAACAGGTATGTTAGCTACATTCAATTAAGGTATACAAGAAGATAGGCAACATTTTTGATTTATAATAATTCAAATCAGACATTTACTTTCTATACAAATTATAAATAAAAATCAAATGAACTAAAAATAGAATGTCATTGTCCATCTTTTAAACAACTCCTTAAGCTGTAATACAGTTATAATAATAGCTATCGATTATATGGTACTTTCAGGTTTGCAAAGTGCTTTACAAGTATAAACTGATTTTCCTCACTGCAGCTTTGGGAAATAGGTGCTATTATTAACTCCATCTTACACGCAAGGAAACAAGCTTAACAAGGTTAAATGACTTGCCAGTCACATAGCTATTAAGTGTCTAAGGCTGAATTTGAACTCTGTTATTCCAGATTTCAGGCCTAGCATTCCATCCAACTGACTGTCTAACAATAATAGTAACAAGAAAATATGACAAAACAAAACAAAACAAAAAGCCCAGTATCTATAGCAATAAAATCAATTGTTTAACTTTTGATCTATGATTAATCTTAGGCAATATCAATGTGAAAATTTACCATTATTTGGATCTTTGAATCTGTTCATCATATCCAAAGAGGAAAGATGACATGCCAGTTTGTAAAAAGAAACACCCCCCCCTTTCCTTAGTTGGCTAAAGTTTTGGAAAAAGGAAGTAAAGGATGAATAATGTTAAAATTTGGGGGGAAACTAAATTTAGTCAGCAGAAACTCTGATTCAAACCAGAATGGAAACTTTATTGAAACATAAAATAATAACTAGCATTTATTTAACATCTATTACATACTAGGCTCCTCACAAATATCTCATTGGATCTTCACAATAGCCCTGGGTGGCAGGTGCTGTCATTATCCCCATTTTACAATTAAGGAAAAAAGGTAAAGAGAGGTTAAATGATTTGCCCAAGGGTAGATAGCTAATAAATGTCTAAGGCTACATTTGAACTTAATTCATACTGACTCTAAGCCCTGCACTCTATCCATTGTGCTACCTGCAAATTCAATGCAATAAATAATTGCTAAGTCCCTAAATCCAAGTAGAGCTTTTGAAGTGTCTTCAAGAATCTGTGAGATTTTTATTTTTCACTTATATACATTTCAAATTTATTTGCCCACATATATATATACATTGTTTTCTTTTAAAATACATAAATAAATTATTATAAAAATTTAGTTTAGTTTCTATATTTTAAGAAAGGTATTGTGAAGATTAAATTGAACTCTTCCCCTGATTGTGAAAATGAAATTAATTAACTCTCCCCTGATTGTGAAGATTACATTGTAATTCCTGCCCATTTTTAGATTTAATCATCAAACATGTAAACACCCCATTCACACTTGGGGGGGGGAATCTGTGACCCACATGTGCAATAGTGGGTGATGAATCAGAATTAAACTGACTGTCCCTAGGCAGTCTTAAAGCAAAGCTTTAACTGTATGATTGGTAGACGTAAAATTAGGGGAAAGCACAGAAAGTGATTAAAAAAAAGTGTCTTTAAAAGGGAGTTACAACTTCCTGTGGAAAAAGAATCATCTGAGATTTGTGGGAGAATTGTCTGAGATCTTCAGCTGAAGAAGAATCTGCTGACTGGATCTGAGACCCTGTTCCTGGTGAGGCTGTTCTTAAATCTCTTCCTTTTGGACTGACATGTGGTGAGTGAAAAAGGCTGACTCCTTTTTTGGATATTTTCTGAAGAAACTAACCTCGGGAGAGACTTACAGGTTCTCAGCTTTGCCAAGGCTGGCTGAAACTAATTCTCCCTGCCTGGGTTGAGCCAGGGGCCAGGAGTAAATTACTTAGTGCTTAGGCTAGATATCTTGCCCTATCCTCTCTCTGATTTTCTTGCTTCACTCTTTCTACATTTTGTAAATGAATTGTAAATAAAATCTGTTTGGAACTAATTAAATTCCTTGTGACCACACTCTTAAATAATCAAGTCTAACCCTTTTAAAAATAACCTCTTCTCCCCCTTATAAAGTCTATGGATGACTTTGGGTGTGGCTTTCTGAAGGGTGACAATCTTTGGGTCACAGTATACAGTGATAGGTTGCTGTGGCAAAAAATCAGTTGTTCAGTGGCCAACCTCCTGATGATGATCTTATCTGAACTTAATTAGGCTCAAACTACAGTCATACAGTCCATCACATCTCCATCTCTTTCCATCCTGGCAGGGTGTGCCAGAGCTATGTGAGATTTAAAATGATTGAGGTCTTAAACTGTAGTGAGTTAAAATGGTGGAAGATATAAATTGTGATAGATATAAGAGTGGGTGAGTAAATTTGACCGCAAAAATATGTTTCACTACAGTGTCTTGGTTTTAAATCAAATATAAGGCAGTCGCCAGGGAAAATATTCCCAGTTCATACAGCAAAGCGTTCCCCAGCTTTCAGCCCTCTTTCACCGGCTTTCTGTTTCCAATTCCACCACCTATCCCCTCTGTAACGATGACGGAACAGGCCATCTCCTTTGCCAAGGACTTTTTGGCCGGTGGCATCGCCGCTGCTATTTCCAAGACCGCGGTGGCCCCTATCGAGAGAGTCAAGCTACTATTGCAGGTGCAGCATGCAAGTAAACAAATTGCTGCAGATAAGCAGTACAAAGGCATTATGGACTGTATAGTCCGAATTCCAAAGGAACAAGGGATGCTTTCCTTCTGGCGGGGTAACTTAGCAAATGTCATCAGATATTTCCCCACCCAGGCCCTCAACTTCGCCTTTAAGGATAAGTATAAGCAGGTGTTCTTGGGAGGAGTGGACAAGCACACACAATTTTGGAGGTATTTTGCTGGCAATCTTGCCTCTGGTGGTGCAGCTGGAGCCACTTCTCTCTGCTTTGTCTACCCATTGGATTTTGCGAGAACCCGCTTGGCAGCTGATGTTGGGAAATCTGGCACTGAGAGAGAATTCAAAGGCCTGGGAGACTGCCTTGTGAAAATCACCAAGTCTGATGGAATTCGGGGCTTATATCAAGGTTTCAATGTCTCAGTGCAGGGTATTATTATCTATAGAGCAGCCTACTTTGGGATCTATGATACAGCAAAAGGTATGCTTCCAGATCCTAAGAACACCCATATTGTGATAAGTTGGATGATTGCACAAACAGTGACTGCTGTAGCAGGTGTGGTTTCCTATCCCTTTGATACAGTAAGGCGGCGAATGATGATGCAGTCTGGGCGCAAAGGAGCTGATATCATGTACACTGGGACAATTGACTGCTGGAGGAAGATTGCTAAAGATGAGGGTGGCAAAGCTTTCTTCAAGGGTGCCTGGTCCAACGTTCTTAGAGGCATGGGTGGAGCTTTTGTACTTGTCCTGTATGATGAATTGAAGAAAGTAATCTAAGTACATCCTACCTAAAAATGGAAACAGTGAATATAGATCATGTAGAATACTTAACCATACTTAGCATTTTGGACCATTGACCTTCAAGAAATTCCTGTTGTCTTTTTATCCAGGCCAGATCATTTTTGTAGAGAAGCCAGGAAAAGCTCTTAGAAAAAGGGACTCATTTATTGTGATCCATTATTCACACAATGGAACTGATGATGATTCAGTATATTGATTCTATTGGTTTTGGGGGAAATAACCGTTACTGTGGGTCCAAGGAGGCAGATCAACTTAGACCATCTAGTTTAATGCTATTTTGTAGGACCATAAATTTGTGTTTAAGTAATTTATTTAAAGAAAAAAAAATCATGTCTCCCATTTGTACTTAAGCACTATATATACTATTTTGCACAGCTGACTATTTGGCAGTTATGATCTGTGTTGGGCATTCTGCTGTAAAACAATAAATACACAGAACACTCTAAAAAAAAAAAAAATATTCCCAATTATTCAAGTACCCAAGTCAATTGGGTTTTATAGAGATTTTAATTAACAATACAATGAGTAATCAAAGAAAGAGAGAGAGAGTAAGAAAAGAATAAGTATGAAGGGCCTCAAGCCAATATGGCCTAGACCTGAGTCTTAAAAGAGAAATCAGTCAGTTTTTTATAACTCACCATAAGATCTGTCTAAGTAAGGAATTCTAATGACACCAGGCCAGCAGCATCTCAGCTGCTTTCACCAGCTCCCTCCTCCATCTGAATGTTTCAGAATCAGTCTCCTCAGAATGAGTCTCTCCAATCTGAATGTTTCAAAATGACTTCCCAGCTCTTCCCTGAGCTCTTATTTTTAAGGGCAAAATCTCCTATGTCACTTCCCCTAAGTCCTTACATTTACCAATCACAGTAGACATTTTTCTAAAGGATCACCCATTCTTAGTCCACACCTAAGAAGGTGTGGATTTTTTAGTAATTCACACCAGGAAAGCTCTGAGTAAGTTTTCCAGTTCTTTGTTCCTTGTAAATTCACAAGTTGCTTGACCTTTATAGGTACTTAGCTTAAGAAAAGTATGGGTTTAAGTACTTTTCATTGTTCAGAAAAGAGTTTACAACTTTATCTTCCCCTAGGGCAGACCCAAGTAGGTAAAGTAGAATTCTCACATTCCTGCTTTAAGTAGAGTTCACTGCCCAAATGGGGAATGGTCTTAATCCAATCTTATAAAGTAGGGTCTGGGAAATTTCAAGGTTTACAGCTAGTACCCTATGGACGGAAGGAAAATTTACAAACTGGTCACAGATGTGGAGAGGGAAGGTACATCAAAGTCCATGTAGTAAAGCACATTTGTTTTATAGATGGGGAAATTAAGTCACAAGTCAGTGAAGTGATCTGCCCCAGTAAGTGTTAGAAATACAGCCTCAGACACTTTCCAGCTGTGTGACCCTGGGCAAGTCACTTGACCCCTATTGCCTAGCCCTGACCATTTTTCTGCCTTGGAGCCAATACACAGTATTGACTCCAAGATGGAAGGTAAGGTTAAAAAAAAATAATCAACTGAAGTCAAGGAGGAATTTGGTAACTTCCCAAGGTCAGACAATTAATTAATAGAAGAAACAGAAGCAGAACTCTTGTATTTTGTAAAATATTTTCTTAGGGCTATATTCCCCTATCCTCTCAGTTTATTATTTATCCTTTCTAGTCCAAATGAATCTATAAATTGTAAAGTCATGTTTTCAAGGGTACCTCCACTAGTGTCAAGTCATAGATTACAATGTTTTCTCTTCCCAGTTCTTAGGGTCTTTCAGTTCAATTGAACAATCAGCACTGTATGCCCACTATTAATTGAGTTGGGGGCACTTCAAAGAAACTGAAGAAACTTAGTTGCTGTCCTCAAGGGGTTTACCATCAGAATACTCTAAATGCAAAGATTAGTGGCAGATGACTTCAACAGGAGAGATATAAAATAGGTGTTTCAGGGAGAGGTGATTAGCATATGGATCCAACTAGTCCCAGGCACCTCCTCTTTTTGTAGTCCTGTTGGTATCATGGAAATAATAAGTCTTTCCAGATTTTCTGTAAGCATCTCGTTGGTCATTTCTTATAGTGGAATAGTATTCCATGACTATTATATACTATATTTATATATATATATATATGTACATATATATATATATATGTTCAGACATTCCCAATTTATTGACAACCCCTCAATTTCAAATTCCTTGCTACCACAAAAAGAGCTGCTATATATATATGTATATTTTACAAATAGATCCTTTTCCATTTTTAAAAATCTCTTGAAAACAGACTTAGTAATGGTTGATGGGATCAAAAGGCATACACAGTTTTAGAATCTGTTGAGCATAATTCCAAATTGTCCTCCAGAATGGTTGTTTCTGATCACAACTCTAACAGTGCATTCAATTTCCTCTCCAAAATATATAATTTTTTTTTTCTGTCATATTAGCCAATCTGTCAGTTGTGAAGTTATACCTCATAGTTGTTTTAATTTATATTTCTCTAATCAAGAGTGATTTAGAACATTTTCCCATATAACTATAGATGGATTTGATTTCTTTGTCTAAAAACTGCCTGTTCATATCTTTTAACCATTTTTCAATTGGAGAATGACTTTTATTTTTTATATATTTGACTTAGTTCTTTATGTATTTGAGAAATTAGTCCCTTATCAGAGATACTTGCTGTAAGAATTTTTCCTAGCTTTCTGCTTTCCTTCTAATTTTGTTTACATTTGTTTTGTTTTTGCAAAACTTTTTAAATTTATAATCAAAATTATCCATTTTATGCATTATAATGCTCTCTATCTTATTTGATCCTAAATTTTTCCATTATGTATCAATCTGACAAATAGACTATTCTATGCTCCTCTAATTTGCTTATCATAGTTTATATTTAGATTATGTCATCATGTTGACCTTATCTTGGCATATGGTCTAATTCCAGTGTCTGCCATACCACTTTCTAATTTTCCCAATAGTTTTTGTAAATTATTTTATAAACAATAGTAAATTCTTATTCCAAAAGGTTGGTTCTTTGGATTTATCTAACATTAAATTACTATGGTCGTTTATTACTAGGTTTCATGTACCTAGTTTATTCCACTGATCCACCACTCTATTTCTTAGCCAGTACCAGGTTGTTTTGATGATTTTTTAAAATTACTGCTTTGTAATAAAGCTTGAGATCTGGTACTCCTAGGCCACCTTCCTTTACATTTCTTTTCACTGATTCCCTTGATATTCTTGACCTCTTGTTTTTCCAGATTAATTTCATAATTTTTTTCTAACTATAAAATAATTTGGGGTAGTTTGATTGGCATGACATTGAATAAGTAGATTAATTTAGGTAAAATTATCATTTTTATCATATTTTGCTCAGCCTACCTATGAGCAATTAATGGTTTTCCAATTGTATAGTTCTTATTTTCTTTGTGTTTTGTAATTAAGTTCATATGCTTTGGTGTTTCTTTTGATAGGTAGACTCCCAAGTATTTTATATTATCTACTATAAATTTAAATGGAATTTCTTTTTCTATCTCTTGCTACTGGGTGGCAATATGTAGAATTGCTGATGATTTATGGGAGTTTATTTTATATCCTGCAACTTCATTAAAGTTGTTATTTCAACTAATTTATTAGTTGATTCTCTAGGATTCTCTAAGTATACCATTATATCATCTGTGAAGACTGACAATATACACTTTAAACTATAAAGTAGTTCCTATTTTCATATACAGTCCTCTTTTTTCCTTTTATTAAAATTTTTGTGTTTGTTGATGATTAAGTTCTTTAAAAAAGAAAAAAATTAAAAGGAAAAAACCCTTAAAAGGTCACTCATTGCTCTATAGGGGAAACCAAATTGCAAGTTACCTTGCATGAGGCACAGAGTAGTACAATGGGAAGAGCAATTGTTCTTGAGACAGAGGGCCTGAATTCAAATGTGACCTCTGAAAATTGCTATCCAGTCTCTCTAGACCTCAGTTTCCTTATCTGTAAAATGAGGGGTTTGGATTAGACGGCCTGTAAATTCCGTTCCAGATCTAGCTCTGTGATCCAATGGTCTCTCAGAAGAAGTCTAGATGACAATCATCTTTTCAAAATGGTTTATAAATTGTCTATAAATACGTTGGTGAACTAGAGCCAGAAGGCTGCTAGAAGTCCCTTACTCATTTATAGCTTAATGATACATAAAAATATTTACAAGAAAAGATTTGAGAGTCTGTCAATTAGAATAGCACTTCTTGGAGTTTGGGGATGAAATTTTTTTTCTTAAGTTTTATAGGTAGAATTTGAAAAAAATGTATTTATTTTTTAAGAGATTTAACTTTGTAATTTTTACTATAAAAGTCTTATATTTTAAAATAATCACTTATATTCTTATATAATTAATATAATTCTTAAAACATTCATTAAATCTAGACTCAAATGATAGGCATATTTTGTTTTTGGAATTCCCCATTTACTTTTAATTTCAATGATTTAAGCTGTACTGCTTTAAAAGAATGAGCCATTTCACTATTCTTCACAATGAATAAGTAAGTATTAATCATTAGACAAATCAGGCCAGCTAGTGTTTCCTGTTCAATTCCCTTAAATTTTCAGTGAATATAATTTTGTTTTAAGTATAATTATATGTATCCTGCTGTGAATAAATGTGCTAATTGTGAATAATAAATGCATTCTATTAGAAAAGAAAAGATAATGAAGGGGTTGTCTACAATGTCTATAAACTTATTTTTTAAAAACTATTTTGATAGCTATATTTTAATAATAATAATAATAGCCATTGCTTATATAACGCCTTAGAATAAACAAAGCACTTTACAAATATTATATTGATTGATTCCCTCAACAATCTGGGGTGGGGGGGTGCTATTGTTATCTCTCTCTTTTTTTTTTACAGTTGAGTAAACCAAGGCAAACTAAGGTTAAAATGATTTACCCAGGATCACATAGCTACTGAACATCTGAGGCATGCTTGAACTCAGGTCTTCCTATCTCTCGGGCTAGCAACACTACTATAATGTTTCTCTCTCTCTCTCTCTTTCTCCCCCTGCCTCTTTCTTTGTCTCTTTCTTTCTGTCTGTCTCTCTCTTTCTGTTTCTCCCTCTCTCTCTGTCTCTCTGTGTGTCTCTTTCTCTGTGTCTTTCTGGATCTGTCTCTCTGTTTCTCTCTCCATATCTTTCTTTCCCTCTCTGTTTCTCTTTGTCTCTCTCTCTCCCTGTCTCTTTCTCTTTCTCTCTTTCTCTCTCTGTTTCTCTATTTGTCTCTCTGTCTCTGTTTCTCTCTTTCTTTTTCTCTGTCTCTCTCTGTGTGTCTGTGTCTCTATGTGCCTCTCTCCCTGCCTCTTTCTCTGTGTGTCTCTCTCCCTGCTTCTTTCTCTGTCTGTTTCTCTCTCTCTCTCTCTCTCTCTCTCTCTCTCTCTCTGTTTCTCTCTGTTTCTTTCTCTGCTTTGTCTCTCTATTTCTGTTTCTCTCTCTCCCTTTCTTTCTCTCTCTGTCTCTCTCTTTGTTTCTCTCTGTCTCTGTCTCTCCCTATCTCTTTCTGTCTCTTTGTCTCTTTATCTCTTTATATCTCTCTGTCTGTTTCTTTCTCTCTTTGTCTGTTTTTTTCTCTCTGTCTCTCTCCCTCTCTTTCTGTCTGTCTCTCTATCTCTCTTTGTCTCTCTCTGTTTCTCTGTCTCTCTCTCCCTCTCTTTCTGTCTGTCTCTCTATCTCTCTTTGTCTCTCTCTGTTTCTCTGTCTCTCTCTCCCTGGCTCTTTCTCTGTCTGTCTATCTCTCTCTTTGTCTCGATCTGTCTCTTTCTTTCTCTGTCTCTGTCTCTCTGTCTCTTTCTGTCTCACCTCATCTCCTTTTTCTCTCTATCTCCTCTCCCCCACTATAATTGATATTTTATTTTAAATATTTAAAATCATGACTGAGACAGGGTAAAAAGGACAAGAACTTCCCTAGCTGATTCAGAAGGTTCCTTTGAAGTTCATCTGATCCCAAAAGGTTAGTCACTCAGTCAACAAGCCTTTATTAAATATCTCCTAGCTGCCAGTTACTAAGTCCTGGGGACACAGACCCAAACATTAAATAGTCAGTGTTCTCCAGATTCTCAACTCTTGTGGTTGTGGCTTTTAGGGAGCTCCCTCTTTCCTTTCTCTGAATTTCCATGGCATGTTCTGTCTGTCCCACTCATGTGCTACTAATCACGTACTGCGCTTATCCTACAATTTTGTCATGAACTTTCCTTAAGCGTGAGCCCTATCTCCTGAAAAGAATGTAAGCCCAGCTCCTGAAGGGCAGAGAGTATGTATGCTGTCTTATGCACCACAGAACACTCACTCAGTGCCACTGTTGTTGATAACCATGTTGAGGCTGATGACCTATTAATTAGAACAAGAGAAGAAAAACAACTGTGGGGGCCCAAGGCATGAGTGAGGCAGGACTCCCAGGGAAATTCCTTTGGGTTGGAACTCTACTGAGAAGAATGACAGCATGGCCTAATATGCCCCTTTAAATACTATTGCCAAATTTGGAGCACAGATTATCTCATGGAAATACCCTACTTAGCCAGGGACTGAAGAGCTTAGATCACCAGCTTCACGTCTAAATGTCATCCACTCTTCATTGTAACTGAGGCCCTAAGAAGATGAAACGTCTGACTGCATTTTGTGGGGATCTAATTCCTTTTTTCCCTTCCTGTTCAGTTTTTTTAAAAAACAACAACCCAAAACTCAAAAAAAGCCCCAAATAAAGTTCTTGGTACTGTTATCCTGTGAATATATTGATCTTATGTAGCTCCTTGACACAATGTTTATTATAATATCCTTCAAAATTGATCTATAAATATTTGCTTGATTGAATTGAGGAACAATTATTTTTAATAGCTTTTAAGCACTTTGTCATTTCTTAGCAACAATCTAACTGAGAACAGTCTACTCTATTCTCATACATGTCTCCTGAAAACCAAGTAGGAATTTCCCCACTTGTGTTGGGGAGGACTTAAAGCACACTTTCTCCAAAATGATGTGAATTTCTCATTAATGGTAATGGTGAGGTATGCAGCCCCATGAGGAAAGTAGGATAGTGAAGGATCAGGTACTTTTATATTCTTTTTAAGATGTTTTTGATGACAAAAGAAAGCCCCTCGACCCCCACCATGGGGCACACCTATCTAGTGATCCAGTGTTTGATTGTGGATAGGGAAAAAATCTTGGATTTCTAGTCAAAGACCCTAAATTTAATACTTCCTAACAATATGGCCCTGGGAAAACCACTTGATCTCTCTGAGTGTCATTTTCCTCATCTGTCAAAAGAAGAGATTGCACTAGATACCGCAGAAGATCTCCTCCAGCTTTAGATCTATGATCTCATGCCTAAAGGTGGTAGCATGAGAAGGGGTGTATGTATTTCAGGGGGTATCCTAAGTCTTCAAAACCCAAAAAAGAAGCAATATCTTGTAATGTTATAATTTCAGGCATCGTGATAAGGGTTTTTGTGTGGGGAGATATTTTAGGGCCAAGGCATTATATTAGGTGGCTACTGATGGAAGAACGCCAGATGAGCTGTCTGTCCCCTTGCACCCTGAGGAATTTAACCTTCCCAGAATGACTTAACCCAAGGGACTAGAAGTATATATATTACAGATCTGAGTAGTTTTTGTATTTAAAAAAATTAGGGACATGAAAAATCTGTAAGATGATTTGATTAGCATTCAATAGTCTATAATTAGCCAAGTTTTGCCTCATTCAGCAGCTCTGATTCAGCAGCTAGGGACTCCCCATTGCAGTCAAGAGTTTCGTGTCCTTTAAGGAGGAAGAAACAAACAGTTTTATGATTGAAATCTTGCAAGTGAAGGTTTCAAAGTGTGGAATGGGTGGTTCCTTCATTCAACCGAGAGAGATAAAAATAAGGTTTTTCAGTGATCCATCACTTTTTCCCCCTCATGAGCAGATGAGATACTTCTGAGGTGCAAAATGAAGGTGGACAGTGGGGAGCAGATTCAGTTCAGGTCAATTCAGCAACCATTTATTAAGCCTTTACTGTGTATCAGGTATTGTGGTAAGAATGGAACAAAACAGTCTCAGCCATCAAAGAGCTTACATAATAATAACAGCTAGCTTTTACATAGCAGTTTAAGGTTTGCAAAGTTTTCAATGTATCTCATTTAAGCCTCCCAAAATGCTGAGAGAAAGGGCAAGGTGCTATTATTATCCCCATTTTACAGATGAGGAAAACTGAACTTAAGTTCACTGAAGTTAAGTAATTTGCCCAGAATCAGACAACAAATAAATATCTGAGGCAGAGATTTGAACTCAGGCCCTCCTGACTCCATGTTTAGCTTTCTATCCACTGTACCACTTAGGAGTACTTTTTATGGTGGGGAAACAGCATAGAAAGCACCTAATACAAAGTTAAAACAGTGTAATTGGTGCAGTAGGAGTGGGGAGGTCAGGAGCATGAATAACTAGGGAGATCAGGAAATGCTTCAGGTAGGAGGTGGCTTCTCAGCTGAAGCTTGAAAGAGGTTCCAAGAGATGGGGATGAGCAGTGAGAGCATAGGAGACCTAATGGGGTCAAGGAGTAGTGATGGAATGCCATGAAGGGAGAAAAGGAAGTAGACCTGTTTAATTGCAAGGTATAGTGTAAGAGTGGAGCTAATGTGAGATCTGACTAGAGAGATTGGTGGGAACCAAATAGTGACGGGCTTAAAATGTCTTTCCCCCAGATCATTTATTAACCTCAAACTAAGTTAGTTTCCCAAGTTTAAGACGTATGAGTGAGTATACATATACAGACAAAAATACACACACAAATGCATGTACCACCCAAATATACACTCATGTTTGTGTGTGTGATCAGTTCCTTCCTGGGTTTTTCAAGTTCATCTCCTTTTTAGCTTATTCTTCTCTTAAAAAAATTCTTTTTCTTCTCAAAAGAGAACAGTGGGGTTGTAAGATCTCTTTCCCTGAGGGATCTACATCCATCATGCCAACCTTTTGCAGCTGGTGTCTGTGCTGAGCCAGTTATTCATGCCATGCCTTCTCATCTCACTCCAATTATTCACTCCAGGAACAGGAGTGATGGCAATTGGAGAAGAGAGAGAAGGATGGCCCAACATTTCTGATTTGAGAGAGAAGTAGGAAGGCTTTGTCCCTTCCATCCCTACTCTCCAGCTGCCCAGAATCCCATTGGGGCTTGGCAGGAGAAGCCACCAGAGACTGGACTTGAACAATAAGTATTCTAGCACTTCTCTAGTTATGGCTAGGTGGCTGCTACGTTGTTCAGTGGTCAGAGCACTGGACCTGGAGTCAGGAAGACCCAAGTTCTAACCTAGTCTCAGACACTTACTAGTTGTGTTATTCTAGGCAAGTCACTTAACCTCTATTTACCTTAATTTACTAGAGAAGGAAATGGCAAACCACTCCAGTATCTTTGATAAGAAAACTCCATAGGCATATTGGCATTCTGTGGTCCACAGGTTCATGAGGGATTGGACATGACCAAACAAGAAATTCTGGCCAGACACAGACCCCAGCCATCCCAACCCTACTAGGAGGGATCACAGCATCCCCACTCATTTCAACCTCAATCCCACTCTGCCATTTTCAGTGTCAGTAAGGTAAGCCAGGTGTCCCACTGCTTTGATGAGGAGGGAGTTACCAACTATGGTCCTTCTAGTTTATCAAGCTTTATCACCTTATCACCTAAGATTCTCTAGACTTTATCTTTTGCCCTGATGCTATACCCTCCAGACCCATTGCCACAGATATCTTGGCCTTTCCATTTGGCCTGTAGCTGAGCCCTATTTGTGTGTGGTCTCTCTTATTTAGAGTTAGTTAGTTAGCCTTGGAGTTAGGAAGACCTGAGTAAGTCACCTAGCCTATGTCTGCCTCAATGTCCTAAACTATAAAATGGGGATGATAATAATTGCATCTAACATTCAGATTTTTGAGGAAAAAATAAGACAATATTGATTAGAATAGGGAATGTCTCACTTTCAGCTTATTATCCTTAGCCCTTAGCACAGTGCTGGCCACACAGCATGTAATAAATGCTTTTCATTCATTCATTCACTCATTCATTCATTATCACCCTGCCTCTCCCCCTCTCTGCGAAACATTTAAACTGTTGAAAGGTCCTACAGTAGGAAGAAGGACATGAGATCTCAATGACATCCTCCAAACTAGGTTTTCTCTCCTTCTTTCCTTTGCCCTTGAGAGAGATTTTCTCTTTGCCTTGAATCCAGACACAGGAGAAACAGGCATCCCTAACTGCAGACTCAGATGGATCTGTGGTCTCATCAATTTGGGAGTTTCCTCCCATGATGCCCATCACAACCCATATATGCTTGCCCATTCTGTTTGAATTTTTTTCCATTTCCTCCTCAAATTTTAGTACAAATAGTCCACTCAATGTATTAAATGTGCTCCTTGTTTTCTCCCACCATCACTAAAGTACTGATTAAGCACTCTGGCCATGTACCTTGCCGTCTGACCAGACCATCTTCTCTTTCTCTCAAACAGTTCTTGGATGATTTTCTTTATTCCTGTTCTTTGGAGTTCCTTGGTAATTATACTTTCCAGCACCCTTTGAGTGCTACTTATTTTTAATTCTTCAAAGACAGTGGTATTCCAGGACTCATTACCATATGGTAATACCAGTAAAATATTTGTGCTCTGTAGAGGGGCTTTTGCTTTCATGGGAAGTTTGGGGGTCAGTAAAAGAACTTTCCCAAAAACAATCCATTCCATTCTCTTTTCAACTCTGGATTTGACTCAAAGTCCTTCTGTTTTACAAACTCAAAATACTGTCTGTTTCAGATACACAAAGAAACACAATGTGTATATGTATAAACAGATGTATATGTATAGATAAAAATGTATGGAGGGAGACTCTTGGAAAGTTCTACAGGATGTTCATCCATTTGGTCTTTCTTGTGTGGATGGACAGGTCTTTGAGTAATGAATCTTTTCCAGAAGGCTCTGTAATGTTTTTGGAGGGGGTTGATACAATTAACACAATGCTACGTGTAAACAAGTTCATTTGGAGCAGTGTTTCAAATGGAAATTCAAATGGAAACAGGATCATTAAACTCTACAAAAGGATCCCAGGCCATAGCATATTGATTTAGAAAGCCAAATATTGACATTATCTATGTTCTAACATATATTTTTTTATTGATAAATGTCCTAATTATATTTTAGTTTGGTTCAATAGCACTCAGGAGTATTATAGGCTGTGATGGGGCTCCCAGCCAAGTACCTCTGATCTGGAGGACCTTACCATCTACAAGGAATCCTTCTCAACCAGAAATAAATGAATATTCAGTGTGTGTCAAAAAGCTTTTGTGTAGTTTTAAGCTTTAATAACTTCAGAAATATAAATGCTACCAAATGACAAAACAACATTTGAAAGGTTAATTATTTAAAATGTTAAAATATTGATAGGCTTCTTGATAGAAGAGTCTTAAAATTCAATATAACCACCACCTATGCTTTATATTGCTCTAGCCTATTTTTGAACTATGTGAAAACTTTCACTTAAAGACTGAAAGGATGGCATTTGCAATTCCAGCCTTAGGATCATCCAAAGAATGATGTTAAATGTCATTTTTGATATGATCTTACAAGAAAGAATCTTTAGGGATAGATCAATTGATCAAGGTGGCCAAGCAAGAGGATCTCCTTTGCTTTGCTGATCCATTGGTATAAGAAAGTGTCATCCAGAAACTACCAAACATGCAATAATGCTTATGTCCTATCTTGTAAAAAATTTTTTTAATTATTGTTCAAAATTCACAAAACTAAATAGGCATTAAGGAATTTAAATAATTAAATTTCAAAATGATGTTTTTGTAAGTTTGTAACACTTATACTTCTGAAATTATTAAAGCTGAAACTGCATGAGAATTTTAGGACATGCTAAATATATATACTTATCCTATATATAATATTAATATATACACACATATCATATAATAAGTTAAAGAGGGGCAGAATGGTATAGGCGATGAACTAACTGGCTTCAGAGTCAGAAAGACCTAAGTTCAAACCCTGATTCTGACACATACTGGTTGTGTGACCTTTAGCAAGGAAATTCATTTCTTGGTGCTTTAGCCTACTTTCTAAGATTCTTGAGTTGCAGAAAAGGTACCAATTCTTCACTCAGGAGTTCTCTATACCAATTAAATTACTAGTCCACTCTCTATCCTTATTTTAATACAGAATATACCTAGAGTCAGCTAAATGCTTTATGCCTTATGAATTTTGGGAGAGGGGGTCATCTGGGACAAGAGAGAAAAATCCAGACGTGAGAGCCATAATTTTTTTTTACCTTTAAAAAATAATTTGGAGGCCAACGAGGTGGCTCAGTGGATTGAGAGCCAAGTCTAGAGATGGGAAGTCCTGGGTTCAAATCTGTCCTCAGATACTCCCTAGCCATATGTCTCTGGGCAAGTTACTTAACCCTCATTGCCTAGCTCTTACCACTCTTCATTCTTGGAACCAATACATAGCATTGATTCTAAGATGTAAGGAAAATTTTATTTTTTAAATGATAATAATAATTTGGTGCAATAATTGATCATCCTCCATTTCAATTCAGAATCAGACCAGCTTGAGTTTTAACTTAGTATTCAGGTCAGTTGTATTTGACTCTTTGTGACCCCATTTGGGGTTTTCTTTGCAAAGACACTGGAGTGGTTTACCATTTCCTTCTCCAGCTCATTTTACAGATGAGGAAACTGAGGCAGAATTAAGTGACTTGCCTATAATCATCCAACTAAGAAGTCTCTGAGACCAGATTTGAATTCAGGAAGATAAGTCATCCTGACTCTAGGCTCAGTACTCTATCCACTCTGCCACCTAACTGCCCTATCTTTTGTTATTGTTGTAGAAAATTTTATTTGATTAATTAATTTAGAATATTTTTCCATGGTTACATGATTCATGTTCTTTACCTCCCCTCCCCTTATGTCACTGATCAAGACATTTCCATGTTATTGATATTTGCACTAAGATGATCATTTAGAGCCTACATCCTCAATCATATCCCCATCAACCTAAGTGATCAAACAGTTGTTTTTCTTCTGTGTTTCTGCTCCCACAGTTCTTTCTCTGGATGTGGATAGTGTTCTTTCTCATAAGTCCCTCAGAATTGTCCTGGGTCATTGCATTGCTGCTACTAGAGAAGTCTATTACATTTGATTGTACCACAGTGTATCAGTGTCTGTGTACAATGTTCTCCTGGTTCTGTTCCTTCCACTCTGCATCAGTTCCTGGAGGTCATTCCAGTTCACATGGAATTCCTCCAGTTCATTATTCCTTTCAGCACAATAGTATTCCATCACCAACAGATACCACAATTTGTTCAGCCATTCCCCAATCAAAGGGCATCCCCTCATTTTCCAATTTTTTGCCACCACAAATAGCAAAGCTATGAATATTCTTGTACAGTATTATTTCCCTATGATCTCTTTGGGGTACAAACTACCTGCCTTTGACACCTGCCTAATGACACCTTAAGCAAGGCAGAACTGAAGCCAAGGGACCCTGATGCTGTTGCATAATCCCAAACGTTTCATGATATATATACACAAAGTGTAACAAAGGTGTCTCACCATACACAGTCATCATAGCTTAGGAGGACTTTACATTGCTTTCGACAACTCCAAATTTTTGTTCCTTTGTTTTGGACACCTTCCTAAATTATTCTAAGCCGATGAAGAAAATTCGAAGGCAAAACAGATTCTTCCAGAGATATACCAGCATGGTTCTGCCTTTCTGCCTAGGTTTCCTATAATCGTGGTGACACACAAATATAAACAAGAGCCACTAAGTCTCACTTCAGTATACCTGTGGACTGCATATTGACTTAAAAGCCACATGTCGGTACATTTCTTTTTATATGAGTACATCAACCTATTAAAATCAGAGAGGAAAATATTTTATCTGGTTCACCTGCACTCAGGAATATTGTGATCTGTGTATTTGACACGCCATATAAGAGAAATTCTTAATGTGGTTGAGAAATCTTTTACCCGTTGGTTCTAATTAAAATAAAATCAGTTAAATTAGCAATGGGTTGGGAATGGTGCTTTGGGGAAGAATATAATTGAGTTTCTGGGACATGGTGGCATCCCTATGACATAATAGAAATATTGAAGTTGCTTTTATTGTTCTCTGTCATGTTACACAAACACAATTATTTATACTTGCTCACTCCAAACAACTGCTGAGAATGGATAATTTTGTTTAATGAACTTCCTTTTTTAAAATTGCTTTATAGATCATTTATCATCATGAAAATTGAGGAACGTTGTTTATATGTTCAATTCTGGGTTTGGCTCCAAATAGAGGCTATTACTACAATCTAAAAAAGAACTATGACTTTTCTTTAAAAAAAAAGGAAAAAAAACCCCAACAAACTAGAAGTCCTGTGCAAATGTTTGGTGGATTTTCAATAGAGAATTTATTTATTGTTTATATTATTTATTTTATTTTATTTTACCAATTACATATAATAACCAATTTCCATACAAGTTTTCCTATGTTATATGATCAAACTTATCTCCTTCCCCCTCCCAGTGTTGGCAGGTGATTCAATATGTATGTCATGCAAAACAGATTTCCATATTGTTCATTTTTATAAGTGAAAAATCTTCTAAAACCCAAACACCAAAATATAAACCCAAATAAACAAATGAAAAATCATATGCTTTCCTCTGCATTCCAACTCCAACAGTTCTTTCTCTGACAGTGATAGTGTTCTCTGTCATAAGTACCTCACAATTATCCTGGATCATTCAATAGAGTATTTATGACGAGAATTACTTAGGAAGAGATGGTTGGAGAGATTAGGAGACAGTAGAGCAAGCACCCATATTTTTTTGAAAATGTTTTAATTTTTTTCCAGTTAATGTAAAAATGAGAGAATTAATTTATGAGTCACCTACAGTGATCAAAATATCCATGTATTTCATGAGAAATCACAATCTGATGAGGGAAAAAAAATCTTTTATTGATGATGGAGAAACTCAGGACAAGAAAAGACTTTGCCACATACTTCTTAGCAATGTGACCCTGAGCAAGTCACTTAAACTCAGTTTCCTCAACTATAGAATGGGGTGTTTGTGTAGCAAATAATAGCTGCTACTTTTCAAGGATCATATGAGATATTCATAAAGTGCTTAGCACAGTGCCTGGCACATATTGGGTGCTTAATGCTATAAAGGCTTTTTCTTCTCCTCTGCCAAATAAACCAAAACCAAATAAACCAAACCAAACCAAACAAACAAACAAACAAACAAAAAACAAACCCAAACCAGCATCCTCACTGACTCGATGCAGATAGAGGCTTTACAGTATCTAATTTAGGTAGTATTTTTGATTCAGAGCCCCCAGAAGTATGCAACCTAGATATCCACCTAGATCTCTAGGTAATTATGGTTGAGGGAGTTAACCGACCTAGGTTCCACTCTCTACCTGGTTGAGCAGATGTGGCTTATAATGTGATGGCTGAGGTCAGAGAGACATCGCTGGTATAACTGGACCTGAAAGAGACTCTTTGTTCACCTGTCTTCATGTGCAAATTCTTCTGCAAATTTCCAATCTCCTATACCAGAACTTCCAAATATGCTGAGGTCTGGTCTGAACCAGATTAAAATATAATTGGGGCTTCTTAAATTAATGGAATAAAACTACAATAAAGTGTAGATAATATTTCATATAGGTAGCCCTCAAAGATCCTTCTGTAATGTTTAGTGGTCTCCGTTTCTCTTTGAGTTTGCACCACTGTCCTGTCTTATGTGACAATAAACTTGAGTTCTTTATTTTATTATGCATCTTAGTCAACTGATATAACTGGGTCTGATTCATTTTTGCCATATTGACAAGAAAGTTTATGGCAGTGAGGTATGGGCTTGGGGCCAAGATATTAGTTACTGTTTACATAATACTGTTACTATTACATATTGCAGAACCTGTCTACATAACTTACAAAATGTTGCCCTCACAACTTGGTAAAATAGGTAAAATGCATGACCCAGAATCTGGGGATCTGGGTTCCTAAGAACTAGATTTAATCTTGAGAGTTTCTTGCCTTTCCACTAGCAAGGTGGTACTTACCAAGGAGGAAACCTGCCAGTTGGGTCATACTCAGTTTTTGCTGGAAATGGAAGAGGGCTTGTAGGTTAATGGGATAGGTTGTTTTCTCTCTGTTTTGAGACTGGAAAAAAGGGCCTGAAAATCAAACTATGAATATTGGGAATTGTAGAGGTAGAATCTATCATGCCCTTTGAGTTGGAGGGCAAAGTCCAAGGATGTTTGAAAAAGACTCTGAGAGAAGGCAGAGGGTCAGCAGCCTAGAGGGGAGTAGGTCTGCAAATGGAGTGGAGATCACACAGAAGGAAACCCCACATGTGCTTTGTGATATGAGTTCAGAGTCTAGAGATTGTGTTTCTAGATGGTTCCACTTGAAAAAACAAAGAACACTGAAGATGCCAATGGCAGCTGGTCCTTGGCAACTGGTGAAAATAAACCTAGTCTGGAAAGAACTTTATATTGTATGTGATTTTTCTCTATTTCTATTTTATTTCTATTTTCCTCATATTTGTTTTACGATCAAATTAATTAACTATAATTTTTGTGTGATGCATGTCTATGTATTAGTTGTGTCTAGGGGTGGGCAAGTTGAAGATATCAGTGACTAGTTGAGATTCACAGAATTAGAAACAAGTCAGGAGATTAGACTTTCATTCATAGAGTCAGAACTTCATCTTAATTTAGGGGCTCTGAGCTAAAGGTGAAAGAGAATCTTTTTATTTTTATTTTTTTAAACCCTTACCTTCTGTCTCAGAATCAATGCTGTGTATTGGTTCCAAGGCAGAAGAGTGGTAAAGGCTAGGAAATGGGGGTTAAGTGACATGCCCAGGGTTACACAGCTGGGAAGTGTCTGAGGCCAGATTTGAACCTAGGAGCTCCCGTCTCTAGGCTTGGCTCTCAATCCAGCTGCCCCTGAAAAAGAATCTTAATGGTTGTACTTATTAATCATTTTTATGGGCTCCTAAATTTGCAGAGTGAGTCAACTTACACAAACTAGGACCATGCATCACAGTCTATAGTCATGTTGAATGGAATTATCCTATTTAGGTGTGGCTATTTAAGAAAACCTTAGCCTCTAATATGAAGGGAGTGGAGTAGGGTATAAATCAATGGAAAGTTACATCCTGGAAGTGCCTAATGAGAAGAGAAAGGTAGGATCTAGAAAAAAATTGGGGAAGAATAAATTCAGAAGAGGGAGTACATAACTGAACTTTGCCTCACAACAACTCATTCTGGTTACACTTATACAATCTCTTTTTCTTGGCCCTCTTTTGGGTTTCCCCTGGAAACATAAGAATTTGGCTCACATCTGGGTCTTTACAAAAAAGATAATGGGCTCCTACCTCCTATTCAAACACCCAGGCTAATAAGTCATCAGATATAGGACAGACTTTATTGATCTCAAGAATAAAATATATTGAAGAGGGAATTCTTTTCCAGTTACAGGTTTAATTAAGCCCTAAGCTATCATATTAAATAGTTAGGTATATGCAATTATTGCCCAGAGTCCTCAGGCCTGAGCCATCAGCCCTCTTACTAGATGAATACACATGTAGGACTATTGTGCCTACATCTCTTGGGCTTTCCCTGATAGTGCCTTCCCTGGGACAATCGTCTAAAGGCAAGATTAATGACTATCATAATTCTTTACAAACTTGGCTCACTGACCCCATCCTTTTCAGCCCCTTCTTTTTTACTGTAATCCTTAAAAGGACTATTGACTTACATATATATATATATGGAGACAGACAGACAGGGACAGAGAGAGAGAGAGAGAGAGAGAGAGAGAGAGAGAGAGAGAGAGAGAGAGAGAGAGAGAGAGAGAGAGAGAGATAGCGCACATTTAGAACACATTGTTCTAAAACAAACCCAACAAGATTCTCAATTGATCTGATAGAATTATAAAGTATTGACTACTGAACAAAAGCAACTGATGGGACATAGAACTCGTCTAGTGATCAGCTGACTGAAGAATCAGCCAGTACTTTGAAGGCCTTAAAAGTTAAGAATCAATTCTGAAGATTTTTTTTCTTCACCTTTTTTCCCTTGTAGCTCTTAGACAGTACAAGCAAGGCAGGGGTCTCTTCCTCTTTTTCCTTCTACTTCCCTGAGGCAGTCTCTGTGAATGCCTCAAGAAGAGAGAAAGAAAGGATAGTAGATTGGATTCTGCGGGGGGCGTGACGGAGCCAGGTAGGAGATGGCAGAATTGAGTCAGAAAGCAGGCCATATTGATTACAATGGAGCCACAGCAAAACTCCGACCGCTGGACATCTCAAAGGCAAGAACCATCTAGTAGTCCAAAATTACACCACATAGGTCGGAGACATGACAGAACTTAGCTGAGAGAATAATGTGTAGATAATAAGATGAATTAGAAAGAGCTTGGTATTAGCATTGGAAAAGAAAGGTGCCTGGCCAAAGGCCAGGTCCCAGGTGAGAGAGAAAGAGATAGAGAGACAGTGTTAGGCAAGGCGAGAGATCTGAGAGAGAGAGAGAGAGAGAGAGAGAGAGAGAGAGAGAGAGAGAGAGAGAGAGAGAGAGATGGAGGGAGAGAGAGAGAGAGAGAGAGAGAGAGAGAGAGAGAGAGAGAGAGAGAGAGAGAGAGAGAGAGAGAGAGAGAGAGAGAGAGAACTAGAGAGAGAGAGAGAGGGAGGAAGATAAAGATGGAGCTTGGCTGGAGGCCAAGCTCCAGGAAAGACAGACATAGGTGAGAGGTGAAGCGGTAAAGAGAGCTGGCCTACTGTGGAGCTCCTAT
Organism: Monodelphis domestica; assembly: GCF_027887165.1. Lineage (NCBI taxonomy): Eukaryota > Metazoa > Chordata > Mammalia > Didelphimorphia > Didelphidae > Monodelphis > Monodelphis domestica. The sequence continues at coordinate 641,553,680 of NC_077227.1, forward strand.
TTATTGCCTTTGTGATGCAAATGTGTACAATACATAGGGATGAGTGCAAGTGTATTATCATTGGTCACTTGTAAATTACGACAAGGTATAGGTGTGGTTTGTCTCAGGCCAGGTGATCACAAAGAAACTTGATTCATGCCTAACCTGGGGGAAGCTGGGATCAAGGGTTAGAGGCTTTACTAGCCATGCGCAAGACTGAGTATGCTCTCTTCTAATACAATCTTTACATTCTAACTGTTTCCCTTGTCCCTAGATAGGTGCGGACTGCTACATTCCCTTACCAAGAGCTTCATGCAGAAGCTCATGGCATTGTCCAGTGGAGCAGAAACCAGAAAGTGCAGAGTTGAGTTGAATGGAATTGAGTCAAATTGATGAGAGAAGTTAGAAATCTGGTGCCTAAAGTCTAGCTCCTCCTCAGGAAATTGCAGGTTCCAGATGATGATAAATCTAGGTTTTGGCTTTTTTTTCCTCTGAAAGATGGTATCCTATGCCAAGATTTCAATTGATATTGAAGCTAGATGACATAGACTTTAGTCAGGCATTGGAGTCACTTGCCCTACCTAAAAAAGCAGACTCGGGCTACATAGCAGATTTGATTTACCAAGGAAAGTCACCATACTCATTGAAAAGCAGAATGAGATCATCATCATAACACATAAAAGTAGAGCAACACTGAGGAGAAGGGGATAAATTGTCTTGGCCACATTCATTCCCTCTAGGTATGCCTTTCTGCTTATAAACTCCATGAGTCTCAGTTCTTCCCACTAGTGCTAAATGTATTTATGAGAAGGTGTACCATAGATTGGTGGGGCTACTTTTCCTTTCTTGCTGTTTCAGTAAATGTCTTTTTGTTATTGTTCAGTCTTTTTTTAAGTCATGTCTGACTTTTTATGACCCCATTTGGGGTTTTCTTGGCAGACACTGGAGTGGTTTGCCACCTCCTTCTCCAGGTCATGTTCCAGGTAATAAAACTGAGGCAAACAGGGTTAAGTGACTTTCCTGGGGTCACACAGCTACTAAATATCTGAGGCTAGATTGGAACTCAGGAAGAGATCTACCTGACTCCAGGCCTCATATTCTGTCCACTGCAACACCTACCTGCCTTTCCTTTGAGCTAATTTCATCTTCTAATTGACTGAAAATTTTAAGTGGGAACTCATATGCTATAGTGGTTTATTTTTTTTTAAAGAATTTAAGTTATTTATTTAATTAATTTAAAATATTTTTCCATGGCTACATGAATCATGTTCTTTACCTCCCCTCCTCCCACCCAACTCCCATAGTCAATGAGCAATTCCACTGGGTTTTACATATGTCATTGATCAAGACCTATTTCCATATTATTGATATTTGCACTAAGGTGATCATTTAGAGTCTACATCACCAATCATATCCCCATCGACTGTTGTGATCAAGCAGTTGTTTTTCTTCTGTGTTTCTGCTCCCACAGTTCTTTCTCTGGATGTGGATAGTGTTCTTTCTCATAAGTCCCTCAGAATTGTCCTGGGTCATTGCATTGCTGCTAGTAGAGAAGTCCATTACATTTGATTGTGCCACATTGTATCAGTCTCTGTGCATAATGTTCTCCTGGTTCTGCTCCTTTCACTCTGCATCAATTCTTGGAGGTCATTCTAGTTCACATGAAATTCCTCCAGTTCATTATTCCTTTCAGCATAATAGTATTCCATCACCAACATATACCACAATTTGTTCAGTCAATCCCCAATCAAGGGCATCCCCTCATTTTCCAATTTTTTGCCACCACAAAGAGCATGGCTATAAATACTTTTGTACACATCTTTTTCCTTATGATCTCTTTGAGGTATAAACCCAGCAGTGTTATGGCTGGATCAAAGGGCAGACAGTCTTTTAGCGCCCTTTGGGCATAGTTCCAAACTGCCTTCCAGAATGTTTGGACCAATTCACAATTCCACCAGCAATGCATGTGTCCCAATTTTGCCACATCCCCTCTAACATTTATTACTTTCCTTTGCTGTCACATTAGCCAATCTACTAGGTATAAGGTGGTACCTCAGAGTTGTTTTGATTTGCATTTCTCTAATTATAAGAGATTCAGAACACTTTTTTATGTGTTTGTTGATAGTTTTGATTTCTTTATCTGAAAATTGTCTATTTGTGTCCCTTGGCTTGATTTTTTGTACAATTGATTTAGCTCTATAAATTTGAGTAATTAGAACTTTGTCAGAGGTTTGTGCTATAAAGATTTTTTTCTCAATTTGTTGCTTCCCTTCTAATTTTGTTTGTATTGGTTTTGTTTGCACAAACCTTTTTAATTTAATAAAAATCAAAATTATTCATTTTACATTTTGTAATATTCTCTATCTCTTGCTTGGTCTTGAAATCTTTCCTTTCCCAAAGATCTGATAGGTACACTGTTCTGTGTTCAACTAATTTACTCATAGTTTCCTTCTTTATATTTAAGTCATTTACTCATTCTGAATTTATCTTGGTGTAGGGTGTGAGATGTTGATGTAAACCTAATTTCTTTCATACTGTTTTCCAGTTTTCCCACTAGTTTTTGTCAAATAGTGGGTTTTTGTCCCCAAAGCTGGGATCTTTGGGTTTATCATACACTAGCTTGCTGTGGTCATTTACTCCAAGTCTATTCCATTGATGCTCCCTTCTGTCTCTTTGCCAGTACCATATTGCTTTGATGACCACTGCTTTATACTACAGTTTGAGGAGTATAGAGCTGCATAGTCTCTTGAACCTAATGTAGTTATTTCCTGGAGGATCCAAAATTACAAGTTTGATTTGAAAAGGGTTAACACAAACAAGTACTATATAGAGATTAAGGTACATTTGCTAAAGCAAAATAAAAATGAAGAGAGGAAATAAATGAAAAGATGAAACAAAAGGCATCCATTAAATACTATGTGCGAAACACAGCCTTAAGTGCTGAGGATTCAAAGGAAAAACTGGATACATTCCTTGCCTTCTAGGAACTCATTTGCACATATGGAAGGTTTCAGAAGTAAGTCAGAGGAAAGTTCCCAGGGTTCTTGAAGTATAATAGCAAAACACATGGCAATTCTTGTTCTAGAACACTATGTCCACTGATAGAATCATATCTCTTTCTGAGTTTGAAGTATTTGACAACACCAGGGACTTTTTGTAATAACAACTACAATAGCTGTTACTGCTGAGAAGACAGAAACTAAAGCAACCACAGAAGCAATTGCCAGGTCCCACTTCTACAGGATTTACCTCCCGGGAAGACACCTGTAGGAACAGTGAACAGTAGGGAAGGGGGATAAAAGGGGATAATGTTGCTACTCTTGTGGTTCTTGGGTTTACCTACCTAGGCACTGCAATTGGTCAGCAGTTGGTGTTGGTGATAGTAAGGAAAGTAGATTCCCTTTCTCCATAGTGATTACTTTTATCAATGATGACCTGAAGGCCTGAGTTGAACACAGGACCAGTGGTGTTGGGGTACTGCTTTTCCCAAAGCTATCTCTCCTGGGATCTGAAGAAAGGTAATGTTTGAATTGGTGGTGGTAGTTTGATGTGCCTGGCAAATATCCCTCTTGTCTCTTGATGCTCCATATAGCATCACTTTCATGGCCCATGGATAGTAGTTGTCAACAGTGCCAAATCTTTATTTATATGGCATTCATCTGTCTCTACCAAGGCTAGACATAGGCTATGGTACCCCATAGGGTCTCAAAATGAACCAACTACAGATTGAAAAAGAATTCTGAAGTGGTAGCACCTCATCAATCTTTCTTCCTAGTTTTTGCAGCATGCCATATTACTATTAAAAACATTTTTCCCCTTTTAAACATTATTTTATTTGGTCATTTTCAAACATTATTCATTGGAAACAAAGATCATTTTCTTTTCCTCCCCCCCCCCCCCATAGCCGATGCTCTATTCCACTGGGTATCACGTGTCCTTGATTTGAACCCATTTCCATGTTGTTGGTATTTGCATTAGGGTGTTCATTTAGAGTCTCTACTCAATCATATCCCCTCCATCCCTGTAGCCAAGCAGTTGCTTTTCCTCGGTGTTTTTACTCCCACAGTTTGTCCTCTGCTTGTGGATAGCGTTTTTTTCTCCTTGATCCCTGCAGATTGTTCAGGGACATTGCATTGACACTAATGGAGAAGACTATCACATTTGATTGAACCACAGTGTATCAGTCTCTGTGTTCAATGTTTTCCTGGTTCTGCTCCTTTTGCTCTGCATCACTTCCTGGAGGTTGTTCCAGTCTCCATGGAATTCCTCCACTTTATTATTTCTTTTAGCACAATAGTATTCCATCACCAACATATACCACAATTTGCTCAGCCATTCCCCAATTGAAGGGCATTCCCTCATTTTCCAATTTTTGGCCACCACAAAGAGCACAGCTATGAATATTCTTGTACAAGTCTTTTTCCTTATTATCTCTTTGGGGTACAAACCCAGCAGTGCTATGGCTGGATCAAAGGGCAGACAGTCTTTTATCGCCCTTTGGGCATAGTTCCAAATTGCCCTCCAGAATGGTTGGATCAATTCACAAGTCCACCAGCAATGAATTAATGTCCCTACTTTGCCGCATCCCTTCCAGCATTCATTACTTTCCTTTGCTGTCATGTTAGACAATCTGCTAGATGTGAGGTGATAGATACCTCAGAGTTGTTTTGATTTGCATTTCTCTGATTATAAGAGATTTAGAACACTTTTTCATGTACTTATTAATAGTTTTGATTTCTTTGGCTGAAAACTACCTATTCATGTCCCTTGCCCATTTTTCAATTGGAGAATGGCTTGATTTTTTGTACAACTGGTTTAGCTCTTTATAAATTTGAGTTATTAGACCTTTGTCAGAGGTTTTTGTTATGAAGATTGTTTCCCAATTTGTTGCTTCCCTTCTAATTTTAGTTACATTGGTTTTGTTTGTACAAAAACTTTTTAATTTGATGCAGTCAACATTATTTATTTTACATTTTGTGAGTCTTTCTAAGTCTTGCTTGGTTTTAAAATCTTTCCCTTTCCAAAGGTCTGGCATGTATACTATTCTGTGTTCACCTAATTTACTTATAGTTTCCTTCTTTTTGTTCTATTAAAAACATTTTTTAAAGTAATGAGGATTTTTTTTCATTGCCTCCTGCCTCCCTTTAGTATTGGAAGAAATAAAGAAAAGAAAAAGAAAGCTCTTATTACAGATATGCACAGTCAAGCAAATAAATTTCCACATTAGCCAGGTCCAAAGATTTGCATTTCACTGAGTCTTGCATCTGTCATCTCTCAATTAGGAACTGGGCAGCATGTCTTATCGTGAGTTCTCTAGAATTATGGTTGGCCATTGCATTGATCAGAGTTCAGATACTTGAAAAGTTTTTTGTTTTTAGAATGTCCTGGTCATTTGTATAAATTGTTCTTATGGTTCTGCTCAGTTCATTCTGTTCATATGTCTTCCCAGTTTTCTCTTAAATTATTCCTCTTATCATTCGTTATGGTATAATAATATTATAGTTCATTCATATATTGTAAACTGTTCAACTATTCCAACTGGAGGTATGTCCTCCTAGTTTCTGGTTCTTTGCCATGAAACAAGGAACTACTATAAATACTTTTGTATGTGGGTCCTTTTCCTCTACTTTATCTAAAGGGTCATGCATTATTACTCTTGTAGCAATTAAGAAGGCATTGAATCCAGAGGTTAATAGAGGAATGCTTCCAAATGTTACTCAATATCAAAGTCACAAGAAGGGACAGAGGAGTAGTCTTATATTCATGGCCAGCAAGTAAGTCAGGCAACAGTTTTCTTTTTTCCCCCTTGTATCAAGTTTATTTACTTATTTATTTTTTTTTGAAAATTTTATTTAATTAATAAATTTAGAATATTTTTCCATGGTTACAAGATTCATGTTCTTTCCCTCCCCTCGTCCCACTCCCCTCTGGTAGCCAACAAGCAGTTCCACTGGGTTTAACATGTGTCATTGATCAAGACCTATCTCCATATGATTGATATTTGCACTAGGGTGATCGTTTGGAGTCTACATCCCCAATCATATCCCCATCAACCTTGTGATCAAGCAGTTGTGTTTCCACTCCCACAGTTCTTTCTCTGAATGTGGATAGCATTCTTTCTTGTAGATCTCTCAGAATTGTCCTGGAACATTGCATTGCTGCTAATTGAGAAGTCCATTATATTTGATTGCAAGCAACAGTTTTCTACATCACATCCAGATGTGATAATAATTGCTTTCAACTTCAGCCCCTCACTACATAATTTTGCCGTCAGTTGTCTTAGCTAAATGCTTCAGGAATTCAACCAACATTTTTCTCTGCTTTTGTGTCATGAGGTGCCTAATTCCTTCATGGGGTGGTTAATTCCCTTCTTGCTGCCCATAAGAATTGTAAGCACAACCACTTCCCAAGCAAATATTGCCAGCTCAAATCTCCAGAAGTTTAAGAGTAGGGGTCTTCAGATTGAGAGAGATGAAATTCTTTTACTCTTTAAAATTACTGTAGGAGAGAGGGGAACAGAGTCAAGAAGGTGGAGTAAATACTCAGCTGATTTCTCACATTTCCCTCCAACCAACTTTCAAATAATGCCTCAAACTGAAATCTAGATTGGCAGAGCCAATAAAATTACTGTTAGATCTTGTCATTTTTCTCAGCATTGCAACTCTAGTCTTTTAGGTTTGCCTTCTGTGTAGCTATTCAGTTCCATTCCTCCATGACCTTTTGACACATAACCATATGGATAGTGCAGAAGAAACCTATCACTTGCACACTGTGAAGCTATCTTAAGATAATATATGATAAAGTGATATAACATTTAGAACTATGATGTCCAGAGCTATGGAGGTGATGGTTCTGCCCTGATTAGAGATAACATCTTAAACATTGTGCTCAGCTCTGAGTACCACATTTTGGGAATGGCATTAATAAAAGAGAAACCTGCCCAAAGAAGTGTAACAAGGAGAGTGAGGGAACTAAAAACCATAATATTATAGTGTGAGGGTGGGAGATTCCTTTAGAACCCTACCGATATAATGACAATGTATGAAGAATAAGGGTGATTTCATATGATGAGTGAGCCCGAAGTGGGTATTATATTGGGCTTGGTTAAAGCAACTGATGTTGTTTAACCTATATAGGGGAAAATGGGGGGAAACATAATAACTGATATTTTCAATTTCATTTTCACAGAATTCATATTCATATATGAACGAATAATTATTTCAGGTCATTGGGAGAGAGAGTAGAGTCATTGGGATTGGGTTGGGTCACAAGAGATTTATGAATTATTACAATTATTTATATTCCTAAAGAGAAACCCAGGCTGAGTCATCTAAGAGGGTGAGAATGGGGTCTATGGTCTGCTCATGATCATTTAATAGTAATTCAAGAATGAAACTAATAGCTGCTTGTGTATACACAGTGGAAGGGAGTAGAAGCTAGAGCTGGAATGGAGAGTGCCATCTTCTGACTTGCATAGACATTATAGCTATTCTGTTCCAGCTCTTGTCCTTGGGGGCCAATATATAAAGAATCATTCTTACCTGATCTTTTTTTTTTTTGACCAGTGGAGAATTCTCAGCATATAAATAAACTCCCTCCACTGGTGATCAACAACCTGTCGGCAACTTGGGATTTTAATAAATTGCCTTGGGCACTGAGATTAAGTGACTTGCCTTTGGTCACCCATCTATTTCATGTTAGGCTGTTCTCTCTGACTTCAAGGTCGGTCTTTTATACAAGCTTCCTGTCTAATGTGGTCCTGGCTTGCATGGAGAGAAATGTAGTTATGGACTAGATGACCCCTAACACTCCTTTTAGCTTAGAGAATAATTCTGGGAACTCAGTATTTTACTTTGCTGCCTCTCCTACAATGCACTTTGAAAACAAAACCACATTATTTAAAAGTTACATGTTTGGGGGCAGCTGGGTAGCTCAGTGGATTGAGAACCAGGCCTAGAGATGGGAGGTCCTGGGTTCAAATCTGGCCTCAGACACTTCCTAGTTGTGTGACTCTGGGCAAGCCACTTGACCCCCATTGCCTAGCCCTTACCACTCTTCTGCCTTGAAGCCAATACACAGTATTGACTCCAAGACAGAAGGTAAGGGTTTAAAAAAAAAAGTTAAATGTTTTCTACAGCAGATCATGAAATGTTATAGCCCTGGGCAGCAAAACAAATTAAAATAATTTAAGAAATAAAACATTTGGCCTTATTTAATTGAGTCAAGATTTGGTCTGTGTTAGATCCTGGGGATACAAAGGCAAAAATAATCCAGGATCTCTCCTCAAGGAGAACACAATCTCCTGACCTTGTTGTTGATTTCTTTTTAATAATAATGATAGCTAACATTTAAGCACTGCTTAGCTGGGCACATATCAGTGCCTTCTATACCTTTCATACAACCTCTGCCCAGTGTCATTGTACAGTACACTTCATGATTCACAGTATGAAAAGATTATGCTTGAAGACCTTTAGTTACAGCGAACTCACTACCTCCAGAAGGATATCCAAAGATCTCCTTAGGGATCTTTAAAGAGATAGGACCACACAAACATGTATAAAGCTTCTTTCTTTTCCTTACTATATTTCTATGGCTCCTCTTCTTTTAGGAGTTCAAGTCACTTGGATTTGAATTTTCTTCTGAAGAGTTTTTTACTACCCAAGTCCTGAGATCACATGAGTCAAAGTAAAACCAGGATAGGTATTAGGGTACATTAAAATAAAATGGGTTCCAAGAATTTTTTTTTTCAGCTTGAAGTGGACACTGAAATGGATAGAATTTTCTCAGTGAGTCTATGAGAAATTCAGCAAAGCAAGAGAAAAGTGGGAACTACTGGTTGGTAATAGCAACAGTATCCAAAGCAGTGTTAGGGGATCTTTAGGTTTGGCTGGCACTCCAAATAGTAAGAAGCTGTTAGAAATTGGGTCTCAGTTCATGGACATTGATTGAATATCTACGATGTTCAAATCTCTGTGCCGTGATCTCTTATTAGAGGCTCTTTGGAGAGGAAGGAAGTGACGAGAACATCCCTCACCTCTATTTGGTTGACATCCAAGATCAGATCGCTCACGGAAGGAAGTGTCCGAACCACAAGACAGCTGCCATACTCACAACTTATTCTGCCTACTTACACCCAATTGTTCCTCTTTAACTTAACACTCATCATTGTGTTTCCACCCTAACAGGTCTTCCCTTCTGAGCAAATGGAAATTAATTAGAAACCTGGAAAACATGAGTATACAAAAGAAAAAGAAGACTTCCCAAATCTAGACAGGGGAAGGGAGAAAAAATTCTTTGGATATGGGTTAGAAAGAGGTTTAGCTCGAGGAGGAAAAAAACAAAAACCTCCAGAACAAATCATGTCTCATTAAATAGTACTGTGTGACTATAGTCCACCTGATCTCTAAAAGCTATATTTAGGTATATAAAACATAGTTGGACCATAAGTTTATAATGGAGGCAAAACTATGCCTATACTTTACAAAATAGTCAAGTAGGCATTACAGTTTTTAAAAAAGTAATTATTTAGGGATTAGTTGAAAATATAGACGATCAATGTTCATTCTCTCATGGAAAAGTGGTTAAAGGATATGAAGAAGCATTCTCAAAAGAAGATTTTCAGACATGTGAAAGAACACTCCAAATCACTAATGATAAATGAAACGAAAATCAAAACAACTTTGAAGCTCCTGTCACTCAGCAAATTGGCAAAGATGGCAAAAGATGGGAAGAGTTGACACTAGAAGAGCTGTGGAGAGACAGCAACATCACCACTTTGTTGATGGAGCTGTGGATTGCTCCTGTCACTCTTAAAAGCAATTTGCAGTGCCATTCTCAACATTACTTTCTAGATAGGTGGATTTCTCTTTTTGTTTTTGGGCTAGGTTCTGGAGTCTTGCATTCTTGCAGGGGGTGTCCTTCCCAAACCCCAGGGGTATCCTGCCTGCCCGATATAACATTGTGGTGCCCAGAAGAAAGAGGGAAACCCCAGGGATATACATGACCCCCAAAACAATTTCAGCTCATTTCTGTAGCATAACAAATGTGTAACTGATAGGAGGGAGAGTAAAGAGGAATTGATCTTTGATCAACATCTCATCCCATTCATCTTGTTCTCATTTAAAGAGAAAATTTAACTGAGCATCTTCTGGTATATCCCAATCTGGATCTCTCTGATTTCTATTTACTCTCCACTTGGATAAAAGGGTTTACTAAGTATTCACTATTTATAACAGACTTTCCCATAACAAAAGTTTGGCAGTAGGGCAACAAACTGATGAATGTGACTTTAGACTAATCCTCCCCCATAATATAAAGTTGCTGAATTTTTTAAAAATCATCTTCCTTATTAAATTTTCCTTCAGTATTCCATAATTACTGGTAAAGAAATTTCCTCAAAGCATTCAAGAAATCAATAAAGTGAGGCCATAGCAACAAGAGCTGCAAAACCAGAGATAGTCTTATAGACCTCTATTCATTTCCTTGTCTTTCTATAGGCCTGTTTTAGGTATCTGAGTTTCCTGAGGAAGTATACTATATAGTAATGATGTACTGCTATAATAAACTGTATTCTGTTGATGTGGAATCTAAGAGAACCCCAAGTTTAGTCAGCTTGAAAGATGGAGACCCCAAAGCTTGCCCTTTGTTTGCTGAGAATCCACCCTGAAGGGAATTTTAGATTAGCAGTTTCAGATTGAATAATAGACCTTAAAATATTTCATGGACTTAGCTAGGTGGAGTTAACAGATTTTAATCAAATGCCAAGTCTTTTGGTCCCAGTAGCTTTTCCCACAGCATCAGAGATCCTTTCCCAAGAAGACCCATAGGAGTGCAGGGGCCACCCTCTTAGAATCCATTGTAAGTAACCTATTTCCTGACACCCTAGCCTCTAGTTATGGTTTCTTTCAAGAGCCTGTCAGTGTAGTTTGAGCTCTCCCATTTCCTTGTGACCATGGTAATGTCAATCAATCATATTTCCCAATCCCTAAGTCCCCCAAATAATATATAAGTCCCCCAATTTCTTTTCTCCTTCAGTGTTGTCATCTAGTGCCATGGCACTCCCAGAGGTCAATGACCAGAGTAACCAGAGCCTCTGGACTCTGTGTGGGTTTGTAGAGTGCAGCTCTATGTGGAAGCCTGAGAGGAAAGCACTGAACCCCTTTCCTTAATTAAAGAATGATTCTTCTGACTATTTAATAGTTCTGTGTTTTTAAAGTTTTACAATTCTAATGCCCTGAACTATGCTATACTACATTCTTATATTGCATGGCATTGGTGTTATGGGCAGGAAAGGATACCTTTGGGATTCGGGAAGGATACCTTTTGCAGGAATGCAGGACTCCAGGGCTTGGCTTGAAAACCAGGAGAGAAATTTATTGGTTTGGGGAGTGGTGTTGGGAATGGCCGGGAGGATGGCGGGGTGGAGCAGCGAGATGGGGAGCAGTTCCTGGGAGGGCAGCATGGGTGGAGGGGCTGTTCCTCCATGGGGACAGCATGGATGGAGGGGCTGTCCCTGCCGGGGGACATCAGTTCTGGGGATTTTGTGCTTTTTACAGCAGATGCTGTGTCCTGGTGTGGGCGTGACCTGTGGAGTGTTGGTCCCTCGGGCATCTGGTGGGGTGGGGTGGTCATCTGACTGGGGTCTGCCTGGAGGCATGGAGATTCATCCCTTTGTCCATCTTAAATCTAGAGGACAATTAGGGAGGGACATCTCGGGACCTTAGTGGGGTCATTGGGAGTTTCTAGGTTCAGAGTCACAAGGGAGCAGGGGAGTTTCCCTGATAATAGTTCACCTGGGCTTCTGGGGCTACAGTGCCCATGTCAAAAGCTCCAGCAAAATCTAGCAGAATGTGAGGACTTTGCTGTCAGTCCTAGACAGATGGTATCCCACATCACTGATCATTGGGACTGAGAACTTCCCATCCCCAGAGACCCAAGGTTCCCCACCCCTTAGGGCTATCCAATCAACTGGACACAAGTACCCCACTTTGACTATTAGAGGCAATCCAGATCACCTCATCTCAGACCACTACTCTATAAAAGATGGTCCCCTTCTCCACCTAGGTGGAGACCCCTAGCCATGAATAGGTTTCTGACTCCCCTCTTGCTCTCCTCCCCCTCCCACCTCCACTGCCACCTTCACTGTCCTTTCTCCTCTGCCTGCTCTTTTTCCTCCAATAAAGCTTTGCTGCATTACTCAAAAAAAAAAAAAAGCAATTTGCAGTATGCTAATATGTGTGTATTTTTCTTTGGATGGGGTAGGTACTGAGAATGGCTTGGCAGAAAGCCTGTATCATCATGGGCAGCGTGTTCTCTTGATGCAATCCCATATGTGCTTCAACACACACACACACAGGTATTGTTTCCGGAGTCTTTCAATTATCTGCTGAGCTAAAAGTGAGAATCCTTCCACCAGGCACCAACAGGATGATTAGATCCTCTTTTCAACCTGGTTCATTATTTAAAGTAAAAGTTTGGCTAAGAATCCCCAGTGCTTATAAAGGCTAGACTAAGAAAGTAACTAAATGTACCTTGTAATTAAATGTTATATAATGTCCTTTGACTTGTAGGTTCTAATGCCTGATATAAATCCCAAAGAGAGCAAAGACACAATGGAAGATTCCAAATAATGCTAGATAGTTAGAACATGCCTTATTGTGGAAACAAAGAACTAAAAACAATGTAGACATCCATAGAAGGGAGAATAGCTTTAAAAAGTGCATTGCATGAATATGATGGAAGCAAAAAATTCAGAGAAGCATCGGAAGACTTAAATGAAGTGTTGCAGAGGGAAGTAAACAAAACTAGGAATGTAATATACATGATGACTTTAATATTGCAAATAGAAAAAACGACACTACCAATATCATAGAAACTGGATGCTGTGCAATGACAGACAACATGGAAATGGAAAGAGAAAAAAGAAAAATAACAAAATGGAAATTGAACATCATATAATGATTAAACTTGGCCCCAAAGAAGAGATGAGAAGATGTCTCTTTTTAGATAAAAAGAGATTTAAAAGCCCTCTTTTCTTTTCTTTCCAGAGGTTGAATTTTGTGGGCATGGAACACTGTATATACTATTATACTCAGTTGATACATTTGTAGTTTTGCCTAGTTTCTTTTTTTCCTTCACTTTAAAAAGAAATTCTTTGTTACAAATGCAACCAGTTGCCTCTTGGCTTGCTAGTGTAGACTAAAGGACTAAGAATGTTGGACAACCTGGGACAACCAAGCACACTTTCACCTGGATGTCTCAGAAATACTGATGGGAGTTGAGAATTGCAAGAAAATGGATAGAATAATCCATCCTTCCTCTTCAAGTGCAGGGTGGGGGTGGAGCATCAAAGGATTATGCCTTGGCATTGAGCATCCTTTTCTACTTTCTGTAGTCCTTCCACATTATGGCTCTTATAGGTTTTAATTCTTTCTTTATCTGAAAACTGCCTATTCATGTCCCTTGACCATTTGTCAACTGGGGAATGGCTTGATTTTTTTGTACAATTGACTTAGCTCCTTATAAATTTTGTCCTTTGTCAGAGGTTTTTGTTATAAATCTTTTTCCCCAATTTGTTGCTTCCCTTCTAATTTTGGTTGCATTGGTTTTGTTTGTACAAAACCTTTTTAATTTAATGTAATCAAAATTATTCATTTTACATTTTGTAATGTTTTCTGTCTCTTGCATGGTCTTAAATTCTTTCCTTTCCCATAGATCTGACAGGCATGCTATTCTATGTTCACCTAATTTACTTATAATTTCCCTTTATATTTGTTATTTGTCCATTCTAAAATTTTCTTGGTATGGGGGGGTTAATTCTTAATAATTATTGGGTGAGATGGAAAGACTACTGAGAGATGACTGGGAAAGCTGTTGAGGAACATATACACTGTGCTTCCCACAATTTCCTTTCCTTTTCCTCTTTTCCAGGCAAAAGAGCAGTCCTCTTTGAACTGTCTTTTGTTAGTTTTCCATTGAAGAGCAGAGCTAAGAAGAGAAGCTCATTCTGTTTCCTACCAATTGCATCTCTGGTCAGTTGGTAATCAAAACAAACTGTCCCCTCATTGTTTATTGTCCTTTTGTTGCTTATCCATTTAATCTCTTTGATATAAAAGGGGAAAATGGTGACTACCTATCCTGACATATGTGGTTTATCATGGAACAGAAAGATCTTCCTTGATGTAGTGTATCTTTGCCACTCAAAGAGAGACATTTTACTCCTCTCATAGAGTGCTGAGGTAGGAGATTAGAGGTTTTGTCCTTGACTCTTAAGAAATGGGAGACAGGATAAAAGACTGTCTGCCCTTTAATCCAGCCATATCACTGCTGGGTTTGTACCCCAAAGAGATAATAAGGAAAAAGACACGTACAAGAATATTCATAGCTGAGCTCTTTGTGGTAGCCAAAAATTGGAAAATGAGGGGATGCCCTTCAATTGGAGAATGGCTAAACAAATTGTGGTATATGTTAGTGATGGAAAACTATTGTGCTAAAAGGAATAATAAAGTGGAGGAATTCCATGGTGACTGGAACGACCTCCAGGAAGTGATGCAGAGTGAGAGGAGCAGAACCAGGAGAACATTGTACACAGAGTTCAATCGAACGTAATGGACTTCTCCAGTAATGGCTTTACAATGTCCCTGAACAACCTGCAGCGATCTAGGAGAAAAAAAAAACTATCCTCAAGCAGAGGACAAACTGAGGGAGTAAAAACACCGAGGAAAAGCAACTGCTTGACTACAGAAGTTGAGGGGACATGATCAAGGAGAGACGCTAAATGAGCACCCTAATGCAAATACCAACAACAAGGAAATGGGTTCAGAGCAAGGACACATGTGATACCCAGATGAATCACGTGTCGGCTAGGGAAGGGGGGGGAGGTTTGGGGGGAAGGAAAAGAAAATGATCTGTTACCAATGAACAATGTATGAAAATGACCAAATAAAATAATGTTTTTTTAAAAAAAAAAAGAAATGGGAGACAGGGGGCAGCTGGGTAGCTCAGTGGATTGAGAGTCAGGCCTAGAGACAGGAGGTCCTGGGTTCAAATCTGGCCTCAGACACTTCCTAGCTGTGTGACCCTGGGCATGTCACTTAACCCCCAAAAGCCTTGGAGCCAATACACAGCATTGATTCTGAGACAGAAGGTAAGGGTTTAAAAAAAAAAAAGAAAGGGGAGACAAAATTTCTACTCACTCTGGTTTTTTAATTGGAAATGTTTGGAAATGCTCCTTTTTATTAAAGATCATAAGCAAAGGTGGAGTGGGGAGGGAGGGAGACAGCCAGACAGACAGTTAGAGTAAAGAACAGAGACAGATGTAGAGAAAGACACCCAAAGAGAAGGAATAAAGGAAAGCCATCTCCCTAGCTAAACTAGGGGTTCTTAACTTAGGGTCTGTGAAGTGATTATTTTTTTAAATTTTGATCACTATTACAATGTAATTTGCTTTTTAAAAAATTGTCTATACCTTTTATTTTGCATATTTAAAACCAAAATTCTGAGGAGGAATACATAGGCTACACCAGACTGCCAAAAGGCAATGATACAAAAAAAAAGGTTAAAAATGTCCACCCTAAGTGACATCTGAGTGGCTCATTGGTTAGAGCACCAGGCCTGGAGATGAATGGTCCTAGGTTCTGTAATAGGGAAGGTTTAGTAAGGGATAATTAAGGGTTCAGAACTAAATAGATATATAAAATAACAGGTTTCTTCATCTAAAGGGTGAAGGGAAAAAGGGAATTGGGGAATAACTAAATCTTAACCCAAACAGAGATAAACACCCTTACAACTTATATAATTATTCTAACTAAATTCTTAAAGTCATAATTAAGGTTAGTAGGAACAGGACCATGGCCAAAGAATCTCACAACACCGGAGTCCTCTTTGATTCAAGTAGTAATCCCAGAAGTAAGTCACCAGCATTGTTGAAATCCACTGTGTAGCAGCAGCAGGCAGGAACAGGGATAATATCAAGAAAGCCAAAGAAGAGGGAATCACTGGCTCTGTAGGTCCACCCCAGAAATACCAAACAGAAACCCTCTGGGCTTTCCTGATGGCTAGAGGAAAACAGCAGCCCATCCCTCTTTCCAGAGTTCACCAATTGTGTCCAGCAACTGCTTATTTGTTTAGTTCCCCAGATCTTGAGAGTTCTGGGTAGAATGTTGGTTTGCTAGATCTCTCATTGTCTGCTGGCTCCTGCTAAAATCCCTTACTACACTTCAAATGTGACCTCAAACACTTTCAAGCTGTGTGATCCTAGGCAAGTCACTCACTCCCAATTGCCTAGCCTTTGCCATTCTTCTGCCTTGGAACCAATACTCAATACCCAAGTCAGAAGGTAAGGGTTAAAAAAAAAATCCCCATCCTCAGCTAGTAAAAGAAACCATTGAGGCCATATATATGTATGATTACATCTGAGACCATTATTATATATGAGTGACATCAAAACCAAGGGAAAGAAAGATATATCTGGAAATGAATGTGGTACAAAAACCAAAATAAATTACCACTCACCATCTCCTAACTCCATGCCCTAAAAAAAAATAAGGAAATAAAGATGATTTCAGAAAAAGCTGGAAAGATCTGCAGGAACTGATGCAGAGTGAAATAAGCAGAACTGAAAGGACATCGTACATAGTAACAGTAATATTGGATGATGATTACTTGTTAAAATGTACTACTCTCAGCAATGCAATGATCTGGAACAATCCTGAAAGATTTATGATGGGGAATGAGATCTGCCTCCAGAGGAAGAATGGTAGGAGTCCTCTTTCACATCAGTGTACTTATGGTTTTATTTAGAGGTTTTGATTATGTATGAGTTTGCTCTTATAACAATGACCAATAAGACCAAAGTGCATTTTGCATGATGATAAAAAAATGGGGGGAAAAAGAACACCATTAAAGAACTAAAGACGAATAATTAAAAAAAAAAAGCAAATACATAAAAAAGTAATTATGCTTCCTTGTCAAATTTTACCTTATTATCTTCCCAACTATAGACAAGTTAATTTCTCTCACCCTATTTGCTCCCCTGTAAAATGGGGGAAAGAATATCTATAGTATCTAGCTCTAAATAGAGTTCTTGTGGTTAGGTGAAATGGATCAATTCAGAAAATGTCTTTTAAGCATTTTACTCTGTGCTAGGTAGGGCAGAGGGGCACAACTGAGGCTGCAGATGAGAATGTCAGGACTCTGTCCCAGCCTAGTTTAAAGTCAAACAGATATTTAAGTCAGTTCTTCTATGTCTTCAGATCTGGGGGGCCAGGATTGGGATGGAAGGGTAGAGAAAGTGAATAGCTGATGACATTTCAAGACGTTTACAATGTCTTGTCTAGGGGGTTCAAGTTTTTTCTTCTCGTTTTCTTTTGCTGGTGTTAAGGCCCTGGACAAAATGGCAGAGTCCTTGGCAACCATACTCCCCTCTCTCAGGGCCTTCTTTCTGTCTGGGTGGATTTTTACCATTCCCTACCCAGGTGCTAGCTTGCTTGAAGACCCATACCTTTAGTGACTTTTGAGATCTGCCTCAGTGAGAGAGACCAGAAGTCAAACTCCCCTGATTCCCTAACTAGGTGAGGACAGGGATAGTCTGTTTTCCTTTGTTTTCTCAGCACTGAATGTTACCTTTCATAGAAAAAGCATTAAATGTTTGTTAGTGATCCAAATAGCATCTGATACGTTTCCTGTTAGACTAAGAATCTACCCACTCCCATCACTCCTATTTGCCACTTCCCTCTCTTCTTCCTCTGCTTTAATTAACCAAATAACCAAGGAGGTTGATTAAAGTCCAAATCTGAAGAGTCTAAGTACACCATTAGAACTCTAGAGCTGATTTAGCTTCTTGGTACTTGGATTCCCCAAGCACTATGGCTAGCAGACTCCTACCTTCCATCCCTCTAAACTCTGTAATTCAGAAAGCTTTGTGATTTGGTAAAACTCTCAGGTTCAAATCCCAATTCTGCCTCTTGCCACTTATATAAGCTTGAACAAATCAGTCCTTCAACATGTTTTTATTTCTTGCCTGATAATAAAGATTTTGAAAAAGAGCATTTACAGAGAACAATAGAACACTCTATATTATTACTTTATATTATTATTATTAAAAATTCTTACCATCTGTCTTGGAATCAATACTATGTATTGATTCTAAGGCAGAAGAGTAGTAAGAACTAGGCATTGAGGGTTAAGTAATTTGCCCAGGATCACATAGCTAGGAAGTGTCTGAAGTCAAATTTGAACCCAGGACCTCATCGTCAGATCTATTGCTCTACCCACTGAACCACCCAGATGTCCCCATTTTATTCAATGCTCACAACAACCCTATGAGAGAGGTGCTGTTTATTATTATTATTATTATCTCTATTTTAGAAATGAGGAAACAGCCTATGTGAGATTACATGATTTGACCAAAATCTCATAGATAGTAAATTAAGTGTTCGAGACAGGATTTGAAGTCATTAGTTCCTGACAATGTCTAGAAATCTATCCAGAAGTACAAAAGTGAAACAGTTCATGCTCTTACAATTTAGCTGAAGAGACATGCTTTTATTTTATTTTTTTATTTTTTACATATTCAAGTATATTTTATTGAAGGCAATAAATAGCCTGCTTGTCCAGATCCCAAGGTAATGGAGAATGCTGGGATATGACTGAGATAGATGTTCCTTCTAGGACTATGATGAGTCTTTATGGCTCACTTCTAGACATCTGTGAAAGGTATTTATGAGTGAATCTTCAGCAGCAGTGGCCTTTGGCATCAGTGACCTCTAAGAGTTGTATTTCTTTCATTGGCACAATGTATTTTTTTTTAGTTTTTAAACATTATTTTATTTGGTCATTTTCATACATTCTTCATTGGAAACAAAGATCATTTTCTTTTCCTACCCCTCCCCCTGGAACCCCACCGCAAGCCGACGCATGATTCCACTGGGTATCACATGTGTCCTTATTCTGAACCCATTTCCTTGTTGTTGGTATTTGCATTAGAGTGTTCATTTAGAGTCTCTACTCAATCATATCCCCTCCATCCCTGTAGTCAAGCAGTTGCTTTTCCTTGGTGTTTTTATTCCCATAATTTGTCCTCTGCTTGTGGATAGTATTTTTTCTCATAGATCCCTGCAGATTGTTCAGGGACATTGCATTGCCATTAATGAAGAAGTCCATTACGTTCAATTGTTCCACAGTGTCTCAGTCTCTGTGTAAAATGTTTTCCTGGTTCTGCTCCTTTTGCTCTGCATCACTTCCTGGAGGTTGTTCCAGTCTCCATGGAATTCCTCTACTTTATTATTCCTTTTAGCACAATAGTATTCCATCACCAACATATACCACAATTTGTTCAGCCATTCTCCAATTGAAGGGCATTCCCTCATTTTCCAATTTTTGGCCACCACAAGGAACACAGCTATGAATATTCTTGTACAAGTCTTTTTCCTTATTATCTCTTTGGGGTACAAACCCAGCAGTGCTATGGCTGGATCAAAGGGCAGACAGTCTTTTATCGCCCTTTGGGCATAGTTCCAAATTGCCCTCCAGAATGGTTGGATCAATTCACAAGTCCACCAGCAATGAATTAATGTCCTTACTTTGCCGCATCCCCTCCAGCATTCATTACTTTCCTTTGCTGTCATGTTAGACAATCTGCTAGATGTGAGGTGATACCTCAGAGTTGTTTTGATTCACATCTCTCTGATTATAAGAGATTTAGAACATTTTTTCATGTGCTTATTAATAGTTTTGATTTCTTTGGCTGAAAACTACCTATTCATGTCCCTTGCCCATTTTTCAATTGGAGAATGGCTTGATTTTTTGTACAATTGGTTTAGCTCTTTATAAATTTGAGTTATTAGACCTTTGTCAGAGGTTTTTGTTATGAAGATTGTTTCCCAATTTGTTGCTTCCCTTCTAATTTTAGTTACATTGGTTTTGTTTGTATAAAAACTTTTTAATTTGATGCAGTCAACATTATTTATTTTACATTTTGTGACTCTAAGTCTTGCTTGGTTTTAGAATCTTTCCCTTTCCAAAGGTCTGATATGTATACCATTCTGTGTTCACCTAATTTACTTATAGTTTCCTTCTTTATATTCAAGTCATTCACCCATTCTGAGTTTATCTTGGTGTAGAGTGTGAGGTGTTGATTCAAACCTAATCTCTCCCACACTGTCTTCCAATTTTCCCAGCAGTTTTTATCAAATAGTGGATTTTTGTCCCAAAAGCTGGGATCTTTGGGTTTGTCATAGACTGTCTTGCTGAGGTCATTTACCCCAAGTCTATTCCACTGATCCTCCTTTCTGTCTCTTAGCCAGTACCAAATTATTTTGATGACCACTGCTTTGTAATATAGTTTGAGGTCTGGGACTGCAAGGCCACCTTCCTTTGTATTTTTTTTTCATTATTTCCCTGGATATCCTTGATCCGTTGTTCTTCCAAATGAACTTTGTTATGGTTTTCTCTAATTCAGTATAAAAGTTTTTTGGAAGTTCAATGGGTATGGCACTAAATAGATAAATTTGGGTAGGATGGTCATTTTTATTATATTGGCTCGTCCTACCCATGAGCAATCAATGTTTTTCCAAATGTTTAGATCTAGTTTTAATTGTGTGGAGAGTGTTTTATAGTTGTGTTCATATAGTTCATATAGTATTTGTCTCAGTAGATAGATTCCTAAGTATTTTATATTGTCTCGGGTGACTTTAAATGGAATTTCTCTTTCTAATTCTTGCTGCTGAACTGGGTTGGAGATATATAGAAATGCTGATGACTTATGTGGGTTTATTTTGTATCCTGCAACTTTGCTAAAGTTGTTGATTATTTTGACTAGCTTTTTGGTTGATTCTATAGGATTCTTTAAGTAAATCATCATATCACCCACAAAGAGTGACAGCTTGGTCTCCTCGTTGCCAATTTTAATACCTTCAATTTCTTTTTCTTCTCTAATTGCTACTGCTACTGTTTCTAGTACAATATTAAATAATAAAGGTGATAATGGCCATCCTCGTTTTACTCCTGATCTTATTGGGAAGGCTTTGAGTTTATCCCCATTGCAGATGATGTTTGCTGATGGTTTAAGATATATACTGGTTATTATTTTTAGGAATGACCCTTCTATTCCTATACTTTCCTAGCATTTTCAATAGGAATGGGTGTTGTATTTTATCAAAGGCTTTTTCTGCATCTATTGAGATAATCATGTGATTTTTGTTGGTTTGCTTGTTAATATGGTCAATTATGTGGGTGGTTTTCCTAATATTGAACCAGCCCTGCATCCCTGGAATAAATCCGACTTGATCATGGTGAATGACCTTTCTGATCCCTTGCTGGAGTCTTTTTGCTAGTATCTTATTTAAGATTTTTGCATCTATATTCATTAGGGAGATTGGTCTATAGTTTTCTTTCCCTGTTTTTAACCTGCCTGGCTTTGGGATCAGTACCATGTTTGTGTCGTAAAAAGAATTTGGTAGAACCCCTTCTTGGCTTATTCTGTCAAATAGTTTGTATAATACTGGGATTAGTTGTTCTTTGAATGTTTGATAGAATTCATTTGTGAATCCATCTAGATCTGGGGATTTTTTCTTAGGTAGTTCTTTTATGGCTTGTTCAATTTCTTTTTTTGATATGGGGTTGTTTAGGTAATTTATTTCTTCTTCTTTTAGTCTAGGCAATTTATATTTTTGTAACTATTCATCCATATCACCTAGATTGCCATATTTGTTGCCATATAATTGGGCATAGTAGTTTTTAATGATTGCCTTAATTTCCTCTTCGTTAGAGGTGAGGTCTCCCTTTTCATCTTGGATACTGTCAATTTGGTTTTTTTCTTTCCTTTTTTTAATTAGACTGACTAGTACTTTGTCTATTTTATTTGTTTTTTCAAAATACCAGCTTTTAGTCTTATTTATTAAATCAATAGTTCTTTGAGTTTCAATTTTATTGATTTCTCCTTTGATTTTTAGGATCTCTAATTTATTCTTCATCTGAGGATTTTTAATTTGTTCACTTTCTAGTTTTTTAATTTGCACGCCCAATTCATTGATCTCTGCCCTTCTTAATTTGTTTATATATGAACTCAAGGATATAAATTTCCCACTGAGTACTGCTTTGGCTGCATCCCATAGGTTTTGAAAGGATGTCTCACAATTATAATTTTCTTCAATGAAGGTATTGTTTCTATGATTTGTTCTTTAACTAGCTGGTTTTGGAGAATCATATTGTTTAATTTCCAATTAATTTTTGATTTATCTCTCCATGTACCCTTACTAATTATTATTTTCATTGCATTGTGGTCTGTGAAGGTTGCATTTATTATTTCTGCCCTTTTGCACTTGTTTGCAATGTTTTTGTGCCCTAATACATGGTCAATTTTTGTGAATGTACCATGTGCTGCTGAAAAGAAGATGTATTCCTTTTTGTCCCTATTTATTTTTCTCTACATGTCTACTAACTCTAATTTTTCTAAGATTTCATTCACTTCTCTCACCTCTTTCTTATTTATTTTTTGGTTTAATTTATCTAGTTCGGATAGAGGAAGGTTCAGATCTCCCACTAGTATAGTTTTTCTGTCTATTTCATCCTTGAGCTCCTCTAGTTTCTCCTTTAGAAATTTGGATGCTATGCCATTTTGTGCATACATATTGAGTACAGATATTTCCTCATTGTCTATACTACCTTTTATCAGGATGTAATTACCTTCCCTATCTCTTATAACTAGTTTTATTTTTACTTTATCTTTGTCAGATATCATGATTGCGACTCCTGCCTTCTTTTTATCAGTCAATGCCCAATAGATTTGGCTCCATCCTCTTACTTTCACCCTATGCGTATCTACCTTCCTCATGTGTGTTTCCTGCAGACAGCATATGGTAGGGTTTTGGATTCTAATCCACTCTGCTTTTCGCTTGCATTTTATGGATGAGTTCATTCCATTCACATTCAGAGTTATGATTACTAGCTGTGTATTTCCCAGCATTTTGATTTCTACTCCCGGTCCTGCCTTTTCTTCTTTCACTATTTCCTTCTGCACCAATGTTTGTTTATAATCAGTCCCCCTAGTTCCCACCCTTATTTTACTTCCCTTTCTACCCCTCTCTCTTCTTATTCCCCCCCTTATTTTTTCCCCTGTAGTCTTTTTAAAAATTTCCCCCAACCCTCTCCCTCCCTTGTACTGCTTCCTTCCCCACCAGTCTGTTTTTTACCCTTCTACTCCCCTATAGGGTGCATTCTCTGCCCCAATGAATTGAATTGTTCTTCCCTCTTTGGGTCAGTTTCAAAGCATGTAAGAGTTGAGTATTTTCTATCTCCAACCTCTTTACCCTTCCAGTGTATCAATGTTCTCCCCCCTCCTGCCATGAGCTTCTTTGTGACATATAAATTTACCTCCATTTGTTTCTTTTCCCATTTCTTTTAGTATTAACCTCCTTTTTTTTTAGCTCTGGTTGTGTGTATATATATATATATACACACACATATATATGTATGTATGTGTATATACACACACATGTATATGTATTTATGCATGCATATATCTATATACCTATTTATGTCTTGTCCTTTCATCCTATACAGTTTGTCACTGTTCCCTCTAAGTGTAATTCTTCTAGCTGCCCAGGTGATAGCAACAGTTTTTAAGAGTTACCAATGATCTCTTTTCTTATAGGGATACATATCATTTTAACTTATTGAGTCTCTTAAAAATTTTTTTGTTGTTGTTTTGTTTTGTTTTTCTTTCCCCCCTCTTTTTAAATTACCTTTTGATGATTCTCTTGAGTTCTGTGCTTGGACATCAAATTTTCTGTTTAGGTCTGGTCTTTTCATTACAAATGATTGGAATTCTTCTATTGTGTTGAATGACCATACTTTCCACTGTAAGAATATAGTCAGTTTTGATGGGTATTTGATTCTTGGTTGTAGACCTAGTTCCCTTGCTTTCTGGAATATCATATTCCATGCCTTTCGGTCCTTCAGTGTGGATGCAGCCAGATCTTGTCTTATCTTCACTGTGTTTCTGTGGTATCTGAATGGCTTCTTCTTGGCAGCTTGTAATATCTTTTCTTTGGTCTGATAGTTTTTGAATTTGGCTATAACATTCCTGGGTGTTGTCAGTTGGGGACTGTAAAGATTAAAATTTAGGGGAGACTGGGGAGACTGAGGCATCTGAAATTAGTTTCTCTCTGCAAGGAGTATTATATTTTTTAGAGGTTTATTGAAGATTAAGGATTAAAGAAAATACAGGATAAGAAACACGTGTCCAGGCCATAGAGTCTCTTAGACACAACCTCACCTACATTATGAAAAAAAGCCACGCCTGCCCCAAAGCCAAAGTCCAAGAGATGGAGAGCCCCCTCAAAAGCCTTTGAATCAGCTTAAAATACCTTCTCAATATCGGCCCAGGTGAGATTACAAGGCATTCTGGGGAAGTGGAGCAAAGGCTCATGGGGATTGTAGTCCTGTATTTGAGTCTATTTTTTACAGGATTAAATACAGGAGGTGATCTGTGGATTCTTTCAATCTCCACTTTCCCCTCTTGTTCTAGGATATCGGGACAGTCTTCCTGAATAATTTCCTGTAGTATTATGTCCAGGCTTTTTCTTTTGTCATGGTCTTCTGGTAGACCAATGATTCTCAAATTGTCTCTTCTTGAATGATTTTCTAAATCGTCTTGTTTTGTGAATGAGATGCTTCATATTTTCCTCAATTTTTTCATTCTTTTCATTTTGTTTTATAGTGTCCTGCTACCTTGTGAGGTCACTTAATTCCAGTTGTTGTATTCTGGTTCTTAAAGACTGGATTTCATCCCTGGTTTTTTGTTCATCGTTTTCCTTCTGGTCTGATTTTCTTTGAAGGTCATCTTTCATCCTCTTTACCTCATCTTTAATCTCCTTTGCCTCATCTTTCATCTCCTTTGCCTCATTTTCCAGCTGGTTGATTTTGGCTTTCAAGACACTATTTTCTTGTTTTAGTTCAAGTGCCTCTGTTTCCAGATGACTTATCTTAATTTTTAAGTTCTTCTTCCAATTGTCTTCAGCCTCTTTTAATTGTGTTTTGAGTTCTTCCACAGCCTGTATCCAATTCACTGGGATTTCTGATTTGTCGTTTGCTGATTTCTCCCCCTCTGTTCCGTTTGCTGAGTAGAAGCTGTCTATTGTAATTTCTTTCTTCTTTTTTCTGTTGTTTGCTAAAATTCACCTCTTCTTTATTCCTCGTATTTGTCTGTGTTCTTGCTCCTCTCATTTTTTTGGTTTTGGGGGCTTCTGTCCTCTTGGAGCTTTAACAGGAGATCTATTGGTGTAGTCTCTAGTGGGGGGTTGTTGGGGTTTGAGCTTCCCTGTCCTCTGGAGGCTTTTGATTATATTAAAGTCCAGCAGTCAATGAGGATGGATATGGAGCCTGGGCTTCCCTGAGTTCTAGAGACTTTTGATGGGAATAAATTCAGCTTAGTTGTGCTGGATATGCTCTGAGTACAAAACTTCCTGGAAGGCTGGAGCAAATATGGAGGATCTCCACAGATCTGGCCAGACTGCCAGGTCTATGCTCCCTCTCTAGCTCCTTCCCCGCCAGCTGTATTGGACACTCTCAACTTGGCCGGCCCTGCTCTCAAGGTATGCCCTTCAGACCAGCACCTTTGCCCGCCCAGAAGTTCCTGCTGCCACTGGAATCTCAGTGTTCTGGGTGGGAGGGGGGATGTGTCCTGGGACCTTCCTTCTGTCTTTCCCTTAAACCCCAGTGTTCTTGGATTCTGGCTTGGGGGGGGGGGGCTACCTTTTGAATTAAGTCCAGCAGGAGGGTTCCTTTGCTCTGTCTTGTTAAGTTTGATTTTCAGTCCCCTGGGAGCATTCAGTTTGTGATTGGTTAGGAAGGGTATTCAGAGGTCTGAACTTCTGCTCCTTCTAGGCCACCATCTTTGAGACATGCTTTTATATAAGTAAAACATTTATAAAACTGATGTAAATTAATTGGAGAAAGAGGAAGGCACTAGCAGTCTAGGGAATCAGAAAAGGCTTCTTGAAGGAAGTGATATTTGAGCTGAGCCTTGAAGTAACTAGAGATTTCAAGAGCTAGGAGTGAGGAGAGAGTGAATGTTGGGCACTGGGGATGGCCAGAAAAAAAAGACAGAATTATAGTGTGGCACAAATGAGGTCAGTTTGATTGAACCTTAGTGTACACAAAGGAGGATAATGATATATGATAAGGCTGGGAAAGAGAGTAAGGACCAGGTTTGGAAGGGCTTTAAATACCAAACAGGGATTTGAAGGGACGGAGAGCCATTGTACTTTACTGAATAGGAGAACAACTTAGATCTCAGTTTTCTTATCTGTATGATGAGAGGATGGGATGAGAAGACCCTGAAGGTCCATTTTAGTGCCAATTCTATGATCTGATGATCTCTCCCCATAATCTCAGGCTCACTAGAACCTTTCTGTAGTCCCTATCTTCCTCTGCCCTTCTGTGCCTCTGTGCCTTCTAGAGCAAAGTCCAAGGCTTTTCCCTGGGGCTTCTCTATGCTCTCTTTTGGTGACTAAATCCCATGGATTTACCTTTAGGGAGATGATTCACAGATATATATCAAACCTTCACCTCTTTCCCAAGTTTTAGTTCTGAATTATTAACCCCCTCCTGGATATTTCAAACTGGGTATCTTATAGGGATCTCATACTGAATGGATCTAAAATAGAATTCATCATTTCCCCCTCCAAACCAATTCCTCTTCTGAATAACCCAATTTCTTTTGAGGGCACTACTATCCTCATCACTGAGGTTTGTAGTCTTGGAATTATCTTTCACTCATCCCTCACATCCATTCAAGTTGCCACATTTTAGCAATTCCTTCTCCATGATGTGTCTACTGTCTTTATTCCTTTCCTTCTACTCACAGGGCCATCACTTCAACAACTCTTACGTTAATTATTATAATCGCTTCCTTCTTGGCCATTCTGTCTCAGGTATCTCCATTCTTTTTCCTCTTTCTTTTTCTTAACCTTTACCTTTCATCTTATAAGCAATATTATATATTGGTTTCAAGACAGAAAAGCAGTAAGAGCTAGGCAATGGGGGTTAAGTGTCTTGCCCAGGGTCACATGAGGCCAAATTTAAACCCAGGACCTCCTGTCTGCAGACCTGGCTCTCAATCCACTGAGCCACCTAGGTGCCCCCATCACCCCCATTTCAACAAAGATGCCAGTGATTTTTTTCATGTTTGTATTTTCATGTATTTTTATATCTCATATTTCCCACATGTTCTTTGTTTAAATTCAAATTTATTTGCTTGTTACGTTAAAATATCCAGTTTACACCTTCCCTTCCTTTTCTCCCCCTATTAGAGAAGGCATCATTTGACAAAAGAATATATATGTTTATAATACTAGGTCTTATTTACTTTTATTTATCCTTTCTTCCTCTGGAGGTAGACATACACAAGTCATTCTTCAAAAATATTTCTGTTGCTATATATAATGTTCTCTTGCTTCTGCTCATTTCATTCTTCATTATTTCATGTATTTCTTTCCATGTTTTTCCAAAATTAACCTGCTTATTATTTCTAACAGAGCAATAGTATGTCATCACAATCACATGCTACAATTTGTTTAGCCATTCCTCAACTGATGGCATCCCTTCAATTTCTGGTTCTTTGCCACCACAAAGAAAGATGCTATCAATGTTTTAGAACACATAGGTTCTTTTTTTCCCCTGATCACCTTAGGAAATAAATGTAGGAGAAATTTAGGTTCAAGCAATAGTCCCATTGGTTTGAAGACTTCCATGTTAAGAAGGCTGTTGCATAGAAGCAGGATGCTTCCTCTCCTCACCACCGACTGATGCAGACTACCTCAAAAGGCCAAAAAAACTAAATTCAGATTAATAAAGGGACTCCACTGTAGGGCACAGAACTGAAGGTACATAGGATTTGGGCATTTCCATGCTATAAAGGGGTGAAATACCTCCCACCAAAATGCAAGTTGATCAACCCTCCCCCACCCCATCTACAAATCCAGAGTCAGAGTGAGGGAGTGAGGGGCAACTCTAGGTCCTTGGGAGCTAAATAAGATCACCAGGTATTTACCCCTGAGAGCAGTGAGACTTGAAACTCCAGGAGGCTAAAGAGTGCAGACCTTGGGCATGGAGATAGAGCAGAGAGGAGCTGCATACAGGAGAAGCCACGGAGACTCGAGAGATAGTCTCAAGCAAAAACCACACTTCTTAGTTCCATACACAGAGAGCCTGCCCTCCTCACTCAGATTTCTGACTGGAAAGGGAAGGAAAAACAAGCATTATGATGGCCAACAATGCCCAGGAAATACAACCTCCAACCACCAAGAAGAATAAGAGAAAAGCATTGATCCTGGATAATTTTTATGGACCAAAAAAAGATCTAGACTACAGAGGAAACAGCAGAAGACAACAAACAAGTAAACACATCCAAACCTCTCCCCCCACCCCTCAAAAAAGGAAATTGCTCACAAGCTCTTGGATGATTTTAAATCTGAGATTATGAGGAAGATGAAAGTATTTTGGCAAGAAAAGTGAGAAATAGTTCAAAAAGAAAATAATGGTTTAAAAGACAGGAACTCCAAATTGGAGAAAGAAGCCCAGAAATCAAATGAAAAGATAAATAAACTGGGAGACCAAAATTAAACAGTTCGAAGCCATGAAAAGCAAGATAGACCAAACCAAAAAGGAAAATCAAAAGATTATAGCGGAAAACCAGTCTTTAAAAATCAGAACTGGGCAGTTAGAAGCCAATGATCTTGCAAAACAGCAAGAATTAATACTGACAAAATAGAAGGATACATGAAATATCTCACTGACAGAATGACTAACCACAAAAACTGGCCTAGAAGAGACAATTGAGAATCATTAGTCTACCTGAAAACCCAGAAATAAACAGAAACCTTGACATCATACTACAAGAAATTATCCAAGAAAACTGTCCTGATATTCTTGAACAAGAGGGCAAAATAGACATTGAAAGAGTCCATAGATCACCCTCTACACTAAATCCTCAAAAGGAAATAAATGTGATAGTGGTATTGCTAAGTCAAAAGGTATATTGAGATTTAAATTTTTTTTTTAGATTCCTGACTTTCTGTCTTAGGATCAATATTAATTTTTAGTTGCAAGGCAGCAATGGTAAGGGCTAGGCAGGGGTTAAGGGATTTTCCCAGGGTTACACAGCTAGGAAGTATCTGAGGCCACATTTGAACCCAGGACCTACCATCTCTAAGCTTGGCTCTCCAGTGAGACTCCTAGCTACCCCTATAGAGTTTCATAAGTCTTTTGAGCATAATTACAGATTACTTTCTGAAATGGATGAATCAGTTCACAGTTCCAACTGTTCCAATTCACCAACAGTGTATTAGTGTCCCTACTTTTGTAAATCCTTTCCAACATTTACCATTCTGCCCTTTTATCATTTCAGTCAATCTGATGGGTATAAGACAATGTGTCAGTTATTTTGATTTGCATTTCTTGAATCAATGATTTGGAACATTTTTCATATATATATATATATATATATATATATATAAATATATATATAGTAAGAGTTAAAATAATTGAGGCCATAAACTGTAGGATTATAAGAGTGGATGAGTAAATTGTGACCGCAGAAAATATGTTTTCAAGACAGTGTCTTGTTTTAAATCAAATATAAGGTGGTCACCAGGGGAATATTCCCAATTATGAAATATACCCAAGTCAACTGGGTTTTATAGAGATTTTAATTAATACAAATGTGAAATTAAGAAAATGAGAGAGAATAAGAAAGGAATAAGTAAGTAAGTCTTAAGACCTGAGTCTTAAGAGAGAGATCAGTCAGTCTTTAATCACTCACCACAAGATCTCTTCAGGCAAGAATATAGACACCAGTTCAGCCAGCCATCCTTCTCCAGAGAGGGATTCTTCTGACTGTCCTGAGACTCAGCTTTTTCTCTCCTTATAAAGGGAATTTTCTCCTATGTCACCTCCCCTAAGTTCTCCCATCTACCAATCACAATAGACGTTTTTAAAAGGACAGACCATTCTTAGTTCACACCTAAGAAGGCTTTAAATTTTTGATTAAGTTCACACCAGAAAACTTCTGAGTAAGTTTTTTACCTCTTTGCTACTTGTAAGTTCACAAGTTGCCTGACCTTTATAGGTACTTAGCACTCCTTTTGTATTAGTCCTAAAATAGGCATAGCTTAAGAATTTTTGTCCCACTATAAGTATGGGTTTAAGTACTTTTCATTGTTCAGAAAAGAGTTTACAATTTTATATTCCCCTAAGGCATGCTTAAGTATGGTGAAGTAGAGTTCTCACATTCCTGATCTAAGTTCCTTCATTGTTTAAAGTGGGGAATGGTCTTAACCCAACCTTATGAAGTAGGGTCTGGGAAATTTTAAGGTTCACAATCCTAACCTTATTAAGTAGGGTCTGAGAATTTTTAAGGTTCACAATCCCCCCGATGATCATTGGGAGACTAGTCTCCCCATTGATCTTTTAACATAATCTTGTAGTTCTAAATGCACTTCTAACTACAGATATATACAATATTCAATTTTCTAAGAGGAAACTAGAGTAGTGAGGGAGGAAATAGAAAGGAAAGAAAGCAAAACCAATGTTTTGCTAGATGCATTGACAGAAAGCCAAATTAGGGGCAGTCCCTTTTGGCATAAATGTATACATTTACAATAAACATTCAATCAAACTTCAGTTCAATCAACCATATCCAAAGTTCATTCTTGATCTTATTGATGTAGTTAAAATAGTTGGTTATCATAAATTGTAGTGTAGGTTTTCTGCATCTTTCTGCAACAATTCATTCTCTGGATATAGAAGTTTCAAGCTTCTTTCTTGAAGATCTTTTCTTGAACAAAATCAAAATCTTGGATTTTATATATAAAAATACAACCTCTAACAAAAAATCAAAATTCTTGGATTCTTATAAAAGTACAATCTTAAGCAAAAAATCAAAAATTCATGGATTTTAAATTAAAATACAATCCCCCCTGAAGTAGGTGTTAAAAAACATCCAGTTCAATATACATACAGACTCACACACATATGTATATATCTTTGATTTCTTCAGCCAAAAGCTTTCGATTCATATATTTTGACCATTTATCAATTTGGGAATGACTCATATTCTTATATATTTGATAAAGTTCTCTATATATTTGAGATGAGACTTCTGAGAAATTATCTAATAAATTTCCCCCCAACTTATTGCTTTCCTTCTGATCTTGGCTACATTGGTTTGATTTGTACAAAAACCTTTTAATAAATTCAAAATGATCCATTTTGTATTTCATAATGCTATCTATCTCTAATTTATTCATAAAATTTTTCTCCTATCCATAAATCTGATATAAATGTTCCCTATTCTAATTTGCTTAAGATTTTTCCCTTTGGGTCATGTATCCATTTTCATTTTATCTTAGTAAGATATTGGTTTACATCTAGTTTCTGCCATACTACTTTCCAGTTTTCCTGACAATTTTTACCAAATAGTGAATTATTATCCCCAAAACTTGGATCTTTGTTAAACACAAAGTTAATCTTTTGTAATTGTTTGTTGTGTATCTATTCTGGTCTACTGATCTACTTTTCTATTGCTTAGCCAGTACTGTAACTACTGCTTTATAATGTAGTTCAAAATCCTGTATTGCTAAACCTTTCTTTAAAAATTTCTCATTATTTTCTTTGATATAATTGACCTTTTGTTTTTCTAAATAAATTTTATTTTTAAGTTCAATAGAATAGCTTTTTGGTAATTTCATCAGGAAGACACTGAATAAGTAGATTGGTTTAGGTAGGATTGTTATTTTAACTATATTGGTTCTGCCCATCCATGAACAACGAATATTTTTTCCAGTTATTTAATTCTGATTTTACTTGTACAAAAGGTGTTTTATAATTGTGTTCATGTAATTTCTGGGTTTTGGCAGATATAGTCCTAGATATTTTATTATATCTATGATTATTGTAAATGGCTTCTCTTATTATCTTGTCTTGCAGGATATTGTTGGTGACCTATAGAAACACTGATGATTTATGTGGGCTTATTTTGTATCCTGCTACTTTACCAAAATGATTGGTAGTGTAAGGGGTAAATTTTGGGGGTTTTGACTGAATACATACTAGTTGTTGCCAGGGATTAATTCAAATCCCAATAAAATACTCGTCAGTTTGGGAATTTTATGGTGGTTTAATTAATATAGAGGAAAGGAATTAAGAAGAAGAGAGAGAGAAAGGGGTATAATATTTCCCTGGCCTAGCCTAAGCCAAAGGAAGTTCAGAGAACTCAGCCATGAGGCTTCCTCAGAAGATTTAATCTAGCTCGGCTTCCAGCCACAAGGCCTCCTCCGAGATGAAGGGTCTCCTAGGAGGATAGCATTTTAGGAGGTAAAGGAAAACAGGAATCAGCCTAAACACTTGCCCAGGTCACGCAGGGAAGATGGCTCACCTAACCCACGCTACAGAGCTTCTCCCAGTTACCTCACCAGCAAGCTGCAACCAATCAAACTGCCAGGATGCCCAGCATGCTGCCATGAGCCACTCCAGCCAGAGCAAGAGCCACATCTCCTGGAGAACCCAGAGAGAGGAAGAGATGCAAAATATATACTCTTTTTTACATCACTTCCTGTGTCTCACATGTACTAATGGTAGCTTAAGCTTGACTTAGGACAGCTCAGGGGGTCTGTCAATTGTTTCTTATTTGTCACTCGCTAGCACATGTCTGTCACAGGCCATCTTCCTCAACACTTAATCCTTAAGTAGGGGTGTAAACATTCCTGTTTGTTATGATTTTAAAGATTTAATCAGGGTAGAGAAAATATAAAATTCACAGTAGTTTCAACTAATTCTTTAGTTGAATCTCTAAGATTTTCCCCTTATATCACCCTATTATCTGTGAAAAGATAGTTTGATGACCTCGTTGCCCATTCTGATCCCTTCAATTTCTTTTTCTTCTCTTACTGCTATTGAAGTATAGACAACTCTAAGATTATAAATTGTAAGCAATTGTCTGGAGTTTCCCTATGCAGAAGCAGTTAGGTGGTGCAGGAGATGAATGATGGTCTCCTAGTCAGGAAACTGAGCTTAAACCTTGCCTGTCTTAGATACTTAACAGCTCTGTGACTCAGGTAAAATGAAGAGAGAGAAAGACTACATCTCTCACCAGGGGATTCTGAAGAGCAAATGAGACTAGCAGAGTGAAGTGTTAGTTGTTGTTATAACACTAAATGGCAGAGGTGGTTTAAGGAAGGAAGAGAACACATCTGAGCTCGGAAATGGAAGCTGCCTGAACTGGACAGGCCATCCAGGAGAGGACGATGAAAGAGGAGCAGCAAGGCAGTGCAATGAATGGATAGCTGGGCTTGGAATCATGATGACTAATCTTTCCATGTTCAAATCTGACTTCAGACACTTCATTGTGTAACGTTGAGCCAATCAACTTAATTCTGTGTTTCCTCCTCTGGAGAAGAAGCTGGAGAAGGAACTGGCATACAGCTCCAGTGTTTTTGCCAAGAAAAGCCCAGGAGGGGTCAAGAAGAGTCAGACAGGACTGAAATGACTGAACAACAAATGCAAAGGAGACAGGGCGGGAGCCATATTGAGAAAAGGGCATTCATTGCCGGGTGAGGGAGTCTTCTCGTCAGATACAGTCCTGGATCTGGACTCAGAAGAACTTGGTTCTGAATCACACCTCTAATGGTTACTAGCTGGGATGGTCACTTCCCCTGTCAAAACCAGAAGACCTGTAGCGCCAGTAACACAGGGTTGTCTAAAGGAGCCAATTAGATAATATATTTATGGATATGGGCCAGCTGGGTGGTACAGCGAAGAGAGCAGCTGACCCAGAGCCTCGGACACTTACTGTGTGACCCTAGCAAGTCACCTAATCCTTAATTGCCTCCATTCCCCATCTGTAAAATGGGGACACACGGGAGAAGGAAATGACAAAGAACTCCAGTATCTTTGCTCAGAAAACCTCAGGAACCGATTCATGGAGTCATGGAGAGCTGGACATCAGATACCGCATGTGTGAGTGAGGGAGATCGGGTTCTGCCCCTCCCCAGGCTCGGTTGATGTCACGGGACATCACCGCAGATGGTGAGCTCCTAATGCGCTCCCCAAATGACGGTCCTGTTCTGTCTTTATGAAATGGGAACATTCTCTCCGGTGAGTTGTTAGGGAGCGAGCAGGATGGGCCGTGGCCCCAGGGGACCCTGAGATCTGCGGCAGGGGGAGCATTCAGAGCCCCCAAGAGAGAACGAGCCAGTGCCGGTCACTCTATCAGCAGAGCTCAGGGGGTTCCCGATGCAGAATTCACACCATTCGGAGACTGGAGAGTCAGGTCCAGGATATGGGGCGGCAACGCCTGAAGAGAGACCCG
Organism: Monodelphis domestica; assembly: GCF_027887165.1. Lineage (NCBI taxonomy): Eukaryota > Metazoa > Chordata > Mammalia > Didelphimorphia > Didelphidae > Monodelphis > Monodelphis domestica. The sequence goes on from NC_077227.1 coordinate 641,588,025, forward strand.
ATATAGAGCTGCCCTCGAAGGCAGCTATGGGGTGTCCGGGCCGTCGCAAAGAATGAGCCTTGCTCAAGAGAGAGCCAGGCCCGGAGCCGTGCTGCAAAGATAACAACACATTCCTACAGTAGTTAAAGAACGGGCTCCCCCCCACACACCTTTTCTACACTCAGTAAAGGGAACTCAGGTTGGGGGGGGAGGGTGTTCTGTCATGCTCTTCTTCCCCTGTGACCTATAGACTGCGTAGGGGTGGAACAGGAGCAGCACAGTCTATAGCCCAGGGGTCCATGTGTGGCCTGGGGCTGGGTGCCTGAACCAGATTAAAATGCCATTGGGAAATGTTTGAACAAAATAAAAATACAACACCACAGCATGAGGTCCCTGGCCCACAGAAATCCTCCTCTGTTTGACAGCTCCCGTTGTGTTTGAAGACACGGACCTACAAGACTCATGCTCAGATGGTGAGGGACTTTGGGCCACTGTGGGGAACACAAACCCATGTGTGCCACAACCTACGCAGAAGGCTAAGGTCTATGGCGGCTAACACGGCAGGGCCCTGAGATACAGCTATTTAGAGAACAGCCGAATTTGATTTCGTGTAACCCCAACGGTGGGAACTTGGGTTTTTGCTAATGACCTTCCATTGCCGACAAGGAGCAGGTGTGTGTACCCACCGGGCAGGGGCTGTTCTCTACCTGGTGTTTATTTTGAATTATGACAGAGGCAAGTCTGTAGAGGTAGAGGAATTTAATGTGCATAAAGGCCGGCTGCTGCTATGTGTCCCGAAGGGGCATCTTTGTTGGGCCCAGTAAATGCTTAGAGTTTTTGTGATTGGCAATTGGCTTGAAATACCTAGGAGGAAACTGAGGAGACTCTATCCTGAGGCAATGAGGAAAGAAAAGTCTGTTAGCAGAAAGGATGGAAATATGGTGGTATGAGGGAGAAAAGGGAGCCACACAGCCAGTTCCAATCCTAACTCTGATGCTCCTCAGGTGGGCGACCTTGTGAAACTGACTTCCCCTTTTTAGGATTCGAGTGAGCCAGGCTACACAAGATCCTGGAGATCCAACTCTCATGGGCGGCATCCTTTCTCTGACAATTGTCCCTTCTCTTTAGGCTCCCGATCTCCTGCACTGCCTCAGGAAAGGAAATGGCAAAGTTTCCTCCCTGCAGCTTCCAGATAGAAATAAAGCAGCAACAGGCATCTCTTTGCAAAGTGAACTCTGATAACAGCAGTAGCTGCAAAGTGAAATTAAAGGACACATAATACAGAGCAGACTAGACGCCCCAAACTTCTTGTGCTCAGAAAGATCAGAAATGGCCCAATCAATGCTTGTGAGTTAAAAGAAAAAAGAGAGGGAAAATATCAGAATGCCAACAGTTGCCTTCTTAGCAGGTGATGTGCCCCTCCTGTTCTCTAGATGGAGCCCCTCCCCACCCCTGCTTTTTAGAAGGGCCGTGTTCCAGGGAATCCTACAGCAGTGAGAACATAAAACAAGGGGACCTTTCCCTGTGCCAGTAGCTTCTTTGACCTCAGCAACAAATATCATAGACCAGTGATGGCAAACCTGTGGCATGGGTGCCAAAGATGACACACAGAGTGCTCTCTGTGGAGCCCCCCCCCCCCAATTTGTTACTAGAAAGGCAGAGGGACTGGGGGGCGGGGGGGGGGGGGAGCTGCTCTCCTCCACCTTTCCACCATGCCTGATGACCTTTCACACCCTTCCCCCCTCTTCCTAGCAGCCCAATGGGAGCACTTTCTCCCTCCCATGTGAGGTAAGGATGGGGGTGGGGGAACACAATACATGGTCTAAGAGATTCACCATCACTGTTATAGACAAATGATGATCCTGGACTCCCACTCAAGCTGTTTTGGATTTTTTGTTGTTAAAACACTTAAAAGGAATAAAAAAAAACAACCCCGTTACAATACTGTGTATTGGTTCCAAGGCAGGGTCACATAGCTAGGAGGTGTCTGAGGCCAGACTTGAACCCAGGACCTCTCGTCTCTAGGCCTGGCTCTCAATCCACTGAGCTACTCAGCTGCCCCCAAAACACAATTTTCTTTACTATTTTCCTTTTGTCTGGGGAACATGGTCAGGAGATGAAGAAACACCTTTCTGAGAGGTTCCTTTTTAAAGGGCTGAGTGCTTTTGATTCCAGGCTGAGGATAAGGATTATTGTTTTAAAAGGGTATCACTGAGCCTCTTAGGGTGGATTTTCTATGAACTGGCTACAGAACTGGATAAATTACAATGCTCCTGGGGCTCAGTTTTCCTAGCTATAAAGCAAAGCAGTTGAACTGAATTCCCCTTCTGAAAAACTATTATTCCTATGGCTAGTCTTTTTGAATTATGTTTTTGACTGAAAAAATAGTGCACTGAACTGTATCATGAAACATTTTGGCTGAAGGCGACTGCCTTTGCCTCTGAGAAGCAGCATGGTGTACTGGACAGAGGGATTTCCTCAAAGTCAGGAAGACTTGGGTTCAAGTCACTTCTCTGACATATTCTGTGTGACCCAAGATATCAATTTCTCTAGCCAGCTTCTAGGACTCTTGCTGTGGAAAGGGTGCCAACCTGCATTGGTAGAGGGTGTTTCCTCAACTAGGAGTTCCCTACACTAGTGACAATGCTAGTCCCTACCCTAACTTAAATCACTGGCATAGAGAAACCTTACAATGCATTCCAGCCAAACTGGTCTTTAGGCCTGCTGAGCCACTCCTGTCTTCTCCCCAAAACATTCATTCTCTAGCCTCTCACACAGGCAGTTATCCCCAGGCCTGCAAGGCATCCCATCCTCAGCTCTCTTCTTTGAATGCTGAATCTCCATCAAAGCTCAGCTCAAGGGCCACTTCTTATGTTAGGTATTTCCTGATCCCTTTTTTTCAAATGTGTTAAGTATCCTTCCTACAATTTTTTTTTTACTTTATTTACATGTTATTTCTTCTCAACAGAATATGAGCTCCTGGAACTGTTTTGTTTTTTCCTTTGTTATCTCTAGTACTTCGTTTAATAGAGTGCTGTCTGTACAGCAAAAGTTCTTAACATTGTATCATGGGCCCCTTTTCAGGTTTTTAAATGCCTAAAACACATGAGAATACAAAGGAAGCTATTTATAGTGAAATATACTTAACCAAATCTTAAACAAGTCCACAAGGCCCCAAGTTAAGAACCTTGTCAGGCTTTGCGGGGAGTTTCTGGGTTGTCTGGGGACAAAGGCTGACTTGCTCACTGACCTAGCATGTCAGAGGCAGGGTTTGAAGGCACACCTTTCTGACTCAAAAGGTTAAGCCTTTTATCATTTTGTGGCCATGAGAAATATAGCCCAAAGAAAAAAAGCAGCAAAGCAAAGCAGAAGAGACTTTAAAAAATATTAATGGACTCCTCCAAAGACTTTCCCTCATTCTTTTCTCCCTAAAAAGTCCTTGAGCATTATAAAAAGGATCATAGCTGGAGAGGAGCTTGGAGTTAATTAGTTTTAACTATCTTATTTTACAGATAGGAAAGAGATGACTTGCCCATGATTATACAGTTAATCAGCAGCAGAGCCTAAAGTTCCCTGACCTCGTATCTTAACACTTCTTTCTACTTTACCAAGCTGATTACAGAGTGGCAGTAAATATTCATTCTGGCCACCTCTCCCATAGCACAAATGAGAACATTTGTACTGAGAAAGTAGCCACTGATATTTCTGGTAACATCTCTTAGTTTATATATTACCTGTCAATAAAATCTAACAGATTAACAGAGCTGCCAAAGCAAGTTTATTTGATTAGTTTATTTGACACATAATTAGGTTCATGTGTACAACCAAGAAATAAAACAATCCCCAAAGGCAGAAAAGATGAGAATTACACCAACAACCATCTAGAAAGGAAAAGCAGCTGTACTAATTTCACATGATAATGTAATTACGTTCACAGCACCATTTATCTCAAAGATATTTAAAGTGCTTTACAAACCAACAAGGTTGTCTTTTGCTGCAACCCTGACAATTCTGGGAAATAAACACTACCTTTAAAAGATATGCAAAGAACTTTAAAAGAGAAAAAACATGAATACTGGGTAGGATATTGTATTTAACACAAGCCTTAAAAGAAAAATCCAAAGGAAGTTATAGGTTGGATGACTAAGTCTTGGATCAATGCCACTTACACAAGGTAAGTTAATAAAAGAATATAAATACTTGATTTCTTTGCTTCTGGTCCCATTAAAGTACCAGATTTTAATTCTTAATCCCTTCAATGTCCCACTTCTACTTGCATTGAAACTTTAAGTCTCAGTGCAAGAACTTAGTTTTCATGCTAGATATTTATGAGATAGCTTTTCCTTAAAATATGCTTTGACAAAAGCAAAGTTTAGCCCAAGAGTAGTTTTAATAATTCTAGGCTGAACATTCCACTAAATCATATGCTTCTTTTGGAGTCAGTCACATCTGAAGTATACTTTTCCACTAATAAAGGCAATAAGTTCATTAGCCCACCTATTTCTCATCTGTCTCTTTTGTTAAGATTCATACTACTTAGTAATACTACTTATCCCAGGCACTCTCCATTAAAAAGATAGGGAATAAAATATTCATTGGTCATATATTAATCAAATGTAAGCTACACCAAGTTTTGTGACTATTTTTTAATTGATTAATTTTTGATTGATTTCATTTAAATTGATCCATTAAAGCTTTAGGACACGGTAGAAAACAAATTCGTGGTAATATTGTTAACTTATGTGTCAGTTTAATGAGCAATGCATTTCAATGCCCTTGCCAACTAAGTTCTGCTGATCCAAAGTTAATCTTTTTGCAGGTAGCAAGCACTAATAACACTTTTTAATTCCCTTATCCAATTCCCCTCACTTGATCTTCATGTAAAGAGAATTATAAGACATATGATATGCATCACATTAGCTGGCTAATTCCTATAGTTTTAAACTTAATTGACTCTCTTAGGTTTAATAATGGTACATGTCTCTGTGCAACTAAGTAACTCAAACTGATTTTTAGAGTCTTGGCACACATATATTCAATCCCTGTATCTTTCCCCACACAAATCACAGTGAAATATAATGAATCCGAAAAGTTCTACCTACTGTTTTGGGTAGAAAACATTTAGATTCTGCCTAAACTCAGTTTTGGAGTATACCTGATCTGGTTTACTCCTTAATCTTATGCAACCCATTGATTTAAGGTTTACTGTCAAATTACCATAGGAGTTTAAGAATGTTGTTTTTAAAGCTGAAATCTGAAATGAATCCTAGATTCTATATGGATTCTGTGATTCTTATGTAAACACTTCATTTTCATTATCTCTTTCAGAAATGCTGATTGGGCATCCTTACAAAAAGAGAGAAGTGGGGGGCTGATTTCAAGTTTGGTGGAAATGAAGTATGAGGAAAACTTTCTTATAAGTAAGGGAAAGATTCCATACTTGAATATACATTCTGCTCATATAAATAAGAACACAAATGATTCTGGAGTAGGATTTTCTTTTTAAAATGGGTAAAGGAAAAGAAATATCCTTGATGGGCTGGGAATGACTAGGTATTAACACAGGAATTCAAATACAATATTCTACAAATGATTCATCAAATCCATTAATAGGCTTTAAAAATTAATTAATTGGACAACTTTACCAAATATTAAAACAGATAGGAATCATCCAATCTTGCTCAAATTAAGTTATTTGGGAAATAAACACCAGCAAGAGATGCAGTGTCCATTAAGTGTCATAAGGATAAAGGCAAAGACCTAAGCTTATTGGTTAAGTTTATTGAAGAAAATACTAATTGGGTTACTCCTAAGAATAACCAATTTTGTTCCTCCTTTTTGTTTTCTCTTAAAAAGTTGTTTTTTCTCTTTTCACAAATTAAGCACCATAAATTTCCATTTCCCAGACCATGGATGAAGGGAGAAAAAAAAAAAGTAAGACCATGTAATAGTTATGGAATATACTGAGTATTGAAATAAATAAGACTTCATGGCCAAGGTTCACAAAAAGAAAAAGAAAAAAAAGATATTACCTACTGTTACCTAGTCTGATATAAATATACCCACAATTCTTGGTCAACAAAATACATTATGGTAACAAAAAATTTTTGTCCCTGTTTGAATTGAAATTTGGAAAGGTGAATGTGTCAGTTTACTTTTTGTCTACTAGACTCAATGAATGGTGAATAGTAAGGAGATAGCTGAAGATGTTAACACATATGCATACAAATAAGATTTTAGATCTGTATATCTAAATGTCTAAATATTCATGTAGATATAAATAAAGTAGATGTGATATAATGTGCACTACTTTTAAATGTGTTCCTTCCAATCCAAAAGGTAAGATTTTTTAGCATAATCCATGTAAAAAATTAAAGCGAGACGGTAAAGGTTTTAAAGTTTTCTCTTTGAAAAGATGGTATCTTACAGTACATACAAAAATACTCTGAAAATACATACGACTTCATTTACAAAACATTGAATCAAACATATTACAAGAGGAATTACATGGTTATGGTTTTTTTTTTTTTAATAAACTGCATGCTTTCATGAAACTTAAAAAATTACTAAGAAATGCACTGAAAAAAGCAGTGTAAAAAAAAGACAACACATGTAGTTTGTTAAATGAAGATTACAAAGGCCCTGAGCCAATTAATGTTCAGTTGTAATGGTCATTCAAAGATGACTTTTAGATTTCAGTAAAACCTACCGCTTGTTTCTGCATGCCTCGTCAGTGGAAAAAAACCTTTTAAGGTTGTGGTGTAAAATGATGGTGTAGAATTGTCATGCCCAGTTAATTCCACACCAGAAAGATGTATATTTCTCATATATTATGGTGTTAATTTTCATTGGTACTGGAATGAGTTCTGTTGCTCTATAAAAGCGTTGCAAAAACATGAATTAACTAACAAGGGTGACATGAGATTTGGTATTTAACAATTCTACCATTCATACACTGACTTTCAGTATCCTGGTTACATTTTGATTTTTAATGAAGATGCATTTCACAGACCTCCATAGGAGGCAAGTTAGAAAGGATACATGGTGCTTGGTGCTTATATTTAATCACTGGACTAATACTCTCTAGTAACTAAGCACCATTTTGACAGAAATGCACACAAAAATTAGTTTAAATATTCTATGTGCCAACCTGTGGGAAAAATAATTTAAATCAACAATAGATAGAACAGACAAGTATATCTACACAAATTAGGAAAGCAGAAATGATACCTCACATTCATGTATCTGACATTTCACAACAGGGCTTCACTGACTAAAGTAAATATGTTGACATTTAGTAGATTACAATTATAGGACAATTTTTTTTTTGTTTTTAACTTTTCAGTTCCAGACAATGATTATAACACAAGACTTGAGGAAGGGGGAAAAATCAGGACTGTTCTATGGTGTCCACAAGGGTAAGGATGGGTCCCCCCATAACAGAGGAAGCAAGCATCTAAAGTTAAGGCAATAAAACTCCTAAACTTAAAGCCATAATATAGTAGACAGTCTGACAGCAGGTGATTCTGGAAAAGTTACACATAGTAACAGGAATATCCTATACCATCTGCAGGTCAAAGTGAAGACATAAAAATTCAAAACCAGATCAGGGTTTCCAGGCTGATGACCGTAACTCTCACCGTATTTTATGTAGGACAGCAACTGCAATAAAAAAAAAAGAGTAGCTGCTTGTGAGCCACCAAACCATTGCATATTCTTTTTTATGTGAGGAGGCACATTGCCTTTACCGGTTAAGGGTCAGTCGGATGGAATTTTTAATGACTCGGATGTTATTTGTTGGAACAGGAGATGATGAATCTGGTAGTTCTTTACTGGGTAGTCTCTATAAGAAAAACAAAATGAATCAGGAAAAGTGAACATAAACTTTAAAGATCTGACCACTAATTTAGATACCAAGTAAAAATGATATTTCTAGTTCCTATCCTGCCACAAATCCTTTAGCTCCTAATTTAATAGTTAAGTTCTCTAAGTGTATTCAGTATCTTCTAGTACTCACAAGTAGCTTTTCACTCTAGCCTTTTAGTTCACATATTTAAGGAGTTCCACATTTCTACAGGGGTTGAGGGAGAGAAGAAAAATAGATAGGAAAGAAGGGAGTATCAACAAAGAGCGAAATTCCTGTTAATTATACCCCTTTCCTTAAAGGGGGAAATTAATTCTTCTAATGAAGGCAGGAAGACTCTAGTTCTTCAATAAGTCAGACAATGCTTTCAAACATATGGTACAGGAAAGATGGGAGGGACACAGGTCACACAAAAACAAACATGATTACTGCCTTGGAAAGGGCAAAAATGACCAGAAATGGAATTTAGTATCTGATATTCATACACCTCCATGTTACTTCTGCATTACTTCCACAGAGAAGTAAATTAACTGTCAACTTGGATTGTTGTAATTTGTAAGAAGCCAAAACCCCAAGGAGACTTGTATCTTTTGGTCATTCTTCGTAAGATTATAGAAAGTGGCATTTTTATGGTAGATATGGGAAATACCATGGAAGGAAACTATATCTGTGTGATGGATACAGCATCAGTTTCTTACCAACAGTAATATATACAGTAATATAGTATCCATGTTAATGCTTTTCAGTGCTATGGAATATATGTTCATGAAACTCAAAGAGAGATTTCTCCAGCTCTATTATTTTCTTTTCTTAAGTGTCTAGTATTTGCAATATACTGTTGTTTAGCCTTTTTCAGGGTCACCTAGCTCTCTTGAGGCCAGATATGAACTTTAAAAAAAAAAAAAAAGAGTATTCCTGAGTCTGGAACCTGGCCCTCTAACCACTGTATCACTCAGCTCCTCTGTATTTACAATGCAGGGAGATATAAAAATGAACCAGATGGTTCTTGCCTTCAAGGAGCTTCCAAGGTAAATTAACTGCATCTGTCCTCTCCCTATTATATACGGAAAGTTCTTGCTTTTGTAAGTGAATTGTTGTACAGACCTTAATTTAAAACATGTTTTACATAATTTGAATTTGCCCCAGGAGTGGGGAAGAGAGATAAAGTAGGAAGGAGTCACATTCCCGCAGAGAGAAGGGACTTGGGGCAGGGAAGTAATAGCAGGTATATGTATATGCTTGTCCTAGAAAGATGGAAGACAGACATATAGGGGCTATAGCAGGGCAAAGGTCTCTTTTCTTAGTGCTGGAGATCTCAAGCTAAGCTCCAGTGGTGGTCTCTCTAGGTGTCTGTTCTTCTGCTTTCAACTTGCAGGTTTTTGGGGGGGGAGGGGGAGAATGGGTGGGCTCATGGGTGGGACAGCAGGTAGGAAGATGCAGAGCACTGAATCGAGGGGCAGGAGCAGAGCATATTATTGTACAGTGAAGTTAACAAATTTTTTTGCGGAATGCAGATTTCTTTCATAATTCTTTAGATAGCTGAATTTGTACAATAAGAATTCATATAAAGCAAGAATTATCTATAGTCATTTTCAAAACAATCTTTAGGCTTGGGTGAAAAAAACTACTTTTTCTATACCCAGGAGGCTGTTAAGATTGCAAGGTGGCATAATTGATAGAACAACTAATATCAACCATAGCTGGCCTGTCCTTGATTGCCTGAAAAAGACTTAGAAGATGGTTCATGTAGAAAGTGCAATAATTCTTATTCCAATGGATGTTGGGCATTCTGCTCACTGTAAACTTCCACAGAGAGACAGTCTTTCTCATAATTTAAATAAACTGTTTTCTGATTGATCTGCCAAGAGATTCCATTTAACCTTAAAATATTAATTAAAATTTTATTAGTTCTCATTTTTATATTTTATGATCTCCACAATGAAATGACTATACTTAATTAAATGCCAAATTTTCCTATAATGCAATTATTTGCTCAATATTAGAGATTCAAAGTTTATATGGAAACAGTACTATGAATACCATTTGTTCTTTCAATAACCACACTATAAATAACATATTGTAAAATACCAAACCTTATATTGTGATAATAAGGATTGTGATAAAAGGCATCAGATTTTTGTGTTCAATCTCTACTTGTTTCTTAAAAACTAAAACAGAAAAGGAGGAAAAAAAATCTGACTATGTAAGTCCTCCGTGAACCCAATTTCCCTAGCCTATAACAGATTCTTCTCTGAACTCCTAAAGTATTTATAAAGTTAGTAATATGCAGTTTAATATATTTAATTGTTTGGTTTTATATATTTGTCTCTCCAATTAAATAATGGCCCTTGCCCAATTTTACTTATAAACTATTCATTCATTACCTGTATTCTAGACGTGTCAATGGTTGGAATAGGCATAGACTCTCCACCAAGGCTATCCTAAAAGGACAAAAGCAGGCAAGTGAAGCCTTTTCATTTATTATGAAACAACTTGTGAACATAAATAATTCAGTTCTTACAAAGATAAAAAACTGTATTCAACACACACGGAAAACAAGATATTTAATTTGCCTTACTTCTCAAACAGTATATTCTTCCATTTATTATTATGTACACTATGGTGTAGTTCTTTATAACTAAGTGCTTAAAATGAATATTACATACTCACCATAGGTTTTCTCTTCCCATCTTTAGGAGCACAAGATTCTCTGAAAGCTGAATCAAGTCCAATAAACTGTAAGAATAAGGATTGGGTAAGTATTAAAACCATTTGGTATTACATAAACAATCTTTAATATATGGAGAACAAACAACCAATGAGCACAATACTTAGAAACTGGAGTAAAGTCAGTGCAATTGAACATTTTTCTTTATATATCACTTTTAGCCACCACAACATGAGGGATCATACTGTTTTAGTCAGACAGAAGTCAACTACTAAATCCTGCAAAAAATTACTCATGAATTTACTACCACCTACTGGACATAAAGCAGATCAACACTATCACCTAAGCAGATAATTAGATTAGGTATCTTAATTCAAAGTCAGCAGTTATAGCTTCTATGTAAGTCAAGTAAACTGGCTTTAAATTTTTTAGCATCTAAAACCGATTATTGATCTGGGTACTTAGGACATAAGCTGTTGACATGATTCTTCCATTCTGTTAAAACATGTCTAGGTTTTGTTTTCTCTAGCCTCCTCTATTATTCATCTAGGTCAGAGGATGGTAAACTATGATCTGTCATCTGTTTCTGTATAGCCCAATGAGCTAAGAATCATTTTTACATTTTAAAAAAGGGCTTAATTTTATTAAAGTCAGCTCTAGTTTGCTGGCCCTTAATCTAATTCCTCCTTATAATATGGTTGAATCTGTTCCACTGACATGCTACTCTGGAATATTTCATTCTGTACATGATGGGGCATAGGGTGGAGTGGCAGAGAAGACAAGAGGTCTTCAAAAAAAAGTTCAAGATGTGTCAGGTCTGCCAAGCAAAGAGCTGTGATTCAAGAACTAGCAGAGCTAAATTCAGAGTGGGTTTTGAGCAAAAGGTTGACAAAGAGGTGATAGCTTTTTTTTTTGTTTGTTTGTTTGGCAGCAGTGATTCACCAGAATAATCTCCTAAGGCATAAAAGGGTTGTAATCTGTGTCTCATCTAAACTTTTTATCTTCCTAGTGCCTAGCAGAGTGCTTGCCCAAAGCAGGCACTAAAATATTTAATCCAGAAGTGCTGAAATAAGGCTGAAGATATTAAATTAGCTTTAACAAACAAAGCAAAACCCCTTGCCTTTTGTCTTAGAATCAATACAAGCATCAGTTCCAAGGCAGAAGAGCAGTAAAGGCTAGGCAACTGGGTTAAGTGACTTGTTCAGGGTCACAGGGCCAGGAAATGTTGTGAGGTCACATATGAACCCAGGACTTTTTGTTTCTAGGTCTTGTACTCCATCCTCTTACCTGCCTCTCAATTTGTTTTTAAGAAATCAGATGAATGGAAACTTTCATGAGAATTTAAACAATATATTACAGTGTTTTCTATTTAAAAACAAAACAAAATAATACAGGCATGGGGAGGTTAAGCCAATATAATTATATTATATCTAAAAAAGTACCATTCCTAAATTAATAACTAAACTCACCAAAGTATTGCTTTGTAGAACTAAAATTAAATTCACACGGAGGAACAAAAGGTCAACATTTCAAGGAAAATTATAAAATAAAAAGTGAGAAGATTCTCAGCACAAGATCTCAAACTATACTACAAAGCAGTAATCATTAAATGACTTGGTACTGATTAAAGAATAGAAGTTAAATACTATACAGAAGTAAATGAACACAATATATAGTATTTGATAAACTCAGTTGAGAAAAACTATTTAACAGCTTGGTAGAAAATAGGTATTTAACCCACATATCTTAGTATAGACATCTCTCAAGAGTTGGGTATTTATACCAAGATAAAATTTATATCCAAACTACATAAAGCACTGGTTCATTTATATGATTCTGGCATTCAAATAGATAAATGGTCAAAGATTGTGCAGAGGTAGTTTTCAAAGCAAGAACTCTAAGCTATCAACATCCATATGAAAAAGTGCTCCAGATTACTAATAATTATACAAAGTCTGGCATGTGCAGAGGTAGTTTTCAAAGCAAGAACTCTAAGCTATCAACATCCATATGAAAAAGTGCTCCAGATTACTAATAATTATACAAAGAAAGTCTGAGCAGATTGCCAAAGATGACAAAAGAGGAAAATGACAAACATTGGAGGGACTATGAGAATAAAGGCACACTAAATATTCTGCTGGTGGAGCTTGTGAACCACATGTACAAAGTATTTAATAGTAGCTCTTTTTATAGTAGTCTCAAATTGTAAAGTAAGGGGAATGGCTAACCAAATTATGGTACGTGAATATAAAGGATTACTGTACCATAATAAATTATGAAAAAGGTAATTCTATAGGAAACTAAGGAGGCTTATACAAAATGATATATAATGAACAGAATTAGAACAATGTATACATTATGAAGAAAAAATTTTGAAAGACTTTAAAACTGATGATCAATGCATTGATGAGCCTTAAAATGTTGAATGTGACATATATTTTTGGACATGGTCATTGTGGAAATTTGTTTTACTTAACTATACATATCTGTTATAAAGATTTCCTTTTCTTCTTTCTCAAGTCCAATGCGGCTAAGGAGTGCAGTGGGAAGAAGTATTAATAAATGCTTATAGAAATAAAGATGAATGAGAAAAAGTAGAACAAAACAAAAACATTTAGGCTCTTAGATTAACAAGAAGACTGAGAAAGCCAACGGGGAATATCTGAAGTAATTTTTAGTAGCATTAATTGAATCGAAAATCTATACAGAAATTGTCCATACCTTTTCTATATCTTTCAACCTTTTAGGAGATCCATCTAAAGAAGGTGAATGAGATCTTTTGGATATAGCACTCTTAGATGTTACACTTAACATCCCATTTTGATGTTGCTGCCCTTGGACTAGATTATGGGATGTTATTATACGAGGAATGACATTTCTTCCTACTACAGTTGGAATGGTGCAGATAGCTGGAGGTGATATGGCTTTTATTGTTGAATCAATTTCTGTAAAAGAGGAATTCTTTTAGACTATCACACACATATGATGGAATCATTGATAGAAAGAAGTCTAGATACATACTTGAACCAATAACTGGGATAGATAATCCTTGAATTGGAGGTGAAGGAACAACATCCAATGGCTTTTCTGCAATGGTGGCAGGTGCCGTTTCATCAGGTTCAGCACAATTGCTGTTAAAAAGAAACAAAATCTAAATTGTCTTGTGATTTAAAATAAGCAAACACTAGCTTTAAAATAGGTGCTGCTACCAAAAAAAAATTTCCATATTATTCTTAGGGCTTGTGGCATTATGGAAAACCAACGAGCTTTTTAAAACTTCAAGCACAAAAAAGAAATTTATTCATTATTTGTTTACTTGTCAAAATTCTCCATTAATATGCTTTCATTCTTTTTCATTACACAGAAAGATCAAATGAGTAATTAAAAACTTTCACTAAAAAACTACATTTGAGAACCCTTTATAATCATTTTCCCACTGAATTTTTCTCACTTGTCATTCCAAAAATCTGAAGATTGAGGAATAGCCTATTTTTGGAAAATATCTGTATGCAAACTACACTGACTAGCAACCTAGAACAGTTCAACATTTATGCTAACAGTTTTTTAAAATTGCACTTAGTTGCAACAGAAAAAAAGTTTTTTTTTTAAAGTTCCATATTTTAGGTCAAAACAGCCTACAAAAGCTATTTAATGAAAGATAAAATTGACGACACATACCTTTCCATTTCTACCACAGGAGGACTCTCGGGCTTGGGATGCTTGTTTAATAACACAGGGGAATTAAAAGGTGTTCCATTATCAGTGTCTCTGGAACTATCCAAGCAATTTCCATCCAGGGATGATCTCTTTGACTGAAGTCCACTAGCACTTCGATTAATATCTTGTAGGCTTTGCTGAGAAAGAAAAGTTTGCAGGATTAAAAATTAAAATACAAACAAAAGACAACAATTGGATATAAATTTTTTTAATTATGTTATTCTTTCTTAGGTGAACAAAGGAAAAATTTAAATCTAGGGGTGGCTTTGTTCATATAACTATCTCCCTTGTGAGTACTCAAGGAATGTATACTTAATATTAGCTCAAGTAGAAAGGCAAATATATACTAGTCTCTTCTGAAATGCAAACACAGATAAATTTGTCTATATAGTTAAAAAAAAAAACACACCTGTCCCATTTGTCTTAGAGTCAACATTAAGTATCAGTTCTAAGCCAGAAGAGCAGTAAGGGCAAGGCAACTGGGGTTAAATTATTTGCCCAGGGTCACACAGCTAAGAAGTGACTAAGGCCAAATTTGAAACCAGGACCTTTCATCTCTAATCCTGGCTCTCTATGCACTGAGCCACCTTGCTGTCCTGTCTCAGATTTTGCTCCATTTGAAGTGATATCTCTTTTTATTAGGGAGAAAAACTGAGATTCGGTTAAATCAATTAAGAACTGTTACAAGCTTACCTTCTTTTTTTTTTGGAAAATTTCTGCAGGAAGATAATGATGGAGCTGCTTTTTCTTAACGTGAGTTGCTTCAATCTTCATTCCTTCTTTTAACATATTTATGTTGTTTGCTTGCCTATAAACTGTAAAACAATGTCTTGTTATATGGAAATTTAACCTTTAAATCACAAGAGCTGCTTTTTCTTAATAACGTAAACTAGCACTATGTACAGGCATACATATGAGACTAGTATTCCTAAGAACATTTAAATTATAATATTACCATTATGGACACAACATATGACTGACTGAGACCAGAAAATATCTTTGGAAACATCTGATTATGTCTATTCAAAGATACAGATAGAACTGATAAAAATATGACTAAGAACCATTCCTCAACATCTAATCAGATGGAATGAAAAGCAAATCAAAACAACTGAAGTTTAGCTTCACACACACATCAAATTGGCAGAAAAGATAAAAGTAACAAATAATGGAGGGACTGTGAGAAGCTAAAGCACAGTAATATACTGTTGGCAGGTATGAATTGATCCAATTCTTGTGGAAATCAACTTGGAATTATAATTTTTAAAAGTACTGTATTCATACCTTTTAACTTATCCCACTACTGAGTGGGATGTGCCCCCAACAAGGTTAATGACAATTCTAGGTCAAAACATTAACAATACTACTCTTTTAAACTGGGTACCCATCATATTGAAAGGAGGTGATGTAGTGAAACATGACTGTGAGATAACCAGAGGAGTGTGGAAAGAGTTTTATTAACTGACACAGAAAGCAGACAAGAATATACTTGACTAAGATAATGTAAAGGAAAATGTTAAAAAGCCATTAGAGGGCAGCTGGGTTGCTCAAGATTGAGAGCCAGGTCTAGAGAGGGAGACCCTAGGTTCAAATCTGGCCTCAGACACTTCCTGGTTGTGTGCAAGTCACTTAAACCCCATTGCCTAGCCCTTACCACTCTTCTGCCCAAGAACCAATTGATTCTAAGACAGAAGGTAACAGTTTTTTTAAAAAGTCATTAGAATGTAAATTAGATATAGCATCTAATCTTAGTTCCAGAGGACTTTTCTACAGGTAGTGCACTACAGGAGCAGACTGTTACTGATACTGCCATCTAGAATATTGATGGATTGGTTAGTTGTGCTTTTATTTTTTGTTTTCTTTGTAATGAAAGGGTTTAAAGTGAGGTTTTGGGAAATGATATACACAATAAAAAGTATTAATAAAACATTTAACAGAAAGAAATAGTTAATATTAAATTCAACAAAGCTTTTATTAATTCATGGGGAGGTATTTATTAAATCCCAAACACTCTGATACACAAAACTCCTCAACCAGGATCTTGATATCCTCTATCCTACAGATTCCCTTTTTCATATGTCCTAGGCTTGGCCAGTGGAGAGATTCATTATAAATACCATTGTCTCAATTCTTTCTAGACCTGGTCCTCATAGCCTATATGTTGTCTCAATTCTTTCTAGACCTGGTCCTCATAGCCTATATGTTGGGGCTGGGTACAATTTAGCTCAAGTGGCATGGGTTCCTTCCCTCATTTCTTTTTGGATAAATGCCCCAAGGATTAAGGGAAAGCAAGATCAAAAAACATTTCTATTTTTCTGATGGAGAAAAAGGCCTTGATAATTTTCTTCTTTATCCAAATCTTTAAGAAACTAGGAATTATATCTATGTGTTGGTAGATCAAATATGTTTTGTCTGACTTTGAGGCTTTGCTAAAATTAATATTTTAGGCAAAAAATGTTCTAAACAAAGCAAAAAAAAAAAAAACACCAAGTCCCAATCACCTGAAATTTAAGGCTATGAGGCAGGGGTCCCCAAACTGTGGCCCCTGAGGTCATTTATCCGGCCCCCACTACACTTCTGGAAGGGGCACTTCTTTCATTGGTGGTCAGTGAGAGGAGCACTGTATGTGGAGCTGCTGCAAAGTGCGACATCGCTCACGTACAGCACTACTTCTGGTGACATAATCCTTTGCGTGGCGCCTTCTTCTGAGAGTAACTAAACAAGAACGAGGTGCCGGGCAAAGGATTATGTGGCTGCACAATGGAAGATGTCAGCATGGTGAGCAGTGATCTGAGGGAGGGGATTCTGCACTGTGTATACTGCTGCCCAGTATAGTGGTGGTGGTGATGGGCCTGTGCAAGGTGTGACAGGCCCATCACATCCAGCACTGCAGCCTCCACTATCCCAGAGAGCAGTATACAGTGTCACAGGTCCAGCACTGCCTCCAGTACTGTATCCAGGCATTGGATAGCAGTGATCTGGCCTGTGACAGACATCAATAGTGGGTCTCTACTGTGAGAAGTCCACCACTACCACTGGGTGTTTTATAAGACACCCCCTGTTTTTTTTGGGTCAAGTTAATATGACAGTGTATTATTTCTGGGGAAACACAGTAGCACAATGGCCCCCATACTCCCCCAGATGTACAACATAATGGCCCCTATTATAGGGGCATTTGGGGGAGTATGGGGGCCATTGTACTGTTTAGTAATGTGGGGAGAGACTTTTGGGCAAAGGGAGGTCATAGGGGCCATTATGTTGTGCATCTGGGGGAGTATGGTTGCCAATGTACTATGTGGGGGAAGTGAGGCATGTGTTTTTTGTATTACTGTCTATACAGATCCATAAATACGGACCACAAGAGGACACACACTAGTGTCGTGCCTTCTTTTTTCCTTCCGTAGAATCTGACTGCATGGGTCTTACTGATGTGATCAGATTCCTGTGTGAGCTCAAAGATTGTAGTACGGTTCGCACAGGGTAGTGTGAACTGGAAAGGTGGTGGAGGAACAGGCTCTGTTATTGTGCCGGTTCCTGCACTGCACCAGTGTGAGCCTGAGTTAAAAGTGGAGTTCCACCAATATAGCCACTGGTGAGACTGAAACGATGTGGACTAGGAAGGCTGCACTGATGGTCACAGATCAGACTGCATTGATGGGCAGTGCAGTTTTTATGCCTCTGTGTGGGCAAAATTATTGTTGGTATATTGTTTTTGTAGGGACACACACACACACACAGGTATTTTACTAATAGCAATTTGGAATTCCTAGGAAACAATGGTGTCAAGAAAAGCTGACTCTAGAATGTAGGCTATTCAAAGAACAGCAGACATATGATTACTTTTTCATGCAGTACAAGGAAAGAGCTATGTTTGATATGCTAGAATATAGTGTCTGTGTTCAAAGAATACAATTTGTGTTGACACTATCAAACTCAACATAAAGATAAATATGATTGTTTGGTCGGAGATGTGAGAAAACAAAATATTAAAACTGAAAAATACATTGACAACTCAGCACAATACTTTTGTGAAGCAGAAGCAGCTAAATATTTCATCACTGCGAGCAAGTTTTCAAGTTGCCAAGCTAATAGTGTGCACTGGAAGACCATTTGTGGAGGGAGAATTTGTTAAAAGAGTGCCTTCTTTCTGTTGCCAAAGAGATGTGTCCAGAAAAGGCAGACTTATTTAGTACAATTAGTCTTTCAGGATCTACAATTACACAAAGGATTGAAGAAATGGGAGACAACTTGCATCAGCATTTACAAAACTCTGCAAGAAAACTTTCCTATTTTTCCTTGGCACTCGACAAGAACAATGACTTTTGTGATTCTGCACAAGTTCTAATTTTTATTCATGGGACGAATGACAATTTCAAAGTCACAGAAGAGTTTGCTGCACTGAAAAACATCAAAGGAACAACTACAGGAGAGGATATCTATGAAAAGGTTTCCCAAACTGTGAAGGATTTGGAGCTGGACTAGGCTAAACTAGCCAGTGTGGCAACTGATGGTGCTCCTAGCATGGTGGGGTTGAAGAAAGGAGTAATTGTTCGCATTAACCAAGAGATGGACAAGCATAACCATTCTCATCCAATAGGCATACACTGCCTCATCCACCAACAAACGCTGCTATGTAATAAATCACGCAAGTGGAACTCTTATGAAAATTGGGGTATCTTGTGTTAACCTCATTAGAACTAATGCATGAAACCACAGACAATTTCAGGAATTTCTGTCTGAGCTAAATGTTGCCTATGAAGATGTTCTGTACCATACAGAAGTCCATTGGCTGAGTCAACAGAGAGTTTTGAGACATTTCTATGACTTTCTTCCATAGATTACAGCTTTTATGCTTTCAAAAAACAAAGAAGTACCAGAGCTCAATGATGGTACCTTGCCTTTCTGACAAATGTAACCAGAGCTACTCAACAGTTTCAATGTGCAACTTCAAGGAAAAGGGAAGCTCATCTGTGATATGCAATCAATCACATGTGAAAGCATTTGAAGTAAAATTAGGCCTCCCTAACAAGTGAAGGAGGAAAATTTCTGCCATCTCCCCTTAACTCAAAATCTATTAGTGGAAAAACCCTTGATTGCATTCCCAAAAGAAACATGTGTGGATTCACTGGAAAAGTTAAAAAAGGAGTTCCAATTCAGATTTAAAGGGCTTCATCTCCGTGAACAGGACACACAGCTTTTCTGTAACCCATTTTCTATTAACATTGAAAATGTGGATACAATTTACCAAATGGAACTGGCTGAACTTCAGAATTGTGACTCTCTGAAAGACGCATTCAAGTCAAGCAGCTTGCCTAATTTCTATGCATCTCTCCCCGCTGAGACACATTCTAATCTCAGGAACCATGCACTCAAAATGGCAACCATCTTTGGCAGCACTTATGTCTGTGAACAGACTTTTTCCAGAATGAAACATCTGAAATCTCCAACCAGATCTAGACTAAATGATGCACACTTGTATCACTTGTTATGGCTAGCAGTGACAAATATGGAACTGGACATCGAATATATTGTTAGCAAAAAGCAGGCCCATAGTTACCACTGAAATACTGGTCAGTTTGTTGATTTTTTTTTTTACTTTAAAATAAGATATGTGCAGTGTGCATATGGATTTGTTCATAGTTTTTTTTTTAATAGTCTGGCCCTCCAATGGTTTGAGGAAGAGTGAATTGGCCCTCTGTGTAAAAAGTTTGGGGACCCCTGCTATTTGGTTAAGTTTTCGGTAGCGCTTAAGATGACTTGGCTTTTTCAGGAGGCTTCATCCTTAATTTGCCTCACAATTCTCACGAATAGTTCAGTGTGTTAAATACCAGTATTCTAAATGACTCCATCAGTTGCTTCTAAAGAACTCTCCCACCCCTGCCTCCAAAAAACAAAACTCAGGATATTTGTGCTTTAGAACAGAAGTTCACATTTGCGCACAGCTCTAATAAATTACTTTACATAACTCATTTCATCCTTGTAATAACCCTGTAAGGTAGGGGCTATTATGATTTCCATTCTACAGATATGACTATGTGCCTTAAGGCAGGATCTGAACCTCAAATTTACAAAAGTCCAACACTCTAGACTGTGTGCTAGAGTTTATCTGGCAGGAAGTGCAAGTTCTTTAAGAACATGTTCTTAGACCTTTGTGCTATTGCCTATGTATATCCCATGCTACTCCTTCCCATCTACTTTAACCTCTATGATTCCAGAACATTTCAAGACTCTACAAAGGTTTATTACTTATTGTAGCAAGTTAAAAATTGTCTTTTCAAAATTAAAAAGTTAAAAATTGGTTTTCAAGACTTTTCTATAATAGGTTCTAATCTTACCTATAATACTGAAAAATTAAATTTCTCTCTCAATCTTCTTGACATTTCAGAAATCATTAAAAATTTCACAGCATTTATATTAATAACTTAAAATACAGTTGTGGCACTAGTTATTGTTTTTCTAGTGTGCACTATTAATAGCTTATCTTAATTTTTAGGATGCTATTTACAGATACCTACAGAACGAGTTAAAACAAGTAACTGTGGCAAGAGGTCAAAAATGAAAGCATCATTGAAAAAAAAATAAAAACAAATCACTTAGGAATCACTTTACGTGATATTATTAGAATGATAAATTTGAAAATTTCAGCAATACTATACTTTGCTCTTCTCACTGTTAATAAACACTGAGCCAAGTGGCCAAAAAGGTCACATTAAGTGAGTAGCCTGTACTTGGGTAAGCCTGCATGCATAACTTTTTACATGTGAAGTTGGGTTCAATTTTTTAAACAAATCCACTAGTCTTACCTGTATCAGTAAAAGACTGAATATCATATGTTAAGTCTATGTTAACACTTTCTGCATTTTCAACTCGCCGGAAAATTATTCCAAGGAACCACATTGATACGTAGTCACTCCTTTTAAAAGAAAAATTAAAAAAAAAAATAAATCTTAGGATATCCCCTTAAATTTAACAATGAAAATGATATATTTTTTAAAAATTATAAACTTTTAGTCTGAAAATCCCTCAGCTTGCCTAAGCATTAAATTTTATAGTTAATGGCCAAACAGTCAAATCAAAAATGTAAAATGTCAAACAGCACTGGTTCAAGTGGTCAAGAAAAGATTTTAAACTTACTCTTTATAATGTTCCTTGTTCCCTGGAAATGACTGAGGATTAACATGGGCAAGAGTAATAAATTCATTTCGCTCCAAATTTCCAACAAGTACACGGATTTTAGATTCTACTAAGCCAACCCTAAAAAAGGAAAAAATGAAATAGTTTTCTTGGTTTTACCCAGTATTAAATTTGACAGCTTTGTATGTTAGCCACAGTAACAACCCCAAGTGTTCAAACACACATTAGGCTGTAGATTAAAGCAACTGGCCTTAAAATATGGTCATCTACAAAACTTTTTAGAGCCTCTACCTCTAATTCCAAACTAAGCCATGTATGTACTTGGCATAGTAACTAACCCAAACAAGGAAAAAGTATTTTAAATTCCTTGTCTATTTTTTATTACTGATGAGTATACTACTAATTGTTTAAAATTACTATACAATGGTTACATTCATATTTTACTATTATAATTCACCAAATTTTATTAAACGTCTACTAAATACAAGGAACTGTGCTAGATGTTGGGGATCCAAAGAAGAAAGAGTTCTTACATGGCATTCTATGTTGGGGGAATGACATGTAAGAAAGGAAGTACAGCAACAACTGGGAAGTGATGGGGGTGAAGATAGCTAAAGTGTCAGAGAAGGCAGTATCTGAACTAATACACCTTGAATAGAGATAGTATTCTGAAGGGTGAGGAAGAGGAAAAGTACATTCCAGGGATGAGGGATAGCCTCTGTGAAATACAAACTGATAAGGAGATGGCCTAACAACATTCGAAACTAATCCTATCTTTATGGGACATAGAACATATGAAAGGGAATATCAGGAAATGGAGTCAGAGGACAGTACCAAATGCTAGGCTATATTTTATCCTAGTAGCAAGACAAAACCACTAAAGATGGCAGAGCAGGGGAGTGGCCTGATAAGACCTAGGCCATAGGAAGATTACTTTGGCATTTTTATGAAGAATAATAGATTGAATAGGAGGAAAGTAGAAGTGGGCAGACCAATTTGGATGCTACCATAAAAATAGTTCAAATAGATGATACTGAACTACAGTGGTAGTATTATTTATTGAATAAGGGGAACTGATGGAATCAACCCCATGAAAGTAGAATAAAAAGGACTTAGTACTTGACTAGATATAGGGAATAAGGGTTAGAAAATAAACAAATATCCCTAAAGTTTCATACTAGCAAAAGAAAATTACTTTTCATTCTGCCCAAACCTTCATGAAACCTTTCAATACCAGGTCCACATTTGAAATGTTCAATCTGTAAGAATTTTCATAGGATCATAGTTAGAAAACAACCAGTCCAACTCACTCGTTTAATATAGATGAGAAAACTGAGAAGTTTTCCTGGGCTCACACAGGTATAAGCATCAGAAAAGGGCTTTGAACCCTGTTCTCTGACTCCATGGTCCCTTTCCACTGAGTTAGGTTTGCCTTTCAAATGCACCAGTAAGGAAAGAGGCTTACTTAATTTAAAAAAAAAATTATTTACTGACCAGCTACAATGGGTGACAATACTAGTTATAGATAACACAAAATGAATATGATAGTTCTTCCCTTCCAAGAGCCTATAATCTTGTAAAGACAAGACTAAAAAAGCTTTTTCTTCTGAGCCACCTCCCTTCTCCCTTTTATCCAGATATTTTACTCCAAATTTCAACCATATTGAACTTTGTAATGAATCGTAAAAGGTCTTAGAGCTTCAAAGAGTAGTCTGTGTATTCATATATAAAGTAGCTGATTCAGATTATAAGAAACAACAGTGGCTGCTGACAAGCAGCAAGAAATGACAATAGAGGGAGGGGCCAAAAGAACTAAAGTTATTTAAAACATTAGTTCTATTATTTCCAGGAAAAATAATCCTCAATATGACTTCTGGGGACACTGCGGGATTATGAAATAGTAGAGCAATTATATTCATCATAAACTTCAGTCAGGTTAAACTTGTTCTTTAAATTAGAGAAACAATATATTTTAGAAAGTTCAATTTAAAAAGGTAGTTGGCAATTAAAACAAAGGGTAAACTTTAGTTTCCCAGGAAATACATTTATGTTGATTTCTTATTCCTTGATGAAGCATTATTGAACATACTTCATTAGTTCAGGGACCCATGATTTCTTGATAGGGGTACACCATTATAGATCACAACCCCTTTACATCTTAGCAGATGGTCTTTGTGAGCTGCTATGGCCAAAAAAATAATCACCTGGTGGCCAAGCCTTTGATGATGAGCCTCTCCCTCGGAAGGCAGATATCCACTCCATTGCCGGGCCTTTACTCGAAGCC